>NC_134708.1:133777647-134078584 GCF_043290135.1 Rhipicephalus microplus
AGTGCACATACCAAGCACCGATGTTCGACTTCCGTCGGCAACTCGAACAGTAGAAAACATAGCTGGTGTGAGAACCTTTTTCAGGTGAGATCGAAGTGTAGAACTCATAACAGATACTTGGGCACCAGTGTCAATAAGAGCAGTAACGGCATGGCCATCAACGAACACCCGAAGTAAATTGCGTCTTGAATTTGTAGCCGGTTGAGGGTTTTCGTTCCGAGTCGTCAGCGCTGCGCCCCTTCCAGGAGCTGCACTCGTCAGTTTCCCGGGGAATGGACAGAATAAGCCGGTGACGGAGAGCGGCGGCGTTGAGGGGAGCGTGACGGCCGACCCTGAGGTGACGGCGAGCGGCTAGATTAGTTTCTCTGGGCGACGACGTCAGCGTAGGACTGTTCGGAGCGTGGAAATGAACGGCGAGCTGAAGGGTCCAGAATATGGTCATCCGGAAAACCGGGTTGCGAATAGTGTCCGCGGTCCTGACGGCGATCTACATTACGAAAGCTTGGCCGGAAATACCACCTGTTGCGGCAATGGCGGGAGATGTGCCCAACTCGAGAGCAAGAAAAGCAGATGGGTCGGTCATCGTGCGTGCGCCACTCAGATGGATTTCGGTAGCGTGGTGGAAACCGAGGAGTCGAAGCTGCCGCAGCGACAAGTGGAGCAAAGTGGTGGTCAGCGTTGTGAACGGGAGTGCTCACGGGCTGCGGCATAAGTCTGGCGGGCTGGGGAACCTGGACGCCCAGGTTAGCAAACTCCTGACGTACGACGGCTTGAATAAGCGAGACTGTTGCCCAGTTGTCTTGCGGAGGGGGCTGATAGGAAGCGGGTGCCATGGCTTCCAGCTCCTGGCGAACAATCCTTGCGATATTGGCAGGAGGCGCAAGTGAACGGGGCGCTGCAGAATCCTCGCAAGACGACGTCGCAGCAGTGTTTGGTAGTCTCGCGATGTGGTGGGTGATTCGCCTGCTTTTAGCTTGCTCAAATCGCTGGCATTCAGATATGATGGAGTCGACAGTGGTGCAGTTCTTGCACATTAGTATGTTGAAAGCATCATCAGCAATGCCTTTCAACACGTTGCTGATCTTGTCCACCTCGGACATGTTTTTGTCAGTCTTCCGGCATAGTGCCAGTACGTCTTAGATGTACATGACGTACGACTCCGTCGATGATTGAACACGCGACGCGAGTTCCTGCCTGGCTGCCATCTGACGAGCAACTGACCGACCGAACAAATCGCGAAGCTTTTGCTTGCATGTGTCCCAGCTGGTTAATTCTTCTTCATGTGTCTCATACCAGGCGCGTGCTGTACCCCGTAGGTAGAATAGAATATTTGCCAGCATAAGCGTTTCGTCCCACTTGTAGTGCTTGCTGACGCGCTCGAATAATGCGAGCCATTCTTCGACGTCCGTGCTGTCCGCCCCGGAAAACGTGCCTGGGTCGAGAAGATGGGGGGGAATCACAGGTGATAAAGCCGGCACGGATGGCGAGGCCTGAGTGCCAGTTTCAGGCATCGCGGCTGGACAAAGCTGGCGTCCACTGCGGAGTTCCAGAGCCGGGTTGTGTGAAGACCCAGCACCTTCCACCAAAAGATGTTACGGGGAAGATTAATTCACCGAGAGCTGGTATTGCTAACGGCTTAGAGAGCGCACAGTCAAGCAGGCCAACGGGAGAAGCTCGAGAGTCCAACCCACTACAACCACGTTGTCATCTTCTTCATTTGGGTGCCAATTCAGCAGTGTCGGGGCGACAGTTCCATACACGTATCAATATCTTGGGTGAGATCCAGGAGTGAAAGAAGGCAAAGACGATCTATCTGAGCTGCTGCTTGGCTAGTCGACTCAACGAAACCATTATACGAAGTTTGTCTTAAGAAACGTGACAATATATTGCGGGATTACTGTGCCAGATAGCTGCAACAGTCCTTTCTTCGTCGATAGCCTCCGTGGTAAACTTTGAAGATGTGACAGCGTGATTTCTCGGTTGTTCCCGAGAAGCGGTTTCTTATCTTCCTTCCAAGGCAACGCCGCTGTGTGTATGTCATTTTTCTCACATATAGTTCCATGGAATCTTGTAACAGACTCATGGGAGGCAGGTTCCGTCTTACCCCTGATGCCCATTGCTTCTAGTTGACAAAAAAAAGGCAAAATCTGCGAGGTTGCTCTGTGATTGCATGTACGAACGCAGGCCGTTGCTGGCCAAATCGGACAAAAAACTTTCTCGGCTTTTTCATCGTGTGCGAGAGTTGGTTGGCGTTCACGAAAATGCCACCACCAGACATGGGCCTCGGGAGCAATAGCTGCAGTAAGCGGGGCGCCATAAGTGGCATTCGTACGAGGTTGATTCTCTGCGATTATTTGCGAGGTTGATTCATCATCACCAATTGGTTGTACTTTCAGAATGCGGATCATTTAGCTAGAGCTGCGGCCAAGAGCGGCTTTTTGGTGATTGGGTCTTTGTAGCGTTTGTCCAAACGCTCTATCGATCGCTACCAGTCCTAGTTGGAACTTCTGCGCTCTTTACAATGCGTCCCGACATTATTTGCCAGAGATGGTCAGCCTCGATCAACAAGCTGAGGCTTTTTCCCGTCTCGCATAAATCTTTTTTTTCATGCACAGTGACCTTGCCTTCAAGACTCAGATCTCTAAGGAAATGACTGTCAGCTTTTGGGGAAGCAATGTCGTGACAGTATAATTGCGACAACAATTGCACGCACTGTGTGGGTGTTGGAACCGTGTTGGCTACGCAGAAGACCTTCTTCAATCTGCACAGTACTTGGTGACGCGCAGCCAAACGTATTCAGTGCAATGTGCGTTTCTCCCAGCACGTGCAGGCGTAATTTTTGGCGAGATCTTCTGTGACGAATGATCGCTGGCTCCCTCCATCGAGAATCTCTCGGACATATATTGAGTTGTCGTTTTTGGTAAGAAAGGCGCGGAAAGTGTAGACATACTTCACTGTGATTTGTCGTGCCCCCGCTCAGTGAATCTTTTTCACCCAGCATAACTGATTGTGAAGACACCATTTCTATGTAGGTTCCGGAGGAGTCCACTGGTCGAGAGTGTGTCGTTGTATGGTTAGTTCTGTAGTGAGGGTCACACATACTTGATGCATGCCTCCCGAGGCAACTCGAGCACGTGAATTAGGACGGGGCTCGAACGTGCCTTATGGCCCCAGGACGTGCATCCATAGCAGCTGTTGTCTTTCACCAGCATTCCTTTCTTAGAATCAATGGAAAGATTGGCCTCATAGGCGCGTGTACAACGTGTACAAGAAAAAAAAAACACTAGCTTCAGCTGATCGATGCGTTGTGTAGTACCGAAGCAGTGCTCGTGCTGCCGCCTCAAGTTCTCTGTGCACGATAATCCACCGGTCGGCCGTTAAAAGGCCTACACTGCTCCCGACTTTCTAGCTCAATGCGTGGAAAGGCGAGCAGCGATGACTGGCTCGAAGACGTTTGCAGCCGACCCGTTTTCTCATAGTGCCTGACTGAACTTTCCGCGTGTATAGGCCAGAATGATATCGTGCGGCAGCGCTTTTTGTAAAGTGTCGATCAGCGAAAAAAAAACTGAGCGTGGGAACACTTAGCATAGTTAAACACCGGTTGTTCAGTTGTACAGCCCCGTAATGTTTCCCGAGGCCGTGAACAATGCTTCCCGACTTTACGTGAGGTATGATTTCGAAACGCTGATACGTGGTGTTGCTCGACCCGTTTCCGATCTTCGAAACGGTCCTTCAATAACTCGACGGCTTCTACGTAACAGGCTTCGGAAGTCGGAAAACGACATATAGTATATAAGCAGGCATAGCCGACCATAATTAAGCAGGCATAAATTAGGTGCCTATTTTACAGCAAGAGCTGGGATGATATCAAAACTTGAGATACGCACGGCGCCGTAGTTGTCCGCCACAGCCGCCGGTGTCCGTAACCACTACCGCGAAATAATGATTAAAAAAACTAGTACTAAGGACACAAAGGGCTCGAACCCTGGTCCGCTGCGTGCCAGCCCAGTATTCTACAACTGAGCCACGCCGATTTCTTTTTTGTGCTTTGTTGCCTGTTTCCAGACACCATGTACATGAACAATGCCGAAAAGATCGCGAAAACAACTGGTGACATTGCTACTGAATAGACACTATAGCTTTAAAATTCCTTGAGAGCTGTCAGGGGTCACAACCTCGACAACCACTAAGGAACAGACTCCTGTGTTTTCGTAAGTTCCACAAATTTTGCCATGCACTCTCGAAAGTACATTCTTGCGGGTTGTGCTTGTGCATCTGAATCACATTGAAATCCCTCCGTACGGGCCCGCCACAAACAGTGGAGGCCTGTTAACATTAAGTCAAATGGCAAAACATCCTCATTTTCAATCGGCAGAAATGTGATACCGTAGGGATCTAGCGGGAATTTCTTTTTGATTGTCCTCTCCAATACATCCCCCCAAAACGGGGGGAGATCCCACGTACAGTGGGAATCGATGATATGCGAAACACGAATGAGAAATGTTCATATGTCACTTTAAAATCAGCAAAACGTTACGAGGTGGAGGTAAATGATGCCGTACATGACTTCCGTGTCATGATTATCATGTTTGGATGTGTTGTTTACCTTCGTCATATATTCACGTCAGGTGCTCCCAAATTTAGTATATGTGGAGCTAGCGAAACGGCCGCGAGCCTGCTGAGCGTAGTATATGTTGCCATGTTTTTACATGACACGCGTGTCAGGATTATCATGGTTACACCAGTCATATATTTCGTCATCCATTGACGTCACGTAACACCATATTTTGCATATGTGGAGCTAGAAAAACGGCCGCGAGCGCATCATGAAGGGCCCAATATACTGTAATGTAGCGTTGACGCGCGCGCACGCTGGACGCAGCGACGCTACGTTAGCAAAACGCGAGCGCTCTATAGTCTGACGTCAGGTGCGACCAGCGTTCTTCCGCGCGGCCCGACGACGACCGGCGCGAAATGCGACATGCTGCATTTCGCGCCGATGCGTTACCCAGACAACAATGCATCTTCTCTTTTTGTGACGGAGGGACACCGGACGTGCTGATACGCGCATGCGTCAAAGCAACGCAGCGCGACGCGTGCCCGTGAGTATATGGCAGGACCGGCGCCTGGCGTGTCAACGCCGGCGTGACGCGACTAAATGAAGGCCGGCGACTCGCTCGCTGGATTCCGTGTCGACCGGTTGTGCCCTCGCGATCTCCGACGACAGCGCAGCTCTGGCCGACTGGGTTGGTGCTATGCCACCTCCTGCCGCCGCTCCCCGACGATGACAAGAGCGTAGCTCTGGCCGACTGGATTAGCCCTATACCATATCTTGTCACCGACAAGAGCTCTCGCCAGTGGTGCCCCGTCCTCGGATTCCTGCAACCGTGTCCATCTGTCCTGTCTTCTGGTTACTTCTGTCGCTCCCTGTCCCTGCACCTTGCTCTCCCTTCCCCTCTCTCTATCTCTCTATCTTTTAATCCTATCCTTTTATTTCCTTTTCTACCCCCATCCCTCGTGAGCTACGTACTGTTGAGGCGTCCTCCCCATGAGTGACAGTTACGGGGCTCACTTTTTTCTTCATTTATAATCATTCCCCCCCCCCCCCCCCCAGCACGCGCACCACGTCACGTCGAAAGGTATTGGCGCCTTGACTGTGGCATGTAGTCATGCTCTCACATGACACGTACATCATGATTATCAGGTCCGCACTAGTCACATACGTTCGTTATCCATTTGAGTCACATAATACCAAATTTGGTCCATGTGAAGCTGGCAAAACGGCCGCGAGCGCATTATCAGTGTGGCATGTAGTCACGTTGTTACATGACATGCATGTCTTGATTATCATGTTTGGATGTGTCATTTACCTATGTCGTCCGTTAGCATCGCGTAATACCGAGTTTGGTACATGTGAAGCTAGCGAAACGGCCGCGAGTGCATCATGAGCGTAGCATGTAGTCATGTTCTCACATGGCACGGATCTCATCATTATCATGTTTGCACCAGTCATATACCTTCGTCATGCATTGGCGTCATGTAATACCAAATTTGGTACAAGTGAAGCTAGCGAAACGGCCACCAGCGCATCATGAGCGTGGCATGTAGTCATGTTGTTACATGAAATGCATCTCATGATTAACATGTTTGCACCAGTCACATACCTTCGTAATCCATTCACGCACTGCAACACCAAATTTGGTATATGTGACGGTAGCTAAACGGCCGCGAGCGCATCATTAGCGTGGCATGTAGTCATGATGTTACATGACACGCATGTCATGATTTTTATGTTAGGGTCTGTCGCTTGTGTTCTCCATGCAATTATGCCATACCATACCAGTTTTGCAACATGCCATGTGAACGAAACCACCGCTAGAGCTGCAGGGCCATGAACTGTAAATCACGATATTCATGACATACATGTCATGATTTTCATGTTATGACTAGTCAAATATCTTCATACGGTCATGTTATGCCATACCAAGTTTGGTATCGATACCAATTTTGAAACGGCCAGGAGAGCTCAAAGTCGTAGGCGGACAGACAGACAGACAGACAGACAGACAGACAGACAGACAGACAGACAGACAGACAGACAGATAGATAGATAGATAGATAGAGAAACAGATAGATAGATATATAGATAGATAAATAGATAGATAGATAGCTAGCTAGATAGATAGATAGATAGATAGATAGATAGATAGATAGATAGATAGATAGATAGATAGATAGATAGATACGCTCAAAGTTGCCGAAGTTCACTAAGAACAGCTTCGCATTTATTACAGTCCCTCCCAGCAATGCAAACAAAAACGTGGTCAATAGGTGCTGGCTTCTTACAAATGAGACAGTCTGTTGAAATACAACCCGCTCATCTAGAAATACCTTGACGTGCAAAGTGCCGGTGTGAAGCCTAAAAAAGAAGCACTTTGGGGCAGGAGCTACTTGCATTATTTTAACCCTTTTTAGCACGTCCTGCCCTTGACCACCACTGTATATGACCCTGTACATTGGAATGGGTAAAATTGTATCACAAACATCTCTGTACCGCTTTTTGTGTGACACTGAAAATAAGTACTCATTGGAAAATCTGACAGACAAAAAGCGGGCACCTCAGATCACCTCCTTGAGAAATCCGCGGACAGCTCCTTTCATGTGGTCTGTGCCCACTACATATCCAGGTAAAGCTCTTGTGAGCCTCTTTTGGCACACCGAACGCAGCAATGGATCACTCACGTTACGAAAAAGAAAAAAAAAACCTGTTTATGAGTTGCCGTATGAATAGATGTGGTAGTGCCAAACCACCTTTCTTTACACGCCTAAATAAATTAGTTTGACTGCATTGTTCCCAACTTGAGGCCCACACGAACATCGTGAAGACACGATGGAATTTCTTTTTTTTTGTATTAGCCCGTAAAGAATGCAACATCTGCGTCATGTACCACAGTTTCGAGACAAAGAACAAACTGCAAACCGAAGCTCTCAAGAATATTGATAGGTGATTCCCGTGCGACCTACTCGCCTTCAACTGACTTTCTCTTGCCTTTTCTTGCACATAGTCATCATTGTCTTTGTTGTGTTCTAGTGGTGTTCCCCTATGTATTTGACAGGTGACGTCACCCACTTCATATTGACGAAAAATTCTGGTGTTGATGACCAGTCTCCGTGCCGAAATCCCAAGCACTTTCCCGAGTTCACCCGACTACCAGTGGCATTGCTGAAACTCTTCACTTTAGTGATAACCTCTGCCACACTTTCTTTGTCTGTGCAACAAACTGCGACATTATCCGCATACGTCAGAATTTTAACTTCTGATGCCTGCAGCTTACAACTGTGAATGCTGCTGTTTTCAGTTATGGCTAAGCATAACGTTTCTATATACATGCTGAACAAAAGAGAACTAAGCGCGCATCCCTGACGGACGGATAGCCTAATGGTAATGGGGGCCAATAATGCATTATTAATTACTAAACGCGTCAGGCAATTGTGATATGCCAAAGCCACACCAACTCTGATTACCGAACCAACATTCACATGGTCTAGTATGGCAAGAAGCAGAACATGAGAGACACAGTCAAATGCCTTTTCGACATCGAGCTGCAAAATCGCCACACAACCTTCCGTGGCGTCACAAAACTCGAGAACGCATCGCATTTTTAGTATATTGTTCACAATGAAACGTCGAATAATACTGAAAGTTTGGTGAGACCCCACCAATTCTTTGATGACACCCTGGAGTCGCCGCACTAGTACTTTCATCAAGATTTTGAGGTCGCAATTAGATAATGATATCGGCCCATATTACGAAACTAGTTGTAACTTGTCTCTCTCTTCGGTCATTGGTATCAAAATAGTATGAGCCTCACTAAACGATCAAGGCAGACTATCTAGTTTATATGACTCGTTAAAAACTGCTGTAAGCAGGCCAGATAACTCACTCCTAAATGTTTTATAAAACACAGCACTCGGGCCATCAGGGTACGGTGACTTACCAGGATTGAGCTTATCTATGGCCTTTTCTACTTCCGTTTGTGATACAAGCTGTTCTAACACTGCTTTTGTGTCATCAGACAACCGCGGCCTTCTACTGAGGAAGGACTCTTTAAACATCTCCTTCTAAACTGGTCTAGCAGCGAATAGAGCCTCGTAGTGCTTAAAGAAAGCCCGTTCAATGCTATGATTCACTGCCATCTCTACATCTTTGCATTCGACAGTTGCTATAGGGTTCCGCCTTGCGTGACTTTTCTCGAGTCCTAGTGCCCGTTTTGTTAGATTTTCATCAAAGCTCATTTGCATTGCTCTGACTCGTACTAGGGCTCCCGATAGTGCTCGTTATCATAGATTTCTAGCTTCTTCTTGATATTGCGCAAATTCTCGACATACACACCAGATTTGATTGATATGTGGGGTTTAACGTCCCAAAACCACTATATGATTATGAGAGACGCCGTAGTGGAGGGCTCCGGAAATTTAGACCACCTGGGGTTCTTTAACGTGCACCCAAATCTGGACATACACACCAGGCTTTTCACATTCCTCAGTGCTCCCAGTTTCTGCAGCAACAATTTAAGCTCTCTCTCTTTCTTTTTCAATTCGGAGGCAAGGACACTGGATCACTCAATCGCTATCATTTCGATCTACTGTTTGAAAAGGTTCCACTCTTCTCCTATTTTCTCCACATGAGCTTCCTCAATTACTTTGATTTAATTCATCATTACTACGTTGGAAGACTGGCCACCTAAAAAAATTGAAGTTATTTTCCACTGATCCCACGAAAATCTTCTGTATTATTTTTTCGCACATATCTGGCGCACTACTAGGCAATGATTAGAAAAGGCAATTGGAACAACGTTATACCAAAAACATTGTGCACTTATGTCAACTGATATGTACAGTCGGTGTAATCAGGCATTGCTTGCAGCTTGGAAGTGGGTAAAATTACTGCCCAGTAACTTTCCAAGCATTCAGCAACATCCACTCACTCATAGTCTCCAATCACTTGCGCCAGCACATCACTGCTTTTGTCTGAGCTCGCGACTGCTCGATCTATCTCGTTATTTAAATACACGATTAAAATCCCCTACCAATATGAGCTGCTTCTTATGCACAAGTACTGTCGCACATGATCAAAAAAAACTTGGCGTTCCTGCAACGTAGTTGGAGCATAGACGCCAAGAACTCGCCATTCAGTTTCACAATAAACAATGTCGCACATTAGTAATCGGCCTGACGGACACGCCAATAAATTCTGTACTACCAAACCAGGCAATTTTCTAACAAATAGAACGCATCTCCTTGATATATCTTCTGCATGGCTCACAATGACAAAATACCGTGCCGTGAACTTTCGCACCATGCTCTCTGTCTCTCCTCACCCTCCACTTTCGTCTCCTGCACTGCCAATATATCCCCATTTTGCTCCATCAACAACGATACAAGTGACCTTGTTTCTTCCTGGAACCAAGGCCTCGAACATTCAGAGTTGCAAATCTAAGGAATACGTCAGGAGCCATTTAAGCGTTACGGGTGAAGTCGGCCTGAAGCATGGCGCTTACCTAGCACGTCTAACGTAACGCTAGACGCCCCCGGGACCGCCCGGTGGACCAGTCTCGCTGCCTACTGAGAATGGATTGTCCACAGCTTTCCTCTCCATAGCACTAATCTTGCTCTGAGGCTGTTGCGTCTCGCAGTCGGCGTCTTCGCCGGCGGTTCCTCAACGTCCTTGTCACCTTCTTTGTCTCCTTGGCTATAGAAGCTTCTTTCAGGGATCTCTTAAATGATCGGCATTCCGTGACCCTTCCTCCGAATCCAAGTTTGTGCTCACACACGACGAGACGCCTTTGGCGGGTCGGCCCTGTTTAGACGCCGGTTCAGATGCCCCAGTAATCTGCCCGCTCAAATCCATTCTCACATCCTCCGAGGCCTTGGCCAGTGCTGCTACAGTGTATCAATAGATGTGGCCGTCGGTTCTGGTGGAGCTTCCCCTGTAGACGTTGATCCATGACAGTTTAGTGTGGCAACACTCCCATCTCCACTGCCTTGGGCAGCGTCTTCTGTCTCAGTTACGTCCATAGTATGCTGTGCTACATCCGTTTTGTCCACTGATTCTGTCACTGAGGCGTAGGAACGAACGCACTGTGCGTCGACAAGTCCGGAACGCTGGCAATGCGAACACGGAGGTACCTTGCACTCACGATGCACATGCCCCATTCCGTTGCAGCGCAGGCACTGCATGGGCCGACTAGGAGCGACCACTAGGAAAATTTCACCAGCGATCCGGATCTGGTGTGGCAGATCATCCACCCTGATACTAGGGTTGAGCTTGATTAGCACAGTGCGTGTTGTCGAACTCTTCTCGCCAACACCATCAATGCGCCAGCGCTCCCGATTCACTTCCGTTACATGACCAAACGCAGCCAGCGCTGCACGCACATCGTCGTCAGCCACACCATATAACAGCCAGTGAAGTCACAGCCTCACCTGCTGCTCCAAGGGGTCGATGACAAGGCAGTGTCTTTATTTGACCTGGAGTTCCTTTAGTTGAAGTAATCTCTTCATTACCGGCTGTTTAACGTGACCGCCCACACGGTGATCTCGTAGGCGCCCAACGCTAACGCGTCGAGAAGCAGTCGTTCTTTGTCCAGAGCATCCTGTAAATATTTCATATTGAAAGGCCTCACTCGAATATCTCCGTGCAAAAACACTGTGTTCAAAACAACACGTCCTGTTGGCAGATTCGACAAGATGAGCTCTAAATCCTTGTCACTTTCATCTGTAAACCTGCTTCTGTGGCCTCCAAGGACCGCCTTCGCTGCTCCGTGGGAGCCCATGATACCACTGAGCCACGCCGATGCTTCGGACTAGTTCGCAACTTACCTAAGACAGGCTTACCTAAGATTTACTTAAGACAGGCTTACCTAAGACAGGCTTGATGCCGGGAAAGAAGTCGCGTTAATATCAGTAATAAAGTGTTTTAGAACAGCAAAAGAAGAACGAGGAGACACACGATGCAAATAGCGTAACAAGTGGGCCGTCCACTGCTCCAACCCACTACGAAAGCTCGTTCTTGTTCCCCTAATATCTTTGGCGCATACCCATTTTAGGCATAATTCATCATCGTCGTCAGCCACTGCATGAACAATAGGCACAAAATTCCTTGCAAGTGTTTAGCGGATACAACACTTCTCAATAGAATGACTAAAGATAGCATGCTGGTTTACTACCCAGATATTATTATTATTTATTATTATTAGTTCCATAGTGGGCATCAAGCAAGTGTGCTTGCAGCAGTTACCCAATCAGTGCTTAGAAAAGGCTCTGAAAAGCTGCTTTTCTGGCTTTCGCTGTGACTGTGCTGTGACTGAGCCTGTCGCGCAGCCCTGACGTTTTCTTTAGGGTCGAAGCTCCTTGTTTAGAAAAAGTTTATTTACAGCATGTACAGAACACAAAGGCTTCATACCATTCTAGTAACAGGGCACATACACTTCGGCACATCTATATTTCACGACTAACATCACTACGTTACAGTGAAGAAATTTGCTCTAATATACATGATTATGTTGGCATACATGTACACAAAAATTCAATGTGATATCCCGATACAAGGGTACACCGATACAATAGATCCAAATGAAACACAATTTGTAACAAATGAAATCATATCTAACAACTCAACGGGCGCTGCTTAGCACCAAGTCGGTCGAAAAATGAGTTGTATCCTTTCGTGTTCCACCTTGACGAAAGGGCACGACCAATGCCGCCGAAACTCTTGCTCCCCGAGGAAGAAAAGCTCTTCGGAGAGGAACGCGAGGATCTCTCGTCTCATTCTCCCCAGTATCGGCCACAAGGCACGCCGGCGGCAATTGGCAGCTACGGCCTCACATCGGTTTCTCCAAAGGCTGAACAGCCCCGCAACTATTAAGAGAGCGGAGAAGCGGCTACGCGGAAATCGGCCGTTGGACACGAAAGTTCGCACACCCTTTCCCGAAAACCAGCATTAACCGCACGCCAAAAAAGACGGGAAACCACACATTCAAACGTCGCATGTCGATTGGTCTCTACCATTACGCAGTTGGGGCAAGTGGAAGTGCGAACTACCTGCCATCGCTGCAACCGATCTCGCGTGGGGAGCAAGCCCCAGCCCAACCTCCAGACAAAGTCTCTGAGATGCCCTGGCAACACTGCGGCAGTTATTGGTTTCCAAGCGCGGTTCAATACAGATTGACGATGCTGGGGCACCAAAGGCCGTAGAAGGGCGGCCATTGTGTCCACCACTTTAGAATCGTCCACCTCTATCTCTGGGCACGTAGCTTCCAAAAGCCGGTGAAATGCCAGAAGGGCTCGATACAAAGATGGTAATTCAGTTGATTGGGGACCTTTGTTTATTTGGCTATCCGGCAAGAAGACACGTAGTGATGGCCTCATATGGTAGCGAGCCAGTGTCTGAGCGGGCATGTCATCATTGCTTAGTATTCGCAATAGAGTGCGGAGGCACAATGTAGAAGCCGCGACGGTAACGTCGGGGAATGCAAAACTGCCTTGATCTCGCGGTTGAGCTAACGCTGGACGCGATAACAATTCTGTGCCACCAGACCAAAAAAAATGAACTGATGCAGCTTTGCACTTTCCTGCAGACGTGGAGCGGTGGTTTAACAGAATGGGAAAGGTACCAAAATTTTCCTAGGTACACCGTTTGAGTTAAGTATCGGCGTTCCAAGAGGGGGAATTCAAAGTACCTGGCTGCTTTGATATCATTTAGAAGAGTTTGTACAACGGATGACCAGATGCTATCCTGTATACCAAATACAGTGAAAGTAACTCCGAGTACTGAAATCTCAGGAGACCACTGTAAAGGCGACGTGATGTTGATACGACCGCTGGGGTTGCCAATGAAAAAATACTGGCTTTTAGAAAAGTTTAATCTTGCACCGGAGATAATACCGAAATCATGGAATGTATCAAGAGC
The DNA here is from genome assembly GCF_043290135.1 of Rhipicephalus microplus. Classification (NCBI taxonomy): domain Eukaryota; kingdom Metazoa; phylum Arthropoda; class Arachnida; order Ixodida; family Ixodidae; genus Rhipicephalus; species Rhipicephalus microplus. Next base: position 133,791,119 of record NC_134708.1, read on the forward strand.
ATGCTGAAGCGACTGTTCATTATGTACATATAGAGTGATATCATCTGCATATGCAGCGATCTTTACTTGAGTGTTACCGGGTAGCGGTAAGCCACGAATCTGCGGGTGATGTCGAACGGCCTTTAAGAAGGGCTCTAAAGCAAGGATAAATAACACTGGGGAGAGGGGACACCCTTGACGGACCCCACGCGTGACTCTAAATGCGTGACTCTCACGGCAATCTAAGTAAAGGGTACTTTCTAAATTAGTGTACATCGCGTTGATAAGGTCAATGAACTTATCCGGGAATCCGTATGCATGTAAAACATTTATTATGTAGCCATGTTCTATGAAATCAAAAGCTTTCTCTTGATCTGATGAAACCATCAGTCCTTGCGCACATCGGCTAATGGTGTATTGAATGATGTCACGCGTTAACCACGTATGGGTGTGTATTTCTCGGCCCGAAACAGAACAGACCTGGTGGGGAGCGATTAATGTTGCAAGAAATGGACTGATTCGGCGCACCAAAATGTTAGCCAAGAGCTTGTAATCTACATTGAGCAGGGTAATAGGGTGCCAATCTTCTGGTCGCGTGGACATTGGGTCTTTATTGGGAACTAGTGTTATACGGCCTTTGTGGAAAGAAGTTGGAAGTGTAATATCTTGGAAACACTTGCGAATGACGCGTGACATAGTTGGACAAACGATAGGCCAGAACTGTACATAAAACTCTCCAGGGAGTCCGTCAGGCCCTGGGGCCGATCCCTTTTTCATCGCGTCTAATGCGCCTTTGATTTCGTCATCGGATGGCGGTGATAGGAGGACGTCATTTGACATGTTGGAATCATGAGGTAAACCTGTTAGCAGAGGATGCGAAGAAACGGATCCTGGGTAACAGACACTAGCACCAGATTTAGCTATTGACTCAAAGTGTTGAGTGAATTTCTTAAAGTCGCGCGTACCCGCAGCAGCTGGGGTGATAGAGTTCAGCGAGTGGGCAGGTGAGCCTGGTGGACAAAGCAGAGCTCTGCGTGCATACCTTAGCACCTCAGGGTGCGCACAGGGTGCACGTCTACAGTGCCAAGCTGCAGCCGAAAGTGAAGAAGCGCGCATAATACGCTGGTACCGTTCAACGAGCTCCTCTTGCCATGCCCGCATTACAGTGGAAGGACTGGGATCTCGATTGGCAATGCGTATCTTCTGGATTAACAATGACGCATCTTTCGACACACGGGTGCAAAGTCCTCTGCCCGACGCACTGCAATGATGCCGCCACTGTTCTTTGAGGTGATCCCAATCAGCTACATCGGCCCCAATGAGCGATGCGCGTAACGCTCGGGATAATTTCTCCGTAGCCTGAGAGTCCTGGAGGACGCGGCAATCGAGACGCCATGGTCTGTGAACCGTTGGCATCCCCGCTGGCAGGCGGAGAGAGAACATAACCGGCCGATGGTCGCTAATGTACACTGGTGTCGGTGGCAATGACATTACCCCGGTGTCGTGAACGTAGGTGATGAGACTGGGGGATGCATACACGCGATCAATTCGGCTGCTTGACGCTGCTCGGCGCCAAGTATAGGCATAATTACTGCCATGCACACTTTGATGAATGTCACTCAATGCCAATTGCTGCACTAGACGTTCGAGTTCTCTGGCATTGCAGTTTGACCGGCCGCGATCCGGACCTCGAACGTCTGCGTGTGAGTCTAAGACACAATTGAAATCCCACATGTCGGGAATTTAAAAGGAACGCATCAAGAGATTGGAAGAACGCATTTGAGTTCTCGCGTGCCGCTGGGGCATACACGACAACAAATCTTATTCTTAACGAAAAAAAGGTGCAGTCGAACGCCAGCACGCGTCCGAAGGCATCGAAGGAAACATGATGGTCACGTAAACGACCTCGGTTAAAAATAACGACTCCGACGCCAGTCGAATGCGTGCTGGCGTACGAAAAGAAACAATCAAAATTGAACGCGCGCTTGAAAGCGAGTACATCAGAAAGCTTGAAAAAATTTGTTTCTTGCACGAACAGCAAATCACAGTGCACTGAACGTGCAAAAGCCAATACCTCAGCCTGTTTTTGTGGATTTCGGAAACCTTGAACTTTAAAGGTAATAACTTTTAGAGTAAGAGCCATGGGGAAAAATGAAAACATAGTATAGGATCACGCAAATGCTGGGGTACCTTTATCAGGTGCAGGAGCCAATGCCCCGCAAGTGGCTGAGTCATTTTTTCCGACCAGGCGACCCACCGGAAGCTCGGGGCTTCCGGGATCGCGTTGAAGTCCGCAGGGGACTTCTGTCTCTGGTGGGGGCTTCTAAGTCACGAGTAGTTATCCGGTGGCGTTTGGTGTCCGGGTTTTTGAGCGAGAATGGTACAAAGACGTCTCCACTGTCCTGGCTTATGTCACTGGGGCTGGTGTCTTCGTCAATTTGGGGGGGCTCCTCACTCATGGGGCTGTTGGAGTCCTCGTAGATGCAGGCGTCGTCGTCTTGAGATGTAGACTCCTCGATGACACCTAAACTTGTTGTCGACAGAGCAGCAACGCGAGGAGCCTCAGATGCAATATTCCCATCCGAGAAGCCGTCCTCACGAAGCGCTTCGTCTGACGAGGTCTTGGCCTGCGATTCTTCAGAAATGACCACGGGACGCGGGGAACTTAAGTTTTCAGTACCTGGAGGGATTACCAGGCCCGGAATCGTTGGGAACGCAGTGGGCGTCTGGTGCAGCGTCGCGATTGGCACACCTTGGTCGTGGTCGGTTACCGCGGCTCGCGTTGACGAATCGTCGCACTTGTTCTTAGATGGCGTTCCTGGTTGAAGTGGAGGGAAATCCTTGGATGCTGCCTCGGAATACGATGGCCTGATGGTGCAGGCCACGGTGGCACGCGGGTTCCCACAACGGCGACACGGCAGCGAGCAGCCTTATCCGTCGTGGCCATAAACGCCGCACCTTCCACAAAACGGAGCTGTGCAGTTCATGCGGAAGTGCCCACTGTCTCCACATCGACGACACACTCGCTGGATGTCTTTATAGTCACAGGTTACTCGATGGCCCGCGACCTTGAGGTAGTTGGGCACCGGTGACGAAGCCTTCATTTCCATGCGGACGTATCGCGTCCCAGTGGTCACGGTTGGGCGCGATCCCATAAGTCCTCTGGTGATGTGCAGCACCTTCCCGTAGGGAGAGAGTGCTTGTGTGAGGACTTCGCTGGGTACGCGGCACGGCAGGAACAGGACGGTCACTAGGGTCACTTGGGGTCCCAGGGGTACGGTGGTGACGCGCTCTCCTCGGATGATAAGGTGCGACGCGTCTACGATTTGGGCCAGTGCGGCGTCACTGTTGACGGTGTTACGCTTCATTTTACGCGAACCCCTTTGGGCCCAAATGCAAGACCACGGACAGCGTGCGAACGCTCCCGGGCCTGTAAACGTATCGGGGGTAGAGGCGCAGAAGTGTATGCCCAGACGCCGAGGAACCTGAGACGCTGCTGCCGCGAAGGTCGTCATGTGCTGTGCGCGAGAACGCGGTGAGCTCATGGCTCATTCGCACCTGGCTCTTGAGTGTGGGAACGCCGGTGGTGTGATCCGTGGCGCGATCAGTTGCGTGATCGGTGGCGTGACCAGAGGCGTGGTAGGTGGTGCGAACACAAGGTGATCCATATTTGGTCATGTCTGGAGGCGCCTGACGTCACACAAGCGTCTGAAACCCTTTAAAAACGCGCAGGGAGAGTCTGGGTGAAGCAGTCTGGATTGAGACTCTGCCGAAACTCTGCTCCTCGGCTTCTTACCTTTGTTTGTAAACTTGAATGTCCACTTTAGTCTAACTATGTAGTATTAAACTCTTTTGATTTGCTGTTCTGCGCCGTCTCGCCGGTACTTCCCTTCTCGTCGGTCCTGATGCAAGTTACGAGCACAACCTGCTGACGGCGGCGGTCAAGAGACATCCCCCCATAACAACTGGTGGCAGCGGTGGGATGCTGCAGTCATTTCGACGACTCGAGGGCTGAGCTGCGACACGGATCCACGAGCCGTCTCGTCTGCCAGGCCGCAACCAGATGCAGTGTTTGCGAGGGTCTACGCGGAATTCTTGGCTGTTGAGTGGTGAGTGCGGGGCTTTGTCTGCTGAGTTTTGCCAGGCTTTTTCAGTGGGGAAGCGTAACTGGTAATTCGAACTATTGTTGTCGCCAAAGTGGGCTGCGGCAAGATAGGTGTGTACAGTAGGAAAGGTCGCACTGAACACAGCCATGAATTTGAAGTTGCTGCGTAAAGCGGAGTTATTACAGCTTGCAAAGGAGTTGCGTTTGGATGTTTCTGACGCACTCCGGAAACCAGAATTGATGGAGGCTATTAGTGCTCTGGAGGCTGAGGAAGATGAGCTGACGGAATTCCTTGAGATAATTCGAGAAAGGGAAGCCGCAAAAAGACAGGCAGAGGAGCGTAGAGAACAGCAAGAGAAAGAGCGTGAGGAAAGGGAGCTCGAATTAAAACGACACGAGTTTCAACGTTCGAGAGAGCGCGAGGAACGCGATCACGCGCTCGAGTTAAAGCGACTCGAGGTTGAAATAGAGCGCGTGCGAACGGCAGGGCAAATAAGCGAGGCAAACAGTGCAGGGGTGCACATATCGCTCAAAATGACAGAACTAATTCGCCCTTATAAACTCGGAGAGGACATTGGGTTGTTCTTGGTGAACTTTGAGCGGACGTGTGAGAAGCAGGGGTTCTCCCGTGAGTCGTGGCCACAGCGCTTGCTCACACTCTTACCTGGCGAGGCAGCAGAAGTAATCGCTCGTTTATCCACTGAGGAGGTCGACGATTCATCATCATCATCATCATCATCATCATCAGCCTGACTACGTCCACTGCAGGACAAAGGCCTCTCCCATGTTCCGCCAGTTAACCCGGTCCTGTGCTTGCTGCTGCCAATTTATACCCGCAAACTTCTTAATCTCATCTGCCCACCTAACCTTCTGTCTCCCCCTAACCCGCTTCCCTTCTCTGGGAATCCAGTCAGTTACCCTTAAAGACCAGCGGTTATCCTGTCTACGCGCTACATGCCCTGCCCATGTCCATTTCTTCTTCTTGATTTCAGCTATGATATCCTTAACCCCCGTTTGTTCCCTAATCCACTCTGCTCTCTTCTTGTCTCTTAAGGTTACACCTACCATTTTTCTTTCCATTGCTCGCTGCGTCGTCCTCAATTTAAGCTGAACCCTCTTTGTAAGTCTCCAGGTTTCTGCTCCGTAGCTAAGTACCGGCAAGATACAGCTGTTATATACCTTCCTCTTGAGGGATAGTGGCAATCTACCTGTCATAATTTGAGAGTGCTTGCCGAATGTGCTCCACCCCATTCTTATTCTTCTAGTTACTTCAATCTCGTGGTTCGGCTCTGCGGTTATTACCTGCCCTAAGTAGACATAGTCTTTTACAACTTCAAGTGCACTATTACCTATCTCGAAGCGCTGCTCCTTGCCGAGGTTGTTGTACATTACTTTCGTTTTCTGCAGATTAATTTTAAGACCCACCTTTCTGCTCTCCTTGTCTAACTCCGTAATCATGAGTTGCAATTCGTCCCCCGAGTTACTCAGCAATGCAATGTCATCGGCGAAGCGCAGGTTACTAAGGTATTCTCCATTGACTCTTATCCCTAACTGTTCCCATTCTAGGCTTCTGAAAACCTCCTGTAAGCACGCGGTAAATAGCATTGGGGAAATTGTGTCCCCCTGCCTTACACCCTTCTTGATTGGTATTCTGTTGCTTTCTTTATGAAGCACTATGGTAGCAGTTGATCCCCTGTAGATTTCTTCCAGAATGTTTATATATACTTCATCTACGCCCTGATTCCGCAGTGTTTGCATGACGGCTGATATTTCTACTGAATCAAACGCCTTCTCGTAATCTATGAAGGCTATGTATAGTGGTTGGTTATACTCTGAGCATTTCTCTATTACCTGATTGATAGTATGAATGTGGTCAATTGTTGAGTAGCCTGTTCGAAATCCTGCTTGTTCCTTTGGTTGATTGAATTCTAATGTTTTCTTTACTCTGTTAGCAATTACCTTTGTAAATAGCTTGTATACTACAGAGAGCAAGCTGATCGGCCTGTAATTCTTCAAGTCCTTGTCATCTCCTTTCTTATGTATTAAGATGATGTTAGCGTTCTTCCAAGACTCTGGTACTCTTCCCGTCAGGAGACACCACGTAAACAGGGTGGCTAGTTTTTCTAACACAATTTGTCCTCCATCTTTCAGCAGATCTGATGATTACGACGATTACGATAAAGTAAAATCTAGTTTGCTTAGGAAGTACAGGCTGTCCGCGGAGGCATTCCGGCGGAAATTCCGTGAATTGGAGAATGGAAGGAGTGAGTCATACACTGAATTTGCCTATAAACTGAAGTCAAACATGGTGGAATGGCTAAAGGAGGAGAAGGCCTACGGTGACCACGCAAAGGTTATTGAGTGTTTTTTACGAGAGCAATTCTACAACCGGTTACCAGAGAACATTAGGCATTGGGTGCAAGACAGGCCAGATGTTAGCTCTGTAGCCAGAGCCGCAGAGCTAGCAAAGGAATTCGTCACACGTCGGGCTCGCGAAGGCAGTGACAGTGGTCGAAAAGGGGGTCCCGATTTTAGGTTCAAGCCAAAGAGAGGGCCTGTGAAAACGAAGGAAGAGCCTGAAATTGGGAATGCCCGAACCGTAATTACGTCGGAGTCAGAACGGAACACCGAACCTGCGTTAGAACAGCAAAGGAAGCTAGAAGCGAGGAAACCGTTCCTTTGCTATAACTGCCATAAACCCGGTCACATTGCGGCGCACTGTAAGAAACCAAAAGTTGTGTTTCTATCCATCAGTGGTAGGTACGAGAATATCGAGCTTCTCGAACCTTACATGCGCGACCTTGAAGTGAACGGGAAGCCATGCCGCGTACTGCGCGATTCTGCGGCTACGATGGACGTAGTTCACAGCTCCTACGTTGAACCGCAAATGTTCACGGGTGAGTGTGCTTGGATCAAGCAGGCTGTAGAGTCGTGTAGTGCATGCCTTCCCGTCGCAAAGGTAACTATCAAAGGTCCTTTCGGCACGCTCGAGACGGAAGCTGCCGTGTCGCCGGCACTCCCTCCGCAATACCCTTACCTGTTTTCGAATAGATCTGACAAGATGCTGCGCGAGAGAGGGCAGCTGTTTGGGGAGGCAAATGTGATGGTGCTAACGCGTTCGAAAGCACGGGAACTCGCTGCGAAGGCAGTTGCCGAGTCCCCTTTAGCTGAAATCGGCCTGACGCAGGACTCCCCAGCAGAGGTCGAACTTGCGCCAGCGTTACAACAGCAGGGGGGGCCATCCGTAGAGGATGAAGCTACGGCACGGGCACCATCAGAAATATTGGAAGATCATTCCAGAGATTTACTTGTAGCGCCTACGTCGGAAAGCTTACAGCGACTGTTAATGGTAGACAGCATGGCCTTGAGGAATCAACAAGATAAAGACCCGAGCTTGCGAAACATCCAGAGCAGGGTAAATGAAAAGATAGCCCCGAAAAACATAAGTTATTATGAGAAGGATGGCATACTGTACAGGAAGTATGTTGACAAAAGGGGTGTAATGTTTGATCAGCTGGTCGTGCCTCAAGCTTATCGAGAGGATTTACTGCGCTTGTCGCATGGAAGTTCTTGGGCAGGTAATTTAGGCGTCAAGAAAACGAAGGGACGGTTGTTGCAGGAGTATTATTGGCCAGGCTGTTTCCGCGACGCAGAGCGATTTGTAAGGACATGCGACACGTGTCAGCGTGTAGGTAAGCCGGGTGACAAGTCGAGGGCGCCGATGAAGCTGGTGCCTATCATCACAGAGCCGTTTCGGCGGCTCGTAGTGGACACTGTAGGCCCACTGCCGGCGACATCGTCGGGGTACCGCCACGTGCTGACCGCGATATGCCCAGCGACTAAGTTCCCCGAAGCGGTTCCACTTAAAGAACTTAGCTCTGTGGAAATAGTTAACGCGCTCCTTTCCATATTCGAACGAGTTGGCTTTCCCGCCGTAATACAGTCGGATCAAGGCTCTGTGTTTACTAGTGCTCTTACCACTACGTTTTTGGAAAGGTGCGGAGTAAAACTAATTCATAGTTCAGTCTACCACCCTCAGTCTAACTCCGTGGAGAAGCTCCACTCCGTTCTGAAGAGAGTGTTGAGGGCGTTATGCTACGAAAGGAAGACGGGCTGGGAGCTATGTTTGCCGGCTACCATGTTCGCGTTAAGGACTGCCCCGCATGAAGCAACGGGGTTTTCACCAGCCGAGCTCGTGTACGGCCGCTCGTTGCGATCTCCTCTTCGCTTGCTTCGAGAATCATGGGAAGGCCGAGCCGTAGACCCAGTAGTGGTCGAGTACGTTTTGAAGCTACTGGAGCGTTTAAGAAGCGCTCAACGGCTATCAGAGCAAGCCATGGCTAAAGCGCAACATAGGTCAAAGGTGTACTATGACCGCACAGCCAGAACCCGTCGATTAGATGTCGGGGACAAAGTAATGATACTGCGACCGTCGCAGAAAAACAAGTTAGAAGTGCAGTGGGAAGGTCCCGCCAACGTAGTTGAAAAGCTTTCTGACACAAACTACGTGATACGCCTGCCCGGAAAGCGAAAGATACAGCAAGTTTATCATTGCAGTCTGCTCAAGCCATACCGAGAACGGGAGGCAGTGGTATGCATGATGGTGAACATCCCCGAGGAGATTCCAGTTGAACTTCCAGAGCTTGCATCAGTCATAAACGGTGAGGATGGTGAACCACTAATCAAAGAATTAATATCGAAAGCGCAGTTAGAGCCGGAGCAAAAGATCGAGCTCCAGGATCTTCTGACAGAATTTCAGGACTTATTTGTAGATAGGCCTGGAAGAACCTCAGTTGTTACTCATGACATCGAGCTGACATCCTCAGAACCCGTGCGTAGCAAAGCTTACCGAGTGTCACCGCGCCAACGAGAGATTATGGATTCCGAGGTGAAGAAGATGTTGGAATTAGGCGTGATCGAGCCTTGTGAGAGCGATTACACTTCGCCCTTAATCTTAGTTGAGGTGCCGGGAAAAGATCCACGCCCTTGCTTGGATTATCGCAAGCTAAACTCGATCACCAAAGATCAGATTTACCCTATACCAAACATTGAAGAGCGCATTGAGAGGGTTAGTGGAGCTCGATATATTTCCACGCTGGATCTCGTTCGAGGCTACTGGCAGGTTCCTCTCACCGAAAGGGCTAGCAGATATGCAGCGTTCATATCGCCGTTGGGAACGTTCCGCCCTAAGGTATTAAGCTTCGGTTTGAAAAATGCACCATACTGTTTTTCAAGCCTTATGGACAAGGTGTTACGAGGACTAGGGGAATTCGCTTTACCCTACTTAGACGATGTGGCGATATATTCGTCCTCTTGGTCGGAACACATGCAACACCTGCGAGTGGTTCTAACGCGTTTGCGTGAAGCGGGACTAACTGTGAAGGCACCTAAATGCCAACTCGCTCAAGCTGAGGTGATCTAACTAGGTCACATAATCGGACAAGGACGCCTCCGACCTTCTGAGCTCAAGGTGGCTGCCATACGCAATTTCCCGCAACCACGCTCAAAGACAGATATCCGCTCATTTCTGGGGGTTGCAGGTTACTATCAACGTTACATCCCGAGATATTCGGAATTAGCTAGCGCTTTAACTGACGCGCTCCGGAAAACTGAGCCACAAACTGTCATCTGGGATGACCGTAAAGAGGAGGCTTTCAAAACATTAAAAGCCGCCTTAACATGTCAACCTGTGCTGAAATCACCTGATTATTCGAAAGAGTTCATAGTTCAGTGTGATGCTAGTGAGCGAGGCATGGGAGTAGTGTTGTGCCAACGAGGTGAGGACGGTGAACACCCAGTTCTTTATGCCAGTCGTAAGCTGACTGTGCGAGAACAAGCGTATAGCGCAACCGAGAAAGAATGTGCGTGTCTCGTATGGGCAGTGCAAAAGTTGTGCTACCTTGCAGGCTCGAGGTTCATAATAGAGACAGACCACTGTCCTCTCAGATGGCTGCAGTCCACTTCTTCCAAAAATGGTCACCTCCTGCGCTGGAGCCTCGTTTTGCAGCAGTATTCATACGAAATACGGTACAAAAAGGGGAGTCTCAATGGCAATGCCGATGGCTTAAGCCGAAGCCTCTAGGTCATGAATTGGCCTCGATTGTTTTTTTTCCTGACATAGGTTTTTGTGTTATTATTTCTTCCGTAGTTTTGGAAGACCTGTGCGTCGTTAGGTGGGCAACGAAATTAGGGGTGTGTTTAGCACTTTGTACGAGTAATAAGATTGAGACTTTTGTGTTTAAGGTAAGCCTGGCGGGGCTCAGTGGATACGTGTCTCGCGCTTGCTTCTTCAGTGGCTTTGTTATCCTGTGTTTTCCCGTGGATTGTTTGTTCAGTCGACCGGCTCTACCATGGCGAGGATCTTGCCCTCCCAGAGAGAGGACTTCGTTGTCATCTGGCATCTCTTCGGACACCACGTCGGTTCCAAACTCTTGGCAGGAACGCCGGAAGAACCTGTGGTTTCCCTTCTTGCTGATGAAAGACCTGAAGCGGTGGGGTGTGATGATCTCACCACCCGGAGCTGCCTGGCGACCAGCCCCACCGACGAGCCCCTGCGGGGTCGCCCCGGAAAGGAGCTCATACCATTGTCTTTGGCCATTTTTGACTGTCGCCATTTGCTGGATTCCATTGTATGGTTCGCCTCAAGCCTCCGGCGAACCTCGACAACATCAGGGAAATCTGGCGGAACTACCTTACGAGACGGAACAGGGCCTAGAGCCAGGTATCACGTACCGTGCTCCAGGTTAAGAAGGCTACGAGCTTCGACGACTGATCCCTGTTGACAGTGGATGCTGTCCCCTGCCATTCGGGATCTCCATCCGCGAGGGGGCTGGCTTGCCACGACGGGCGTCCACCAGCCCAGGGACGCCGTGAGACGCTAACGACGACGTGAGACGCTAAGACGCTCCTTATGGCGTGGCTTGTGCGTCCCTCGTAGAACGTAACCACCAGTGGCACATACCCGAAATAGGTATAACATTTCACCTCCAAGGTGGTGCCGGTGATAGATTTCTTCTGTGCGTTGTTTAACAATAAAAAATAGTGCTCAATGTACATGCCAATGGCTGCTAATGGGGAATGAGAGACAGGAGCATTCGGCTTTTAGTCAACGCGCACGCTGCGATCCCCATTAGCAGCCATTGGCTTGTACATTGAGCACTATTGAACAAGAAAGGGTTGCTACATTATACTCGCTGGGTGTAACCTCCTTAGTTTTAGAAAGGTTTAGCGAGCGTTGAGCCGCAAGGCCATGAATACAATGAACTAGAACATACCATGAATGAATTCGAGGTGGTTAAAGGGGGGAAGCAGATACGAAGCGCAAGCCGTAAGAAATTAAAAGCTGAATCCTCCTGTCTCTCATTTCACATTAGCAGCCACTGGCATGTACATTGAGCACTATCTGACAGGAAAAGGTTGCTACGTTATACTCGCTGGGCGTAAACTCCTTGACTTCAGAAATGTTTAGCGAGCATTGGGCCGCAGTGCCATGAATACAGTGAACTAGTATATACCATGAACTCAAGGTGGTTGAAGGTGGGAAGTAGACCCGAAGCGCATGTCGTAAGAAAGTGTGCGTGTGCCACCTCTCGTTTAGTCCTTGGAATGTCCACTGAATGGCGGTGCTTCTATATGGGGAATATATGATAAAAAGATGCGAGATGGTGGGACTTGGAGTGTTGAATAGATGGACGAACGGACACACAAACAGATGCATGGATGGACGCATGAACGGACGCAGGTGCGGATGCATGAACGAATGCAGGGACGGGCGCACGAACAGACGCATGGACGGACGAATGCTTCGCCCCACTCTCCATCATTCACTCCGTGGATATGCTGTCATTTTTTTTTGAAGAACCATGGATGCTCTGCGTTTTCAGCCACTTGGTGGCGTCTGACTGAAGGTGCGAGATGTTCTTTATTTACGCGATAGCGTTATAGAGCTGGTCTCGCAGAAATTCTGGCGTCGGCATGGGCGTCAGTTGTGTGGGAAAACTCATCGTCCTATGCGAGACCGAAAAATCGAGAACGATGCAAATGCAATAATTGATTAAAGAAACCCTCTATCAGAGTGGAGACCAAACCAGGGTCGTTCGGGTCTGAGTGCATGGGGACCAAACCCGAGTAATTGGATGGCCAAGCGGATGTTCTACCACACGGCCACGTCTCTGCTTGTGAATACAATGCAAATAACATCGTCGGCTTGGAAATGCAGAGCAAGTATCTTTCATGCTTTTCACACACGCACTCCTCCTATATACATGTTTAACAAAGCAACATAAAATATCGCAGTAATAATGTATGCTCCAAGCGCCCCTTTTTAGTGACCGTCAACAAATATGAATATTCCTATGGATTCGGGGTTTTAAGCTGGTCAACCACGACAAAATGGGCACGTGCTGCTGTTCCTATTCCCTTAAGGCCACGAAGTGCGTGCTTAGCAAGTTCACACCGACTTCATCCACTAAAAGTACGCACTAAGAATGCAATGTTCTGGGTCTGCGTGAGGATAGAACCCAGGCCGTATGCGTGGCATGCAAATGTTCGCGCCCCCATCTCTGCTTGAAAACACAGCGAAAATAACTTCCTCCGCTCGCAAAAGCAGCCTTTTATGCGTGCTACCCACTACAAAGAATGCAAGCACATGCACATTTGGGAACGTGACATCGCTATCGCATTCAACTCTTAAGGGTCCACCCTTCTTTATATCGTTCTTTCTTTTTTCGTCCCAGATTATAAGTGGGTACGGAATGAATGAATGAAGTGTACCTTTATTTCGAAAAAGACGGAAATCTTGGCGGCAGTTTAGGAATAGGTGGGGAAGCAAATGTTGAGTGGAAAGCGTAATCTAATTGAACTAACATCAGTTCGTGTTAATCCGTTTTCAGTAGAGGTTCAATAGAGTCACTCTCGCGTGAGATGGTCGACCTATTCTACGCCACTCGAAACAGGCCACGTACTCTAGTGTAGATAGCAAGGGTTTTTTTGCTTCGTCATTACAGTGTAGCACAACGCCTAAGCTTCTTATGTCGTCGTCGCGGGGCAGGTGGTGGATGTATGTTCTTCATAGCGAAAATGTGGGCATCGAGAAACAGTGTTTGCAGTTGCTTGTATGGCTCCAATCCGCTTATAAGGTACATGTGGTCTGTATGCTGCATTGGCCATAACATTGTACTGCAATATCTTTTGCTGGCGAGTGAGGGCGCCCTTGTCGCTTAAGAGGGGTGCTCGTAGCTTGTAATAGCCTTCGTTTACTGTCGCTTTTCAATTTTGTGCGAATATAATGCATGAATTCTATGCTAGAAAAGCCTTCGTGCAACATTTATAGGTAGGAATTGAAGAATTCCGCCAGGTTTGGCGACGAACTGGAATGTGCGGAACTTGCGCACAAAATTTCCGCATTGGTTCTGCCATACTGTAATCACTTTGACCTTTTGATAATGTCATTGACGACTACGTCTTCAGTCTTTATTGTGTAGTGAAGAAGAGGGACCTCGGCGGCATTTCTCGGCGCCTCAGGGGCATCGCCATCAGTATAGGCTCGTGCTTGCTGCGCTTGGCCGGACACTGCTGACTGCTTCGTCTTCCGCGTTCTGCTATGCAAATAAACCCCGTTACAAGTGGTGGAGTCTGCTAGGTTTCGATCACCCTGGAGCTTCGAAATCGCATTTTACCATCCATTATGCCTACCGAAGCAAGCGCCGCTCCAACTCCTCCACCGGCACCGCCTACTGTTCTCTGCACCGGTTCTCTGCGTCTGCGAGATCCCCCTGTTTTCTCAGGCACAGAAGAAAAGGACGTTGACGACTGGATTTCCATGTACGAGCGAGTGAGTACTCACAAAAAATGGGATGACGCCGCCAAGTTGACCTACGTCTCCTTCTACCTGTCGGGCGTGGCCAAGCTGTGGTTTATAAACCACGAAGCGGAACTTCCTACATGGTCGGTCTTCAAAACGAGCCTCACACAAGTTTTAGGACGGCCTAAGGTACGCAAACGCCGTGCCGAACAACGCTTGCATACTCGGTCCCAGCAGCTTGGTGAGAATTTCACAAGCTATATTGAGGAAGTTCTGGACCTTTTCAAGCGAGTCAACAAGTCGATGTCCGAAGAGCTTAAGATCAAGCACATCATGAAGGGCATTGAGGACGACGCTTTCCAAATGTTGCTTTCTAAGAGTCCTCGCACTGTCCTAGAACTGACAGGGTTATGCCAGAGTTTTGACGAGTTGCGCAGGCAACGTCTTTCCACCCGACGTCCCTCAGTGCTCGACGACTCTTTGTCCAGCCTGTCCACCCTTGGCATAGGAGACGACCATGCCCCTCTTCTCTCCAAGATCTAAGAGTTCATCCGCGCTGAGGTCGCTCGTCAGCTCTCTTTGATGTCCTGCGTACCCGATCAACCACGCAGATTGACGTCTACACTCCGCGACTTCATTCAAGACCAGGTCGCACAAGTTCTTCCTCCCGCCCGTGAACCGCCACCAGTAACCGCACCTCTCACGTACGCCGAGGCCGTTGCTCGACCTCGACAGCCTGCGTTCCAGGTGAATGTCTCGGTCACGTGCATCCGATCGACGCCCGTCACATTTTTGACGCTCCATCTAGTTTACTTTCTACGGACCTCAGCACACTCATTTCTGACTCTGCGGTTGACTCTTTCCACCGCTCCATCGATGTCGCAACGTCTTCGTTGGAACGAAGCCAGTTGGTGAACCTGCTGCAAAAGTTTCGTACTTCTTTTGACAGCCACGCTTCTGGCCTCAGTCGCACATCGAACATATCTTACAAGATTGACACAGGAAGCCATACGCCCCTACGGCAGCGCCCCTGCCGAGTCTCAGCATCGGAGCGCCATGTAATTGACGACCAGGCTGCTGATATTCTCCAGCGGGGTATTGTACAGCCTTGTAACAGTCCCTGGGCGTCACCGGTCGTTCGTGTTAAGAAGAAGGACGGCTCCATTCGATTCTGTGTGGACTATCGACGTTTAAACAAGATCACCCGTAAGGACGTTTACCCGTTACCGCGAATAGACGACGCCCTTGACTGTTTGCAGGAAGCAGAATACTTCTCTTCGCTGGATTTCGGTCTGGATACTGGCAAGTACCTATGGAAGCATCTGACCGACCGAGAACAGCATTTGTCACACCTGATGGATTATATGAATTTACCGTTATGCCTTTCGGCCTTTGTAATGCTCCAGCCACTTTTGAAAGAATGAAGGACACTATTTTACGAGGCCTCAAGTGGAACACATGTTTATGCTACCTCGATGACGTAGTTGTCTTTTCCACCAATTTCGACGCCCATTTAAATCGTCTCGAGCACGTCCTCACACGCCTCACCGATGCCGGCCTTCAACTCAACCTCAAGAAGTGTCGTTTTGGTGATCGACAGCTCACCATTCCTGGTCACGTCGTATCGCGGGACGGCATACTTCCCGACCCCGCCAAGCTTCGAGCAGTCACCGATTTTCCGAAGCCAAAAAACCTAAAGGAACTTAGAAGTTTTGTCGGCTTGTTGTCATACTTCCGACGCTTTATTAGAAATTTTGCTTCTGTATGTGCACCCCTTACGGACCTTCTTAGCGGCGACAAGGACCTTTCTACCTGGTCACCAGCATGCGACGATGCGTTCACCAAATTACGCTGCCTGCTAACTTCTTCACCCATCCTCCGCCACTACGATCCGGCCGCTCCCACGGAGGTTCATACTGATGCCAGCGGTGTGTGACTTGGCACTGTGCTCGCTCAACGAAAGGCAGGGTTTGATGAATATGTCGTCGCGTACGCAAGCCGAACTTTGACGAAAGCCGAGGCTAACTACTCCGTGACCGAGAAAGAGTGTTTAGCTATTATTTGGGCCCTTGGAAAATTTCGCCCCTACCTGTATGGTCACGCATTCGACGTCGTCACTGACTACCACGCCCTTTGTTGGCTATCCACACTTAAAGACCCTTCCGGACAACTTGCTCGCTGGGCGCTCAAACTTCAGGAGTACGACATCCGCGTTATTTACACATCCGGTCGTAAGCACACGGATGCCGACGCCCTTTCTCGCTCACCTATATCGGATGAAGGTGTTTGCCTCTCTTCTCTCGAGCCTGCACTTGCGTCATCCGCCTTGCGCAACATGACCGTGGAACAACGAAAGGATCCCTGGATCAGTGGCCTCATAAGCATTCTTTCTGACCCTCTCACTTCTTCGCCGTCTCGCGCTCTCCGCCGCCAGGCTAGTAACTTTTGCCTAAGGGATGATCTTCTTTATCGACGCAACTACCTTTCTGACGATCGCAAGTGTCTCCTTGTGATACCCCGCCATCTTCAAGCTGCTATCTACGAAGCTTTTCACGCAGACCCACAGTGCGCCCACGCAGGCCTCTTCGAGACATACGCTAGGCTTCGACTCAGATTTTATTGGCGTGGCATGTATAACTACGTGCGGAAATTCGTTCGCTCGTGTGCTCAGTGCCAACGACAAAAGTTACCTCCCGGGCAAGTCTACCCATCACAACCTCTTCCTTGTCCTAGTCGACCTTTTATCGCGTCGGCATTGACATTTACGGACCACTACCATCAACTCTAGCTGGTAATCGCTGGATTATTGTTGCGATAAACCATCTGACACGCTATGCCGAAACAGCCGCGCTGCTGACTGCCACAGCCCGTGACGTTGGAATGTTTCTGTTGCAACGTTTCATTGTGCGTCATGGTGCCCCTCGCGAGCTCTTAAGTGACAGAGGCCGTGCCTTCCTTTCGACGCCTTGAAGGCATTAGTCAAGGAATGCCGAATCGTGCACCGCACAAGTACACCGTACCACCCTCAAACGAATGGCATGACGGAGCGCTTCAACCGTACTCTTGGCAATATGCTGTCGATGTACGTCGCCTCTGATCATTCAAATTGGGACCAAGTTCTCCCGTTCGTCACCTACGTGTATAATACTGCCGTACAAGCTACTACTGTACGGACGAGAACCTTCAAATACAGTATACACTATTCTCCCATATAAACCTTATGAGTCCGAAAGTACAACTCTGTCCGAAGCTGCTCGGCATGCTGAAAAATGCCGCCAGCTTGCCCGCTCTTTTTCTACAGAGGACCAGCGGCAGCAGCAATCCCGCCAGACTGGGGACCGTTCGGCTCCAAACTTCCCAGCTGGTTCATTGGTATGGCTTCGGGCACCTGCTACCGCACCTGGCCGCTCCGCAAAAATTCTTCCCAAATACATCGGGCCCTACCACGTTGTAGAGCAAACGTCACTCGTCAACTATATCGTGGAGCCCAACATCCCATACACAGACCTATGCTACCGCGGTCGCGACACTGTCCACGTCTCTCGCCTCAAGCCATATTATGACCCATTAGTCGTTTCCTCTCCCTAATCCGCCAGGATGGCGTCTTTTTCTGCGGAGGGCGATTGTAGTGAAGAAGAGGGGCTCAGCGGCATTTATCGGCGCCTCAGGGGCATCGCCATCAGTATAAGCTCGTGCTTGCTGCGCTTGGCCTGACGCTGCTGACTGCTTCGTCTTCTGCGTTCTGCTCTGCAAATAAACCCCCGTTACAATTGCTGCAAGTTGAGCCACCGCTTCGTACCTTGGCTCATCATATGGCTCGGCATATGGCTAACAACTCTGCATTTAAGGATGCACCACCAGGAAGCTGGCAGCTGTGATAACCATTGCGGTGGAATGTGGTTGTGCAGACCCATGCTAATAAAACTTGTTCGCCCATGATTGTGGCGCCAATGTAGCTTCTCTGAGATATGCGTACTGCCAGTGGTACAAGGTGTAAATAGCAGACGCTATGGATGCATCAGCGCCGATGCATGGTGCGAGGTTCAGTTGTGTTACGAATAGCGCTGTGGAGCGAGGGGCCACTGGTTCGAATACCCGGGTGGGTGCTTCTTTTTTGTGATTAATTTTTGTGCTTTTTAGACATGTACGAGACATGATGGGAACAGTAAAATTACGCCAAGTGTATGCCAAAAATACGCCAAGTGTACCACAGCATATTCAATAGCTGGTGAAATAATGTCAATCTACCAGAAGACTTTTTTGTTGTAAACTCAATTTGCCTAGATGACGAAGGCTCACTAAATACGGACTTTTTTCCCCAGAATGCCAACTTGCTGCTGAAGGGGTCCGACTTCCGTGGAATGCATTTGGAGACAGTTTGACGTAAACAGTAGAGTTTTGCTTAGCCGTTGGCTGATGTTTCTTTCTGCACGGTATATGACCACTCCAAATTAACCGGAAGCCCCTCAACTTCGACACGATGGAGAATAGCGCGGACTGCACATAGGGAGTAGCCCTATTCCTTAAAGGCCACACAAGACATGCCAACCTCGGCCATCAGTATCTGCGGCAGGTAAAGCAGCCCTTCCTGCCTCCCACAGCGCATCCGAGTGATCACAATACTCGAACACGTTCTGTGGTCGATGTTGCATGGCTTAGAGGTATATATGAAGAGACAGGAATGTTGCTGCGGGCGGCTGTTTCTAATCTGGCCTCGTTTTGCTCAGCTTCGCGTTAGTCGAGTGCGAGAGCCAAAGCTTCCTTGCCGCTCTTTAAAATTAGCCATGACTGCGATTGCGCAGAGCTGCCTAAGTTGTCTCTGGAGGGCGGAACTGGGAGTGCCATGGTGGTCGGTCATGAGCATGCTGGGAATTGTGCTGCTGAAATGCGAAATACTCTGGTAGACCACGCTGGCTGTGTCGAGCTGATCGTGAGAAGTTTAATGCGCACCGTGAATGAATTCATTCACTTGCAAAATATGAAACTAGCAGGTAATAGTGTTCACATCGCTTGCAAATTATCGGTATGACTGCCTCTTCACAGCTTGGAAGGCAAGGCTGGGAAACCAGAATGTCGTACCACGACTACCCGCGCTAAGCGGGAGCGTCTGCGCTGTTCGGGGCACGCCAAGGTGCGACGGGGTGTCCCAGTACACATCTGCTACTTTGATGAGCAGAGTTGACGCGCCAGTTTGTGAGGCAAACGATACTGAGGTGGTGTTTCTGATGTTTCACCTGCCGTAAAGCCCACCTGGCCAGAAGCCTTGTCGTCAGCGGCAACCGTGACACGCAGCGGCAGGTCTTTGATGACATCGTGTTCACATGAGATGGGAAATTGAGATTCTCTTGCGAAGGCGGCACTTAGGAAGAGGCGAGCGTCAGCACACTCGGCCAATGACTGTGGTGCGGGCTGGGGTTGATGTGGCTCCTGACAGTGGCCAAACCAGGAGTGGTGGCTTTTGCTCCATCTTCACCTGGTAGCCACTCCCTGTCACGATCTATGTCATCGAGAAAGGAGAGGGTGATGAGATTTGAGTTCTACTGCTGAGCGTTTCACAGCTGGTACACGCCAGTACTGCTGACTGGGTGAGTTGGTGCACAATAAAATGATAGTGATTTAGCGCCGCTCAGTTTGAGCGTGAAGGAAAAATACCATACTGTCAAGAAGGGAACGACAGTGTGCGCGCTAACTTCCAACTTTTGTTTATTGCGTACCCTTACAAAACTTCATATATCTCATTCTACGTGACGCCGCACACATTACAAAACCGTACACGTGTGGCACAGCACACTATCAAAGAAACCTATTTGTGATCCAATGCTTCACAGCACGCGCTCCAGAAAATTGAGCTCTTTTTGAGATAATGCCACAGACGGTGTTCTCACACACAGCTTCGCACATTTTGCGACAGCGTTCGCCTCAATAATTTTCCCTGTCAACTGTTTACGACATTGAATTGGTGGGGAGTCGCAGTTACTCGAAAGCGGTCGAAAAACAGTGGTCCATCGGGCACACCATTCATGCCAGGGCCGTTGTTGGATGCCTTTGTAGCCGTGCCGTGCCAGCACCTCGGAGGCAGTCGATAGCAATTAGCCATTTGCGAAATTCCTACCTGGTATAGAGGATGCTGAGTGAGTTGATGGTTGAAGTACACTCAAATACGTAGTTTTCAAAGTCGCGAAACACCCGTAGTTCACACGGAGCCGGTGATAGCGTCGTAGCGGGCGAAAGACTTGAATGTGCCCGCACCAAGCAGCCCAGTTGCTCTTAGAGCTCCATAGGGAATTCTGCAGGGTGTGGCGGTTTTAGGTGAGCTACCCTCCAGTTTTGAAAGCGGACCATTTTATAGTCGCACCCAGTCGTAAATACGGCTTTGGCGGTGTCGTCGACACCCCCACTGCGCATGCTCGTGTCCCGTGCCAACTGTCGCTCCCTACATCTCTCGCGTCGCAAGGTTGAAGCAGACAGCGTCTGCTAGTGAAAACCGACTGCTCACGCTGCACAACCATTCACAAACCTACGCAGAATACATTTTCTTCAACTCCAAACTCGCGTTATACAACTATACGTACCACGCATCTTGAGGTGAGGCACCATTTCATCTCGCCTCATTTGTATGATCTGGCTACCCACTCACGCGCGGTCATCCTGGCAACGAGGCAGCCTATTCTATCACTCGCGATTCGACCGAGAAATCCCGCCCCCACTGGGAATGGCTACGGGCGACGTGCTCCTCGCGTACCACGACATTACATTCCGCCTCTCCCGCCTAACTTTTTCCCTAATACACCAATCCCTTTCCCAGCACCAAAAACACCTGTGGCGCCAACTTCAGGCCCTTATCTTGCTTACTCCCGCACGTCTTGCCCTCTTCCACCCCGGAACGTACTCGCGGGCCTGTCGATTATGTGGCAGCTCCATCGCCAACTATCAACACATATTTACTCCTGTCCGGCACACTTGCCCCCTGCCTCTGGACACTTCAGAAGTCCGCAGCACTGGGTGGCTGCAACTTCGGCTAGTGACTTGCGCGGAGGACGTCGTGGCTTGGCACTGCCTGGACACCACACCCGGCAGCCTGAAGATCCTCTAGAACGGTGCGTTTCCATTTTTAAAATATTGTTACACGCAAGAAGTACACGAAAAGGTTGAAAAACAGGCGAGCCTGGATGGTTCGCGTTTTCTTCCACAAGGGGTCTCGAGACAGCACACCCAACGTCGTCTTCCTTCTTCACCTTTTTTTCTGAATGTTCATTCGCGCTGTATGCGCCGTGCATTGCAACCGCTCGTGACATTTCCCCGTTGGCAGACGAAGCCCGCCGGGCGAGTCACTCAGTGGTTCGTGCATTGCATAGCTTCATGCGAGCGACGTGCGCCACTTCTGTTTTAGCCGAGCGCCGTCCAGTGCTTGTGAGCCGTGCTATGCGGTAGTTGACCTCACTGAGGCGTTCGAGGATAACGTAGGGCCCGACATAGTGAGCGAGAAATTTCTGGTACAGGCCACGTTTCCGTAAAGGCGTCCAGAGCCACACCTGATCTCCAGGATTGAAGTGAACATGTCGGTGACGGTCGTCATAGCGGATCTTTGATCGGTCTTGCGAGGTGACGGTGCGTAGCCGAGCGAGGCGTCGCGCTTCTTCTGCTCTACAGAGAATCTCGTTGATCGGCTCACTGTGATGAGCAGAGTAGGGAAGCATAGTGTCAAGATTATAGCGTGGTGGACGAGCATAAAGGAGAAAGAAAGGTGAGTAACCAGTGGTCTCATGTCTTGCGGTGTTGAAAGCATAGGTGATGAAAGGCAAAATTGTGTCCCAGTTTTTGTGCGCGGAGTCGATGTACATGGACAGCATGTTGGCAAGCGTTCGGTTCGTGCGTTCCACTAGACCATTAGTCTGCGGATGGTATGGAGTGGAATGGCGGAAGCTTGATGAGCACAGACGAAGGGTCTCTTCGACAACATCTGCGGTAAATTGCCGCCCACGGTCGCTGATTACGATGCGAGGAGGTCCGTGTCTGAGGATAACTTGAAACAGCAAGAAGATGGAAACGTCTTTTGCTGTGGCCGACGGCAGTGCTGCCGTCTCACAATAACGGGTTAAGTGGTCTACGCAAACGATGACCCAACGATTGCCGTCTGTGGATCGCGGAAAAGGGCCCAGAAGATCTATACCAACTTGCTCAAAGGGGGTGCTAGGAGGCGAAACAGGCTGAAGGCGACCAGACGGCGCGTCAGTTGGTCGCTTGTAACGCTGACATTGGGTGCAGCTGGCGACGTACCGTTCGGTATCATTGCGCATCCGGGGCCAATAAAAGCGTTCCTGAGCACGGTAGAGTGTTCTTGTGCATCCAAGATGTCCGGAAGTTGGTTCGTCGTGCATGGCAGATAATACGTGACTGCGAAGGCTCTTGGGGACAACCAAAAGGTAGCGCGCACCGGTAGCCGAGAAGTTCGTCTTATATAGGGCGCCGTCACGTAAGCGAAAACGATTGTCTGCAGCGGACTCCCGCGCGGCCGCGAATAGCGGCTGTAAGCTGTCGTCTTTCCTCTGCTCTGATATGAAGGTATCCATATCCGGAAATCCCGTGGACACAAAAGCGATGTATTCATCAAAGTTGTCCGCGTCACATTCAGTCGTTGGGAGTGGCAGGCGAGAGAGACAATCAGCATCAGCGTGTCGCCGGCCGCTCTTGTAGGAAACAACGAAATCATACTCCTGCAGACGGAGCGCCCAGCGTGCTAGTCGACCAGAGGGATCCCGAAGATTCACAAGCCAGCATAGAGAGTGATGATCCGTGACGACAGTAAAGGGGCGCCCGTAGAGATACGATCGAAACCGTTGCACAGCGAAGACGACCGCCAGACACTCTTGTTCGGTGACAGTGTAGTTGCGCTCGGGGCGACTCAATGAGCGGCTAGCGTACGATATCACATGCTCGCTGTCGCCGACACGCTGAACTAGTACGGCGCCAATGCCAACACCACTAGCATCGGTATGAACTTCTGTCGGTGATGACGGATTGAAGTGGCGAAGAATAGGCTGGGACGTCAACAGTAGCTTTAGCTGCCGAAACGATGAGTCGCATTCCGAGCTCCACTCGAAAGGAACACCTTTTTGGAGAAGGCATGTGAGCGGATGAGCTATGTCAGCAAATTTGGGAATGAAACGGCGAAAGTAGGAGCATAACCCTAAAAAACTTCGTAGCTGCTTCACAGAGCGAGGTGCCTCGAATGCCTCCACAGCTGTTGTCTTTTGTGGATCTGGT
Source organism: Rhipicephalus microplus (assembly GCF_043290135.1). Lineage (NCBI taxonomy): Eukaryota > Metazoa > Arthropoda > Arachnida > Ixodida > Ixodidae > Rhipicephalus > Rhipicephalus microplus. The sequence continues at coordinate 133,814,269 of NC_134708.1, forward strand.
CGTATACCTTCTTTGTCGATCAGGTGTCCCAGCACAAGTGTCTGTCGTTCACCAAAATGGCACTTTTTAGAATTAAGCACAAGGCCGGCCTTCCTCAAGCAGTTCAGTACCAAGTCCAGGCGCTCGTTATGCTCACGAAATGTTCGGCCGAAGATCACAACGTCGTCTAGGTAGCACATACAAACTTCCCACTTCAAACCGCGAAGTATAGTGTCCATGAACCTTTCAAACGTTGCGGGGGCGTTACAAAGCCCGAAAGGCATCACGTTGAATTCAAATAGTCCATCGGGCGTTACAAAAGCGGTCTTCTCTCTGTCATCCGGGTGCATAGGGATTTGCCAGTAACCTGATCGTAAATCCACAGAAGAGAAGTAAGAAGCCGCAAAGAGGCAATCGATGGCGTCGTCAATTCGTGGGAGTGGGTATACGTCTTTCCTAGTAACGGCATTTAGGCGACGGTAATCGACACAGAATCGCCACGTGCCGTCTTTCTTCTTCACCAGTATCACTGGAGCTGCCCAAGGGCTAGACGATTCCCGAATTACTCCTTTACCTATCATTTCTTCGACTTGAGCGCTGATGATCTTTCGCTCCGCAGAGGACACACGATATGGTTTTTGACGAATCGGTTCAGCGGATCCTGTGTTGATGCGATGGCGAGTACGGGATGCAGGAATCGATGTGGGGCCGTCGTGCTGTGCAAAGTCGAATATTGAAGAGTGTTTCGAGAGCAGGGCCATCAAAACACGACGTTCATGGTCACTGAGCGATGTAGCTACCATTCCGAGCATGTGTTCGTTTGCGGTGTGCGAGACACTGGTTTGTGCTGTATCCGGTAGTTCTGTAAGCACTGCCATAGGTATAAATGACTCTCCCTGAAACGTAGCAAGTTTTAGGCCTTGAGACAGCACTACGGCTTCAGTGGAGCAATTTAGCGTCCATAGCCCTGCGCATCCATCGGTAACTGAAACCATACAATACGGAACCAACACATTTTTCTTAAGACAGTTTCTATGGACCGGTTCCACCGCAACATCGAACGAAGTACTAACAGAAGACGAACAAACAACAGGAACGCGCATCGCGGATAAAGCGGGCACAACAGTGTCTTCAGAAACACAAAACACACTCTCTTGCTGGGATGATTCTTCTAAGAGCGCAGAGGACACACTTCCGCAAATACTGAGTTCTCCTGTTCGGCAGTCAACATTGGCGCCACACAATTTCAAAAAGTCAATGCCGAGAATTACATCGTGTGTGGAACGCGGAAGCACGGTAAACTCAGTGTTAAAGGTTTGACCACCCAAGGAGACATCCACGTTACACACACCAACCGGGTATAATGAGTCCCCACTCACTCCACGAAAGCTTGTGCTGTGGTCCCAATGAAACATAACCTTGCGTCCCAGCAGATTTTTGAACACCACACTCATGACAGAAACAGTTGCTCCCGTGTCGACTAAAGCCATGGTAGAAACGCCATCAATAAGTACATTAACCTTATTCTTCAGCATGAAGATAGGTGGAGGTATCCGAGTCGGCAGCAAAGATTTTCCAGCGACCTCACCTCCATCGGCCGCGCTGGCTAGTTTCCCGGCGGTGGTGACTCGAAGCGGCGTCGAGGAGATGATGACGTCACACGCCGTCTGGGAGATGGAGATCGAGACGCTCGGAAAGCTGGTGGTGGTGTCAGGGTACGTTCGGAGGCAGGAGAGCGGTAACGGTTTCGATACCTTTCTTGTTCTCCAGAATAGCTGTCCAGAGGGAAGTGACGGCTTCTTTCTTCTCGGAAGTAGCCTTCAAAAGTGGTGTTTCCTGGCCTATTAGTGTCCATTGCACGACCACCGTGTTGCATAAACGATCCCGACTGTCCATTGCTGAATGCCCGACGTCGGTTACAATACCTAGCTATGTGGCCAGGCGTGCCACAGTTGTAACACACGGGCAGAGGGCGAACTTCCGGACGCTGATTGAAATATTCCACAGCGGCCACAGGCTGAGAGTAACTCATCCCCTCCCCTTGGATGTCGTAGGCAGTGCTGGGTCTTCGTGGGCGAACGTCGCGTGGATGCTGATCAAAACGCCGATCAATCGAGTCGTAATGGCGTTGTTCGGTCTGGCCATAATGCGGGTCGTGTCGGTAGCTGTTACAATCCGCAGCATTCACCGAATGCTGCCAAGTAGCCGGAGGAGATGCGCAGACGGCGTCTCGGAAAGCGACGGAGGCGCAACGCGGCACCGCATAACGCGTTTGTTCTTCGTGCCGCAGGAGCTCCTCACGGACAATCTGCCGAATGGTAGCTGAGAGGTCTGTCTGCGGACTCGCGTCAACGCTGGCCACAGTCGTGACATTGGCTAGCCGTCCAAACTTCGGCGTGATTCGGCGAGTTTTCAGCGCCTCGAATGTGCGGCAGTGCCGAATCACGTCTGATACGGTGTTCAGGTTGTCTTTTCCAATGAGGAAGTTATAGACGTCTTCCGCAATACCTTTTAAAAGGTGTCCCACTTTATCTTCCTCGGGCATTCGAGAGTCGATGGTCTTACACAGCTTGAGAACTTCTTCAATATATGTCGTGCAAGTCTCGCCGATCACCTGAGCTCTCTGAGCTAAAGCTGTTTCCGCTCGTTTCTTCTTAGTGTCCGAGTCGCTAAAGCACTTCTTCATTTCTTCAATAAGACTGCTCCATGTAGTAAGCGTGTCGGCGTGGTTTTCATACCAAACCAGGGCCGTGTCCGTCAAATAAAAAACGACATGCCTGAGCTGGCTGGCCGGGTTCCAGTTGTTGCATTGGCTTACCCTTTCGTAATGGGTCAGCCATTCATCGAAGTCTTCCCCTGGCTTTGCTGAGAACGGCCGTGGCTCTCGGTAATGCTGATACAGCGGTGGTCTTGCCGAGGTATTGCTGAGGGGGTCATTTTGCTCCAGAGACATGTCGGGGCGCGATGGCGAAAGTCCGGCAAGGCGACGGCTTCTACGAAGTTCTGGTGCTGACGGCTCCGTCGTAGGTCGTGGGAGTTACCCAGCACCTCCACCAAATGTTACACGCAAGAAGTACACGAAAAGGTTGAAAAACAGGCGAGCCTGGATGGTTCGCGTTTTCTTCCACAAGGGGTCTCGAGACAGCACACCCAACGTCGTCTTCCTTCTTCACCTTTTTTTCTGAATGTTCATTCGCGCTGTATGCGCCGTGCATTGCAACCGCTCGTGACAATATTATTTTACCGTTCGCCCTTTACACGAATAAAGCTTTTCACCACCACCTGGCCACCTCGTATATGTTGTCACAGGAACGCGCTTTCGGTATTCAGCCAAGGGCGCCTTTACATGGCTTTCGCTTCACTTGACGCTTTCCTAAACTCGAGCAGATGCGATGGAAGCAACAGTACCTTTCACTAGTAGTGAGCCACAAGTTCACAACCCAACAATCCTCGTCCTACCAGTGGTTTATTGGTTTGTTTGTTTTCCTACAAAATATACCACTCGATAAAGGCAACGTTTCTTTTTCATTTAATAAATAAGAATAATAAAGCTGAAATAACAAGTAATCATCCGACACCGTACTTGATTTCGCAACATTCACGCTTCTCTCTATGTAAAAGAACTTAGTAATTTCATTGCGAGTGCTAGGTGCGTCCTTGTGTCGGGGGGGGGGGGGGGGGTCGTCTAATCCGAAGGTATAGCGCAGTTGGTAAAGCCACGCGCAGACTCGTGAGCCGACTCATTGAGGCTAAGAGGAACCCCTCGATTGCCCCGACGTTGGCAGGGAACCAAATTAGAGTGTGTATGGGGCTGCCACTGTTTTTGGTGCGTTTCTGTCGAGTGATCCGCACGACGAGTCAAGACCAGCATCCGCGGAGGGTACACTGACTTCAGTACTCATGGGGGTCAAGGATGACAATGCATGATCAAGGATGCGCGGACGGCGTCCCGTGGAAACCCATCTTTGGTCAAGATCATGGGCATGGAATCCATGTCATCTCAAGCGTTAACTACGTTACCGTAGAGGCAAGCAGAACCCGTGTGATGCTGTGTCGTGACCTGTTACTGTGGTGTCAATGAAGCGATGTTGAGCCACCGAGGAGGCCAGGACGTCGTCCACAGATGGTACCTGAAGCACCGAGAGGTTTCCAGGTATCGAAGAGGCATTTACGGCGCCCCTAGGTGAGGAGCCCGTCAGTGTGGCTAGCGCCAAGGTATCGAGTCGCCGAACTAATTCTCAGAAAGCATAATGGAGGCCTGGACGCCGTCCGCTAGTGGTGGTACCGACGCTTGCCGTGGCGGTCGGCAGGCGGATTCCGTCAGCGAGGAAGCGTGGCGGCGTTCCTCTGGAAGACGCATTACCTCATCTGGCAGGTGAGGTTTTGATGACTGTTCCATTGCAGCGAATAGAACGGAAGAATGTTTATTACAGAGAAAAAAAACGAAAAAGAAGTTTAGAAGCTGGTGGGTACAGCCCCTAGTTCAGTGCTCCATGGTCCTCAGCGGCGCACCGCATCCTGTCAAGAGGATGATGACGTTCCTTGAAATATTCCCGGAGCAAAACTTCGTCCTCTTCATTCTCGCGAGTGACCAAGGTCTCCCGCTGCTTTGTTCTGCAATTTTGCGTCGGAATTTGACGCGTTGCAATTTCGGGTGGTTTTAACTCACATTACCATATAATGGGAGCAAGTGATTGCTGTCCTCCACACCACGGAGAAGAACCAGCATTTGCGGTTGGGTGGATCGCATATTTTAAACGCAGGTGCTTATATGTATTTGTCTCCAGGCGGCGCCATTCATGCGTTTCTTTTACTCTTTGCCAAGAGCGGGTTGAGCAATGAAACGGAACGCCTTAGAATAACTTGGAACACCAGTGTTGTTGTCGACACTGGTGTTCTAAGTTATTGGTACGTTCTTTCCTCAAGCTTTTTTATCGCCCCGTTACACTCCACGAACCGCGAATGCTGGAGTCGAGAAGCTTGGACTGCAGTAGATCATTTCGTTCAGATTACTCCACTTCGTGAACATGAGTTCGTTAGCGTATATGACCAGCCTTCTTTACATCGGTTTCTATTCTCTTAACGGAATATTTCGCATAATTTGTGTGCTACTTGGATGATTTTGATCTCCTATGTTGAAGCAGTGGCTGAAATCGAGTCAGGATAGTTTTAATAAAGGAATGACTCACCAGATATTACAGGGAAACCTGTTATGAGCCGTATTCGTCGTATACATATAGTCGTCCGCTGCCGCCACCGCCGGTGTCCGTAACCACAACGCACAAAATTAGGGGGAAATGCTTAGTACTAATAACACAGTTGGGCTGGAACCCGCGTCCGCTGAGTGCCAGCTCAGTATTCTAACACTGAGCCATGCCGGTGCTTGGACCTTGTTGGCAAACTTGCATTAGGCATTAGGCTGCAACTTTTGGTTGGAGTCTAAATCATCTTCCAGTTTTATACCCAACCAGACAGACTTCTGTCGAATGTTTACATTCAATGCATTAGTCAGGCTTGATGTCAGGAAAGCAATCGAGTTGATACGACTTAAAAAGCGTTTTAAAATAGGGAAAGAACAACCAGTCGTCGCACAATGCGAATAGGGTAACGAGTGGGTCGTCCAATACTCCAACCCATTACAATAGCTTGTCCTTGTTCACCTATTAACTGTGGCACAGACCCACTTCATGCATCATTTCTTATCGTCGTCAGCCACTGCATGAACAATCGGCACAAAATTCCTTGCAATTGTTTAGCGGATACCACGCTTCTCAGAAGAATGACGATAAATAGCATAGCAAATGCTGGCCTACTACCCAAACATTTATACTAATAATGCTGTAGCGGGCATCAAGCAAGTGTGCTTGCAGCAGTTATCCAATGAATGTTTAGAAAAGGCTCTAGAAGGCCCCTCTTCTACCTTCAATTTGACGACACTTTTTCTAATAATGCCAAATTACTTCCCCATAAATTTCGGATGGTTTACTGCAAGATCACCTGCGCAGTATTACAACGAACGTTATTATTGCTACAGACGCATCGCCATATGACGAAAAGTCAGCGGTTGGTTTTTCAGCCTGATTTTAGATTGGATTTATTCCCTTCGACTACCCGATTTTATATGCGGTTTTCTGGCTGGATTTCTGGCACTAGTGCTCTCCTTACGCAAGTTAGATACATCAATTACATCAGCTGTCATAATAACAGATTCCCTATCTCTCTGTGCGGCACTTTCTGTGGGTGCTCAATCAAGCAACAAAGGCGTTCCGTGCACTAGTGCCTGCGCGTTTGAGAAAAGTCTGATTAGTTTGGGTGCCTGGACATAAAGCCTTATTTCTAAATGATGTGGCCGATTCCTTAGCTAAGGCGTCAATTAACGAACCGATTTTACCGCCCTGTCTATCATCCGCTTATGCGACTGCTGCTCGATTCCGCACTTACAGCACTAACAAGCTCTACAGAATACTGCCATTTGTTATATCTCTGGCGAAGATACTTTTGCCGCACTCGTAAACAAGAAGTAGCTATCACAAGGCTGCGTTGCCGGATACGAAATCTAAATTTCTATAAACACAGGTCCGCTCAGGCGCCTTCGCCTCTGTGCGCGTTCTGTGATGAACTGGAAACAATAGATCATTTCTTTTTGACCTGCAGGCGATTTAACACATTACGAAAAGCCCTTTTAGAGATGCCTTTACGTGGTATTGGTATGGACCTATCTGTGCCTGTCATTTTGTATTTTGGAGCTTCCATTTCTGGGTTCTCTAATGTGACCGTATGTGTGGCCGTCCGGGACTATATTGATGAAACTAATAGGTTGAATAATTAACCTGTCTCATTATTCTAACATGTGCACAATATTATATACATATAAAAATCAGGTTATTGCTTTATTCTAAGAATAAGTTCGTTTATGCAAATAATTGTATGCATTACATTAAGCACCACACTTTCCTAGGCTATCGGTAATTTTTCTATTATACCTCCATTATTCCAAATTTGAATGGTAATTTTTAAAACCACTTGATTCTTGGCGAGTCCCCCATAGTGGGTATGCACCACGATCAATAGGTGAACAACAACAACAACTACTTCTAGCTATCACTATGACAAGTGCTGCACCTTTCACGCAGGCCTGGCGTTTTTTTTTTGCCAAGAACTTTTTGAGAGTTTTCAAGTAAAAAATCAAGGCATCTCCCCTGTCTCGCTTCCAATAATTATTCAGCTGGCGTATCAACAATAGTGCATTCCAATTTGTGTTAGTGAACGTGTGCATAAACACGAGTTAGCGTAAAGCTAATAGTAATGCTGAAGTTGGGTAGTTATCGCGATAGCTCAGTAAATAAACGTGGAGTTCAGTGAGGCTCACTCATGAACTATAATTTGCTCTTCAAGCTCATTTGGGCTCAGATACACCCAAATTTTCCACAACCTAACTCACTTGAACTCAGACTAACTGAAATTGTTTTCAATCGGACTCACTCAGACTCAATTCAACCAAATATTACTCACCCGGACTCATTCAGACTAACAGCTCGATTCGAGTCCGAGTGAGCCTCAGTGAGCCAAACCATGGGTGAGTCTGGAGGCATGAGGCCAATAATTAAGTGCTTAAACTGGCTTGAACGCTGAGGAGGACGAATTACCAGCGCTGTCCATGTTCTGCCCTCACGGCTCTGCAGATTGTGAAAGTTTCATGGCATGCTCTAGCAGACGAACCCTGTGGGACTCGCGCTATCCGCAGGCACCCGATGTGCAGAGAGAGCGTGCGATGGCTTCACTAAGTGAAAAATACTCTGCACCTTGCTTGCTAAATAAATTAGTTGCTAATGGGGAAAAAACAGCACTTGTTCAGGCATCTCGCGGAACCCTAAAATGTCCTGCACGGAACATTTGTGCCGTGGAAACCAGTTTGAAAACCAATGCATTAGATAATGGCGTTCCTGAAACATGATGATGATAATGAACAAACTTTATTTAATTAGCAGAAAGGTCCTCCTCCCCTTCAGGTGCGAGAGGAGAAGGGAGGACTAAACCTAGACGACGGCCATGATCCCATGGGCCCTGGCGGCGTCTTCGGCCTGCCATATTAAGCGGGCTTGTAATTGAGAGTCAGAGCTGAGGAGCGCGGTATCCCATCCACTCCCATCTGGAAATTCGCCTCTCATGGGGGCCTGCGGGCATGCCCATAAAATGTGGATCAAGTCCGCCCTGTTGTGTCAAAATTTACACTTGTCCGAATGAAGTTCCGGCACGCAGCGGTTCATTGTTACCGGACTAGGAAACGTGTGGGTCTGGAGTAGGCGCCACGCCCCCGCCTGTCCTTTGTTCAATGACGAGTGTGCGGGAGGATAAATTTTCCTACTTAGCCTGTATTACTGCGTAATATCTCTGTAAGTGGTCATCCGCTCAAATCTCTCATCGTCCTCCACGTTCGACCAGGGCAATCCAGAGGCTTGGTCTGTAAGTCCTCGAGCTGTCTGGTGTGCAGCCTCATTGCCGGGTAAGGAGGAGTGAGCGGGTGCCCAGACTATATCTATTGTTTGTTGGTCTTTGCATCCAGCCAATATTCTTAAAGCTATTTGGGATATTCGCCCTCGTGCAAAGTTTCTCACAGCCGTCTGCGAGTCGCTAACAATTAGTGAAGTCGAGGTGGATGCTATGGCCATTGCAATAGCTGCTTCCTCCGCCTCTTCTGCAAAGCTCGTTCTCACCGAGCAGCTGACCTTATGATTTCCTTTGTAGTCCAGTACTGCTATAGTCATGTTGTCATTTCCTTTGTATTGGGCCGCGTCTACGTATGTTGTTTCCGGTAAATCTTTTACGTTATGTATATTTATCGCTCTTTCAGCTCTCTTTGCTTTGTGATATTCGGGGTGCATGCTTTTTAAAATCGGTAAGATTACTAAACATTTCCTGATTTCATACGAGATATCCTTTTTGGCGCCAAATTGATTTTCGTAGTTTATACCCAGTTCCTCTAGTATGGCTCTACCTATTTTACTCTGCGTTAGTCTTTCATATTGCGCGATTCTTTGAGCTTCTATAAGCTCTTCTGATGTGTTGTGAAGCCCTATATTGAAGTAATTTATCATTAGAGGTAGTTATTGGAAGTCCGATCGCCTGTTTGAAAACTCGTCTAATGATTCTGTCAATCTTTTCTCTCTCGGCCGCTTGCAGTGTGAGGTACGGAATCACATACACAATACGACTGATGACAAAAGCTTGTACCAGTCTTATCATATTATTTTCCTTCATACCATATTGCCGGTTTGCAATTCGTTTAAGTAGACGCATAATTTGCTGCGCACTGGTTTCAAGTAATCTAATCGCCTCTCCCTTATGCCCGTTCGAGCTGATTTGGAGTCCCAGAATTCTTATGCTTTTGACCATAGGTATTTGCGTTTTTCCAACAATGACTTTAATGTTAGGTTTTTTCTGGATACTTTTCCGACCCCTACATGTCGGGTTATAGAAGAGAAGTTCCGATTTTTCCGGTGAACATTGTAATCCTGTATGGGTGGCATATTCTTCTACAACATTCACTGAGGTTTGTAAAGTTTCCTCTATGTATACGTCACTACCCTCTGCTACCCATAAGGTAATTTCATTTGCATAGAGGCTATGGTGGAGTCCTGGAATTTCGTTCAGTCTGGTAGGGAGATCTATCATGGCCACGTTAAAAGGAAAGGGGGATAAGACTGAGCCTTGCGGCGTACCTCTGCTGCCCAGAGTGAACTCTTGGGATTCTGCTTCGCCTAGTAATATTCTTGCAGTCCGGTCAGTTAAAAAGTCTTTTATATAATCGTATACTCTTTTTCCTACCCCTAACGCTTGAAGATTGGCAAGTATAGCTTTGTGTGATGTATTATCGAATGCCTTTTTAAGATCTAGGCCAACTATGACCTTTGGGTTGTGTGTATTGAGACCCGAATCAATTATTTGGTGTTTAATCTTAAGCATAATGTCCAGTGTAGACAGTTTCGCTCTGAAGCCTACCATCGTATGAGGAAAGAGCTCATTGTCTTCCATATAATTTGACAGGCAAGTTAGGATGACATGCTCTAATAACTTTCTTATGCAGGATGCCAGGGAAATAGGCCTAAGATTATCAAGATCTAGTTTCTTGCCTGACTTGGGAATTATTATGATTGTTGCCGTTTTCCATTTCTTGGGTATCTTACCTTTTTTCCAACACGTGTTCATATATTCGGTGAGAGCTGTGATAGATTTGTCGTCTAAATTTCTGAGCGTTTTATTCGTGATCCCATCGGGGCCCGGGGCGGATGTTGTGCTCAGTTTCATTAGTTCCGATCGTACCTCGGCCTCTAATATGGGTCAGTCTAGGGAATAATTTTCTTTACCTCTGTACGAGCTTAATTGCTCTTTGGTTGTACCCCAATGTATCTCTGTCTGATTTCTTCAATCAGTTCTTCCTCCGTGCCTTTGTATTTACCTACAAGTCTAATAAAGTTTTGTTGTTCTGGTGTCTTGCTCACTTCCGAGTCTATCAGACATCTTAACAGGTTCCTTGTTTTACAGAAACTTATTTGTTTTTCTATCGCATCACAATTTTCCTCCCATTGTTGTCTGCATAGTTGCTCCGCGTACTTCTCAATATCTTTACTGAGGATGGCTATCCTTTTTCTAAGGCGTTTGTTGTGTTTTTGTGTTTTCCACCGTTCTTCTAGGCTCTTTTTTGCCTCCCACATATGTAGGAGCTTACTGTCTGTGCTTTGTAGTCCTTCTGTTTTTTGTATGGTCTTAGTTGCCATTTGAATATTTTGCTTAAGGTTCCCTAGCCATTCATCTAAGTCTTCGATGACATCGCATGCTTCCTTCTCTCTGATTTTTCTAAAACTATCCCATTCAACCATCCTTAATTTTTTGCCTCCTCTTTTACGTGGACCTGCTTTAAACGTGGTCTCATTTATATAGTGGTCACTGCCCATATTTTCTTGTGTGTTATACCAATAAGGTTCGATGATATTCTTAGTAAAAGTGAGGTCAGGAGACGTCTCTTTGGATACGCTGTTTCCAATCTTAGTGGGGAAAAGGGGGTCGGTTATTAACGTAAGGCCGTCCTGTTGGGCGTCGGTCCAGAGATTTCTACCTTTGATGTTTTCTTTGTCATAACCCCATGCCGCATGCAACGCGTTGAAATCTCCTACTATAACCAGTGCTTGCTTTTTAGTAATGCTGATCGTTTTTCTAAAAAGTGACCTCAATTTGGTTTTTTGTCTAGGGCTGCTATAGACATTTAATATGAATAGACTTTCACCACTTTCCTGCGATGGAAGTAACTCAACAAGAACATGATCGACATCGCAGATTTCTGTATCATGTTCTATCATCGTGAGATTTCTTCACACGAGGGTTGTTACGGACGTTTTTTCATCAGGGGTACCATAGGATTTGTAATTCGACAATTTAGGCATTCCTCTAGTTTCCTGTAAGGCGATGACGTCTGGTGCCTCCTTTCCGTTGAGGAACTGTCGTAAGTTACCCCGTTTCCGGCGATACCCACGACAGTTCCACTGCCAAATCTGAAACATGAAGGATGATTTTTATTGATGGAGGTGGCTTGGTGAACGTAAAAAGCGTTTCACAACCTTTGAAAACTACAAGAACAAAAATATTACAAGACAACGACAACAAAACACGGAGTACCAGCTTCAACTTTAATATGTTATACAACTTTATATTCCGCCAGATAAACAAACGAACGCGACAAGCAATCCGAAATAGATATTTATGTAAACAGCAAGACAAGCGCATGGGCATTACCAGGCATCGAACAAACCCTCTCCGAAAATGAATGTGCAGTTTATTTTCGGATTCACTGTTTTAAATATTGCGTCCTAATCTTTATCGTTAACCTCTACAAAGCGTTTCGTTCCCAACTCCCACTAAGAAACCTCAAATGAGGGAATGTATATTTTATAATGTCTTGGGCACGATGGAAGTAAAGACCCAGTTTAATTACGAATGAGATTACTAATAGGAAGGTTGACAGCCCAGAATGAATGAACGGAAACCCCTAAGCGGAACATCAACGCCTCGCATTAATTGGATTGCGAAACGCTTCCACCGCTCGCAGCCTCTGTTCTGGTACTATGTCTTTTGTCGGTTTCCTGTTAACACATCTACTGCCTTATCAGCGATGCGGAGGCAGTGCATTCTAACAGAACTTTTTACTAAGAATGCGCACGAAGGCGCTCATTTAATAGCAGCCACCAGTAAATAGACGAAGTAATTAATTTGCGACCTATCCACGGAAACCTATACTTTGCAACTCACCTGCAAGTTATTGCATTTTTCTTATGTATTCTTGTCCAATTTTGATAGATGGTGACAGTGCACCGTGGGATGCACCAAGAAGGTCTCTGGGACAAAGGTGAAGAAATTGGCGTTTTCATTGTTGAATTATGAACAAGAAAAATAATGTATGTGTGCACAGCAATAGTCTGGCGATATCACCTCTGTGGACGGAAAAGCTTTATTTTTAACCTGCAAGACGCGCTTAGCTCGTAGCGGGCGTCTCCCACGTAGGGACCTACTGACACCTGCGGGATGGACCATCGCTGGTCGGCGAGAAGTGCGCTTCTGAGCGACTTCTCCCACTTTTAAATGCAAAGCATTTCTTAGCGAACTTCGGCGACTTTGAACGTATCTATCTATCTATCTATCTATCTATCTATCTATCTATCTATCTATCTATCTATCTATCTATCTATCTATCTATCTATCTATCTATCTATCTATCTATCTATCTATCTATCTATCTATCTATCTATCTATCTATCTATCTATCTATCTATCTATCTATCTATCTATCTATCTATCTATCTATCTATCTATCTATCTATCTATCTGTCTGTCTGTGTGTCTGTCTGTCTGTGTGTCTGTCTGTCTGTCTGTCTGTCTGCCTGTCTATCTATCTATCTATCTATCTATCTATCTATCTATCTATCTATCTATCTATCTATCTATCTATCTATCTATCTATCTATCTATCTATCTATCTATCTATCTATCTGTCTGTCTGTCTGTCTGTCTGTCTGTCTGTCTGTCTATCTATCTATCTATCTATCTATCTATCTATCTATCTATCTATCTATCTATCTATCTATCTGTCTATCTATCTATCTATCTATCTATCTATCTATCTATCTATCTATCTATCTATCTATCTATCTATCTATCTATCTATATATCTATCTATCATGCCGCCTATGACATTTAGCTCTCCTGGCTGTTTTGATAATGGTATCGATAACAAACTTGGTATGGCATAACTTGACTGCATGAAAAACATATTTGACTAGTCATGACATGATAATCATGACATGTATGTCATGAATGTCATGATTTACATTTCATGGTCCTGAAGCTTTTGCTGTGGTTTCGTTCACATGGCACGTTCCAAAACTGGTATGGTATGACATGATTACACGGCGAACAGAAGTGACAGGCCCTAACATAATAAACATGAGATGTGTGTCTTGGAACAACATGACTACATGCTACGCTCATGATGCGCTCGCGGCCATTTCGTTAGCGTCACATATACCAAATTCGGTATTACGATACGTGAATGGATGATGAAGATAGGTGACTGGTGCAAACATATTAATCATTAGATGTGTGTCATGTGGCAACATGACTACATGCCACGCTCATAATGCGCTGGTGGCCGTTTCGCTAGCTTCACTTATACCAAATTTGGTATTACGGGACGTGAATGTATGACGAAGGTATGCTACTGGTGCAAACATCATAAACACGAGATGCGTGTCATGTAACAACATGACTACATAATACGCTCATGAAGCACTCACAGCCGTTTCGCTACCTTCACATGTACAAACTTGGTATTACGTGACGCGAATGCACTACATTGGCAAATGACACATCCGAAGCTGATAATCACGACATGCGTGTCATCTTACAACGTGACTACTTGCCACACTCATGATGCGCTTGCGGCTGTTTCGCTAGCTTCACATATGCCAAATTTGGTATTACGTGATGTCAATGGATGACGCAGGTATGTGACTGGTGCAAACATGATAATCCTGAGATGTGGGTCATGGAGAACATGACTACATGCCACAGTCAAGGCGCCAATACATTCTGACGTGACGCGGCTCGCGTGCTCACCGGCATTCATTTCGTCGCGTCACGCCAGCGTTGCGATGCCAGGCGTTGGATTTGCCATATACTCTCAGGCGTGTGCCACGCTGCGTTGCTTTGACGCATGCGCGTTTAAGCGCGTCTGGCATCCCTCTGTCACGAAAGAGGCAGACGCAGTGCTGTCTGGGTAACGCATCGGCGCGAAATGCAGCATGTCGCATTTCGTGCCGGTTGCATCAGGCCGCGCCGATGGACGCTGGTCGCGCTGGTCGCGCCGGTCGCGCCGGTCGTGTCTGGTGTTAGACTATAGAGTTCTCGCCTTTTGCTAACGTATAACGTCGCTATGCCCAGCGTGCGTGTGCGTCAACGTCACTTTGGAGTATATTGAGACCTTCATGATAAACTCGTGGCCGTTTTGCTAGCTCCACATATACCAAATTTGGTGTAACATGACGTCAATGGATGACAAAATTTATTACATGATAATCCTGACGTGCGTGCCATGTAAGAACGTGACAACATACCACGCTAATAGCTTGCTCGCGGTCGTTTCGCTAGCTCCACTTATACTAAAATTGGTATCACGTGACGTGAATAGATGACGAAGATAAACGACACATCCTAACATGATAATGATTACACGGAATTCATGTACGACATAATTTACCTCCACCTCGTAACGTTGTGCTGATTTTTAAAGTGACATCGGGTCCTGGTGAAGATAATCGTCGGGAAGCCGCCAAAGATGCGTCAAGTTCTTCTATGGTGAAAAGATTGTCCATTTCGGAGATGCGGGCTTGAGGCATAACACTCTTAACGGTGTCAGCAGACAAGGCGGACACACCAGCGATTCGCGTACGAAACTCATTTGTCACTTCAAGTTGGGTGCGGCCTAAGTGTAGGGCTAAAGCCATGAAAGGATGTCTTTGTTGGGGAGTCGAGCGTAGGCCACGAATAGTGCTCCAGATGCGTGACAACGGCTTTCGGGGATCCAATGATTCGCAGAATGATTTCCAGCGTTCCTGTTCAAGATGGCATCTCCTACGTCGCTCTAGCCAACCTTCAACAGGAGGCCAGGAGACAGTTGTTATGCTATTACAACCACTCATGGCCGGCGGGCATTGTTCCTCAGGATTGGAAGATAAGTCGACTTGTGCCACTACTCAAACCAGGAAAGTCACTGTTGTGACTTTCTTTATGCATCCCTTGCAGCAGAATAGCAATCATCATCATTATTCACGAGCTGACGCTTGGCCTCGTGGCAGCGCCCGCTCACCCTTGTTTTTTTTCTTTCTTTAGTTCCATTAAAGCCTTTCATCTGGCAAGACGTGTTTTCGCTTGATGTGAGCCGCGCCGCAGCAGAAAGGCTCAGAGGTCAAACACATGGTGCCGAAAACCTGGGACCTTTGACGACGCCAACATCATCGACGTTAGGAGCCGCAACACCTTGGAAGACGGCACCTGCGATCTTGGCGAGATACATCGACTGCTGGCGGCAGAATGGAACGACATCTTAGACGATGCCACAGCCTGCGGTCCCAGCTGGATGTCCTGTTGTCCGAGGTGGAAGACCACTTGCGAGGAAATCAAGCCGTCACAGCAGCAGCAGTAAGTGTATTTCTCGACCGAATAAGCTCATTTTATGGTCAGATAGAGAAAGCGGATGAGGCAATTTTTGAGGAGACGCCAGACGACCTGTTGAACAGCGAGACGTTAGACGCTGGAGAATACCGCGACAAGGTTGTTACTCTCACAGCGAATCTACAAGTGAAGCTGAATGAATGTCTGGCTCCTCCAGCCCCACTACTTACGAACGTTCACCTGTTATCATCTGGCAAAAGCAAGCTTCCCGAACCAGAACTCGTAAAATTTGATGATAACCGCAGACTATGGCCGAGATTTTGGACGCAGTTTACATCAGCAGTCCATTACAACAGCGAGTTAAGCACAGCTGACAAGTTCAACTACTTGAACAGTTTGGTTACCGGAGCGGCCGCGTCGGCCATATCGGGATTACAAGCTACCGAAGAGTGCTATAAAGACGCTATTGAAATTTTAAAGAAGCGTTTTGGAGATGAACAGATCATAGTGCACGACCATTTGCAAGGTTTGCTGGATCTAAAGCCGGTGTCGTCGTCAGCAGACGTTCGTAAGCTTAGGCAACTTTACGACAAGGTACAGGTTCATATTCGAAGCCTCAAGGCGCTTGGCACAAACTCGACAACTTATTGCTCCATGCTTTTAGAAAATCCTGCTAAGAGTTCTACCGACGGACATGGTGCTGCGTTTTCACGATATGCACAAGGCATCCTCGTCGGCTGCATCCTCTTCGAATACGCAAGGCAATTCAAACCGTGTAACGGTTCCAGAAGATAACGATCTTCGAATGCTTCTGCAATTCTTCGAACTTCAACTCACTTGTCGAGAAGCTGTTGCTGAACAAGACGTAACAGAAACTCGTCGAGCCTCAGATAAGGGAGGACTAAAACACAGTCATCCACGTGACGTTTCCACGACAGCTGCTCTACAAAGTTTAACAAAATGTCCACAACAATGCCTGTTCTGCCGGTTTGGAAAGCATCCTGCTGAAGTCTGTGATACGAAGAATATCGACTTCTCAAAAAAAAAGGGGAGATATTCATCGAAGCTGGACGATGCTTTCGTTGCCTAAAGCAGGGCCACATTGCAAGTGATTGCAGAAGCCGGTTGAAATGCGGCAAGTGCGCAAGAAGGCACGCTACATCTGTTTGCGCATCCGACGACATCAAAAACGACAAGAAGGTGATATCTGCATCGGTCAATCTGGTGTCCAAGCAGGCAAGGTCAGTCGTAATGCTCCAGAGTCTGACAGCCACCGTATTGGGCACCAAAGCATCCTGCCGCTACCGAGTCCTTTTTGATGGCGGAAGTCAGCGAAGCTTCATTACAACCAAAGCTTATGGAAGACTTGGATGCGAACTAATAGAAGAGGAAACGTTAGCCATCGGTGTGTTCGGGGGTGATAACATACAAAAAACCATGAAGAAGGTACGTGTATTGATTCTCCCTGTGAACCAGAAGCTTCCGATTTCAATAGAGGCGCTGGTGGTGGACACGATATGCACTGAATGCATTCCGGTACCAGAAGAAAACGTTATAAGAGAAATGAACAAGATGCACTTGGATACGCGAGTTCTCTCTTTACAAGGAGTAGAAGACAAAGAGATTGCCGTCCTTATTGAATCAGACTTTTATTGGGATATAGTAACGGGTACTGTGAAGCCTGCGTTCAAAAAGTTGAAAGCTGTCAAGACGAAACTGGGATGGACTGTGCAAGGACCAATGTCTACAGCAGCCGATGTTACACAGAGAAGTCCAGTATTTCAGTGCTACGATCCACAGTGACCGAGCAAGATATATCGAAACTTTTGACTTGTTTCTGGGATATAGAAAGCACCGGTATGCAGGCCAAAAATGAAGAAACGACGGTCGCTGAATCAGTGCTGACAAATTTTGAGAACAACATCAATAAGAAAAACAATCGATATGAAATGGCGCTACCATGGAAGGAAAGGGTTGATCTGGGTGAAAACTACGCAGTTGTACTCAAACGGCTGCTAAGTTTGATGAAGAAGCTTAACGAAGACAGTGAGCTCTTAAAACAATACGAAGCAACTATTCGAATGTACCTCGAAGAGGGATATGCTGAAAAAGTACCTTCAAAAGAAGACCAACCAATTGCACCCCGGTATTATATGCAACACCGAGCCGTCGTACGAGAGGACCGATCTACTACGAAGGTGCGCATCGTGTTTGACGCTTCGTCTCACGAATCCGGGATGAAGTCCTTAAGCGACAATCTAGAAGCCGGCCCAAATCTAACTCTCGACGTAGTGACGCTACTGCTTCGTTTCCGACGCTACAAGATAGCAATGAATGCTGATGTTGAGAAGGTGTTCCTTCAAATTGGCCTGCAAGAACACGACAGAGATGCACTTCACTTCTTGTGGTTCAAGACTTCACCTCAAGTGGACAGCGCACTGCCAGAAACAGAAGTTTGGAGAATGACGAGAGTGCCCTTTGGAGCTACTTCAAGTCCTTTCTTTTTGACTGCAACCATAAAGCAGCACTTCAGGTTCGAATAAAATCGCTTTCCTTCGACAGCGCGGCTATTGCAAGACTCCATATATATGGATGATCTTCTTATTGGCGCTGACACCGTTGAACAAGCTATTAAAATGCATAAAGAGATAATTGAAATCTTCAAAGATGCTTCAATGAACATTCGTAAATGGGCCAGCAATGACCCCATTGTATCTGCCGTCTTCGTACAAGGAATAACTTCTTCCGAAAAATCACTTTGCTCACCTTCTGGACCTCTGAAAGTCCTGGGACTTTATTGGAACAAACAGACGGATACCTTTTCGTTTAGGCCCCAGGATATTCTACAGTTTATGGAGGAGCATCGAATTACCAAACGCTTTGTGTTCCAAACTGTTGCAAGGATCTACGACCCTTTGGGGTTTCTGTCACCCTTTATAGCAAGGGCGAAGATCTTCCTACAAGATCTCTGAAGGGAAAACCTTGGTTGGGATGACACCATGCCAATGAAGCTGTCAGCTGTCTGGAAAAAATAGATCAAGGAGATAACCATGCTACATGAGATCAGTATTCCCAGGTTCCTCGCAGCGGGCAGCGAAGGCGCTTATCAAAAGGCAGAACTGCACATCTTTTCCGACGCTAGTGAGTCAGCATATGGTGCTGTAGCCTACCTTCGTACCGTCGACTCAAGTGGTACCGTCCACTATACTATTAATGGCAAAGACAAGAGTTGCACCGTTAAAGACGGTTACCTTGGCGAGGCTGGAATTAATGTCAGCTTTACTTGCAGCCCGCTTATATGCCTACATCATCAAGAACTGCGACCTGGGCATTGGTGAAGTAACATTTTGGTCAGATTCCCAGATTACCCTTTGCTGGATTTACAAGGACCCCGTTTCTTGAAAGGCATTTGTACGGAACAGGACGAAGGAGATCAGAAATTCGACAGAATATTCTCGATGGCGAT
Source organism: Rhipicephalus microplus (assembly GCF_043290135.1). NCBI lineage: Eukaryota > Metazoa > Arthropoda > Arachnida > Ixodida > Ixodidae > Rhipicephalus > Rhipicephalus microplus. Next base: position 133,833,431 of record NC_134708.1, read on the forward strand.
TTTGTCCCGGAAAAGAAAACCCTGCAGATTTGCTCACTCGAGGCTTGACTGTACACAAACTGAGTAAATCACAGTTGTGGTGGTATGGACCAGGATGGCTTGCCATGTCTCATACATTTTGGCCTGAATTCAGGGGAAACCTTGACCTCGAAAACGGAAAACTCGAGGCAGCTGAGACGGGGCCAGAAATCAATATCAACGCTGTTAACACGAGAACATCGATGCCAACGCTGATTGATAACGAACGATTCAGCAGCCTCACAAAACTTGTAAGAGTAACGGCATGGGTTTTCCGTTATGTTAAAAAGTTGAGGAAGGAAAGCGATAGGTTCGAGGAGCTGTCTGCTGAAGAAATTCAACAGGCGGAGTGCTACTTGATTCGCGTAGAACAGAGAGCTCACTTTGGTAACGAAGCCAACTGCGTCGCAAACGAGAATCCGATTCCTTCCCAAAGTCCAGTTGGACAATTAAGATTGTTCCTCGACAACAACGGGCTGCTTCGGGTACAAGGAAAAGTTTAGATTACGGACGACTCGTACGGTTCTCGCCATCCAATCCTCCTACCAAAAGACTGTCACCTCGTTACTTTAATCATCAATCATGCTCACGAAAGAGTCTTCCACGGAGGAGTATGAGACACACTGACTCAAATAAGGGAACAATACTGGATTCCACAATTACGACAGCTGGTGAAAAAGACAATACGACAGTGTGTCATCTGCCAACGCCTACAGTCTAAACCAGTTCAACAAGTTTTACCTTGTATGCCCCAGGATCGTTGTAAACAAACGCCTCCGTTTCTTGTAAGTGGAGTAGATTTGGCGGGTCCACTTTACATCAAAGGGCATCTTCACCAGCTCTCTTACATCGCTCTTTTTACTTGTGCTGTAACAAGAGCTGTTCACTGGAACTTGTTGAAGATTTGACGACGGTGGCTTTCCTTTGTGCACTTCGGAGATTCGTAGCATGTCGAGGCCTCTGTCACACAATGTACCGCGACAATGCCCGAACCTTCGTCAAAACGTCCAAAGATCTAGAGAAGCTCTGGCGAACAATTCGGCATCCCGATGTACTTGCATATTTCTCTTCCTCGAAGCTTCAGTGGAAATTCATTTGCCCGAGTGCTCCTTGGTGGGGTGGATTTTACGAAAGACTCGTACGTTCTGTGAAGACCTGCTTGAAGAAAATGCTTGGTCGACGTTTGGTAAATCAGACAGAGTTGGTCACATTACTAACGGAAGTAGAAGCAGTAATAAATTCTCGGCCTTTAACATATGTGTACAATGATGTGGATGAGCCGTGCCCCCTATCTCCAGCAGATTTTCTTGTTGGAAGAAGACTGACAAAGCTACCACCTTACGACCTCAGAATAAAAACCGAGTTGACCAACGATCAACTGAACAAACTTTGGAGCAAGAGAGAAGAGGATCTGCAAACTTTCTGGTCTCGTTGGTTAAAGGAGTACCTCAACGAACTCGGGAATTACACATTCAACCAAGCAAAAAGAAAACACACATTCAAGGAAGGCAACGTAGTTCTACTCGGAGAAAAACATTGTGCCAGGCAACTGTGGACCTTGGTTCGCATAGAAGAACTGATCGGTGGACGGGACGACATCGTGAGGACTTGCCTTCTACGCTTGCCCGACGGCACTGTTGTGAAGCGTCCTGTGCAGCTACTCTACCCATTGAAAGCCACCTACCGTCATCTGTCGGTGCGGGAGACTGTTGTGACTTCCTTTATTCATCCCTTGCAGCAGAATAGCAGTCATCATCATTATTGAGCCTCCTCACGAGCTGACGCTTGGCCTCGTGGCAGCGCCCGCTCAGCCTTGTTTTTTCTTTCTTTAGTTCGATTAAAGCCTTTCATCTGGCAAGACGTGTTTTTGCTTGATGTGAGCTGCGCCGCAGCAGAAAGGCTCAGAGGTCCAACAGTCACCATTTGATTTGACATCATTTCGCCCTATTGCCCTCGCAAGTTGCGTAGGAAAAGTCATGGAAAGGATGATACTTACACGCCTAGAATGATACCTCGAGCGCTACAACGTATACCCAAACTGCATGACGAGTTTCCGGCGAGGTAGGCCATCTCTTGACAACGTGATTGATCTCACAACATTTATCCAGCAACAGAAGAGCCTCAAGCGCATACCACTGGCACTCTTCCTCGACGTCAAAGGAGCTGATTATAACGTAACACATAAAGCCATCCTAGACTAGTTGGAAACTGTTGGAATCGGTGGTCGGATGTTCCAATGGATCCAGGATTATTTGACGAGAAGGTCCTTTTTTGTACAAACCGCAGATGGATTACTACACCTCCCGTGGCGTTCTTCGGGGCGCCGTATTATGTCCCACTTTAACCTCGTGATGGTAGGTCTTCGTGAAATTTTGCTCAGTACTACCCTCATATCCATATATGCTGACGATATTTGTCTATGGACTGCGGCTGTAACTCATCTACAAGTACGTGCAAGAGTCTAGCAGGCTACCACCCTGACAGTGCTAATATCTCCGCAAGCAAAGTCTTTCCGTCTCAACGGAGAAATGTGCATTGGTTGCGTTTACTCGCAGAGACAAGACACAATACCTCGTTACCATCAATGAACAAAATATTCCATACCAGAAGCACCATCGCTTCCTGGGTGTGATTATTGACAGGGACCTTTCGTGGAGTGCCCACTGCAATTACCTGAAGAGAAGGCTAAGTTCCATCGTCCTATTAATGCGGTTCCTCTGCAGGAAACCTTGGGGTACATCGATAAGGTCAATGATGCAGCTATACAGGGCACTGTTTTTGGGATTTTTGCGCTACAGCTTGCCGTCTGGCAAGTACGTGCAAGACGAACATCCACACCCTTGAAAGTCTGCAAGGACAAACACTACGCGTGTGCTTAGGATTGCCGCGATGCACCTCAACCTACGGGGCAATTACGATCGCAAGAGAACATCCAATTCAAACATACATCCCCACTGACAATTTGAGAGCCCACATAAGACACCTCTGCCGAGTTCCTGGTCACCATGCTGCAGTGTTGCCACTTCAAAGACCACAAGCGATGTTTTCAAAAATTATTTCTGCTCAAAGAGAATGCCTTCCTTTTGGCTTCACTCCAGCAACAAGACCAGCGTCACCTCCGTGGTGCCTACAACCACAGGTGTGTCTCACTTTTCCGGAAATAACGAACAAGAGCCGTCAGTCAACAGTGGTCCTACGACAGGTGACATTGTCGCTACTCAACAAAAAATACGGCCAGAGGACCCACATTTACACCGATGGGTCGGTCTCGGCTGACAGCTCCACAGGTGCTGTTGTCATCCCGACGTATCAAGTCACTATAAAGTGCAAACTGTCGACAACATCCACAGCAGCGGAGCTTGCCGCCTTACGTGCTGCTATACATTATATCGCGGAAGCCCGGCCTCAAAAATGGGCTGTGTTCTGCGACTCCAAGGCATCCCTTCAGAGCTTGCAATTAGCTTTACGACAAACGGTGCATCACCAACTAGTGAATGAAATAAGAGAAGTGCTTCACGAAGTTTTAACGAAAGGACATGACGTGGTGTTCCAGTGGTTACCGGGACATTGTGGTATAGTGGGTAACGACCTTGCTCATAATGCTGCCCGATCCGCCCACGTGGATGCCCAGACAACCCCAATTCTATTGTCGAGAACCGACGCTGCAAGGGGCCTTCACTCGTTCGCTAACACTATGTCGGAAACTTGGCTGAGTGACCCCAGTGTCGGGAACCGCCGCCTACACAAATCAGACCCATCAAGAAAGCTTCAAGTTTTATCGAACCTCTCCCGCCAGGATGCAACTTTACTGTGCCGCCTGTGGTTAGAAGTAGCTTTTACGAAGGTGTACTCCTTTGGCATAGGAATGGCGGATAGCTCCCGATGTGAATCGTGTGACACTGACGAGACAATACAACATCTACTGTGTTCATGTGAAGGTTTTGCGAGCGAACGCTACTTGCTACGCGAAACGTTAGAGACACTTGACAGTAGACCTTTTCCGAAGAGAGGATCCTTGGTTCATGGCTCTACGCGTCGCAGGTCAGCAAAGCGACACGGGCATTGCTAAGTTTTCTAAAGACGACCGGACTACGCGACCGCTTATAAGCGTGCAATGGACAAGGTCACATCTACACACACGTTGCCCTTCACTTCTCTTTCTCTCTTCTCTTTTAATCGCCTCACCCCTTCCCCCAGTGCAGGGTAGCAAACTGGACGTGCGTCTGGTTGACCTCCCTGCCTTTCATTTCCTCCCTCCCTTCCTCCTCCTTCTCCTTTTTAAAGTGACAATCACCCTTTCTTATTCGTGCTTCGCATATCACCGATTCCCTCTGTATGTGGTATCTGCCAATTTTTTGTGGTAGAATAGGGAAGAGCGTTTCCACACTCCCAGAGCATGTGTGGGAGCGTCGCCTCTATGCAGCTTTTGTTAAGAAACCGAAACAATACAATATTATTTTTATCATGGCACCGGTAGAGATTACTTAGAAAAACACTTATTTTACCATTCTCTCAGCTGGGGATGAACTTGAGAAGTGACAATATACTTACCTTCGGTGCTTCAGCTTTGGGATTCAGCCTCATGACCGCTTTTGAGACCGTTTGTGCTTACGTCGACGAAACTAAACGAATGAGACCTACAATTCTACTTTTTTTAGGTGAGAGAGGAAGAGAAAAACCACTCCCAGAAGGGAATCGGCAAGGAGTGCAAACGCACTTTTTTTTTGCGCCGAGAGCACACGGCGTAGTAATTTTAATGGCGTAAATAATGACCAAACGAGGATCTGTACCGTAACCACATGTTAACAAATTCATCAGCCAGTGCATGGTTGAGAGGGAGGCGCGCGCTTGACTTCATTTATATGTTCGTACGAGCGAGCAGACGGGCGAGTGGGGCAAAGGAAGGAAAGAAAGCGAACGGCGAAAGAAGGAGCTGGGAAGCACTGCACCTACCATCTTCTACCCCTTCTAGGGTGTACTAGAGGTGTTGAGTGGCTGACCGCGCCTCGCCGCCTGATCCTTTCCGCATTGCCCGTAGTGGCGGCGCTGCAGTCGAATAGTACTAAAAGAGCCGCGCGCCGCGTGCAGGAACTGCTAGGCGTTTTGGCGCCTCCATCGCGCTTTCTTGATGCAGATTTCTCCTTACCTGCCCATCATTCAAGTCTTGTACATGATGTCATAGGCATTGAAGTATGACATGTCAATCTACTAAATTTGAGCTCCATAAAAGCCTTGTGAGACATCGGAAATAATACATAAAGGGCCTGTCTTATACAGATTTTTTCTGTGTTCACACTTTCTTCGTTGGTTAGGCGTCTACAAATATTCGAAATAACTGATCTGATTTATTGGAAGTTAGCTGCGCTGAGAAAGCTGTGAGATTAAAAAACAAATGCCGCGTCAAACGCACGCAGAACCAGGAAACCATAATTAAGAAGGACGAGGAAGGGAGTCCGAACCCCCTACACCACGACATGTTTTCGTAATTTAGGTTTTCATAGTATATAAAAATATTTAGACGCAATCACAGCGACCACCAATTGTCAAAATTAGTCTTATTGCTGCAACCCCTCCCCCGCCTCAAAAAAAAATGGTAGCCTTGCGCCGAACGTTTACGGTTGGCCAAGCTGAATATAGCGTGTCTCTGTACAATTGTGCATTGTAAATTTCACCTTATCTCCAGTATGACGTCTTAAAACTAGTTCAAGACTAACGTAATTAGACGAGAAATGCACCGCCTAAAATAGTAGCTGTGGTAAGGGGCATTGCATGGATATTGTTAATGGGGTGGTGACATGTGACTTAAATCTTAAAATCTTAAATGCGCGTACTAGTATATATATATATTGCCAGGTTCCATTTCCCAAGTTTTTGTTATCGTTCCGAAACACCACACGATTCTCGGCGCAAACCGCGCCTGCAGGTTTCGAGAAGGTTCCGGACTGTAGTAGATCATTTCGATAAGATCACGCCCACTGTGCGAACGGTACAGATTGTTCTGGAACCTACGCCACCGCCAGCGATAACGCTAGAACATTCGACGGCAAGGGTATATATGCCGACGCGCTTCGCCGCTTGTCAGTTGTTGATCTAAGGCTGACGCTGCGTTCGCCGCTATCAGTCCAAGACTGCTATCTGTGCAAGACTGCTGCTGTAATTAGACTTTCCCTTTACCGGGCACAGGTTCGCCCAAATAAACAGTTAAATCCCAACACGAAGTTTCCTGTCTTCGGCCACGTCACGACCCCGTGACATCTGGTGGAGGTGCTGCTTCGTTCATGTACCGGACGCCCCCGTCAAGCCGTGAACCCAGCCCCCGTCGCGGAGAAAACACCGACGCACACCAAGAGCAGCGAACAAGCCGCCAACAGCAAGGTCTCCCACCGGAGTACGGCCTTCTACAAGACAAGGCGCGGAAGACCAAGACCATGACCTCGACTGCAGCGACAATGACAACCGGAGCGTCCCAGCCCGCGATCGTCATTCATCAACCCAAGGAACCACCAACGTTCCATGGCTCATCGTTTGAAGACCCGGAAACCTGGCTAGAAACATACGACCGTGTGGCCGCCCTCAACCACTGGGACAACAATTAAAAGCTCCGTCGTGTGTACTTCTACCTGGAAGACACCGCAAGGACCTGGCTAGAGAATCGGGAGTCCACGCTCCGAACGTGGAATGTCTTCTGCGGCGCATTTCTGCAAACGTTCGCAAGCGTCGCTCGCAAAGAGAGGGCCGCTGCTCTACTCGAGACCCGGGTTCAGCTACCAAATGAAAAGGTTGGAATTTTCACAGAGGAGATGACCCGCCTATTCCGTCACGCTGACCCAGACATGCCTGAGGAAAAGAAAGTTCGTTTCCTCATGCGAGGGGTCAAACAGGAGCTCTTCGCGGGACTAATGAGGAATACACCGAACACCGTCCAAGAATTTGTATTCAAGGCGACCACCATCGAAAAAACGCTGGACACGCGCACCAGACAGTATAATTGTCGCCTGACTCCAGAATGCGCTGCTGCTCAAGCCAGTGACTCCGACGACCTGCGTGAAACGATCCGAGCGATTGTGCGGGAAGAGCTGCGCATACTGTTGCCTTTGGCGCAGCCTCAAGTGGATTCGATCGCCGACATTGTGCGAGAAGAAGTCCGGCAATCGCTTCGAATTCCCCAAACACTGCCGCCCGAGCCAGAAACTATGAGCTACGCCGCTGCAGTGCGCCACAACGCTCCTCCCCGTCCACGCCAAAACGCCACCCCGTCGCACTTCCGTCGCCAGACGCCACCACCCCAACCGACGTCCTACCGTTCCCCAGCGGGCCAGCGCAGTGCACCGAGGAAAACGGACGTTTGGCGTGCACCTGACAACCGACCGCTCTGCTACCACTGCGGCGAGGCCGGGCACACATACCGCCGTTGCCAGTACCGACAGATGGGACTGCGTGGCTTCGCCGTCAATGCACCGCGTCCGCAGCCAGGAGATCGGCCACGTGACATCGCCGACTACCTGGCAGGAACTCAATGGACACCACGAAGTCCTTCCCGTTCGCCGTCGCCCAGCCGCCGCATGTAACCGCACCTCCGGCAGTACTCTGGCCCAACGCGGGGCCGGTCTCCTAGCCCGTATCCGGGAAACTAAGGGCAGCAACCGATGGAGGTGCGGTTGCTGTGCGACGAACTACCGAAGGTCCTCCGACGACGACGCCGCCGCGACGGAGCTTTTTGAACACAACACCAACCAGGCAAAGCCCTGAAGGCAAACGCTCACTTACCGAAGGTGGCCGGGCGACGCAACATGGAAGCAGCGGAACAAACCGACGCAGCCGTGACCCGACGCCACGCCCTAACTGTAATGCCAGACGGCGAACTAGCGACCTCGACGTTCTTATCGACGGCCACAGTGTGACTGCTCTCGTCGATACTGGAGCCGACTATTGTGTCATAAGTGGGTCGTTCGCCGCAAAGTGAAAGAAAGTTAGGACAGCTTGGAATGGCCCTGAAATACGTACAGCCGGAGGTCATCTCGTAACGCCTGCAGGAATCTGCACAGCGAGAGTCACCATTAACGGCCGTATTTATCCTACAGACTTCGTAGTCCTACAGCGTTGCTCGAGAGATGTCATCCTTGGCATGGACTTCTTATGCCTCCATGGTGCTGTCATCAACCTAAAAACAAGGTCGATAACGTTATCCACAGAAGAAGCACTACCGCCGCGCACGCCGTCAGGACACCATGCTTTGAATGTGCTGGAAGAACAAGTCACCATTCCGCCTCGCTTAAGCATCATTATTTCAGTTGGCGCTCCTAAATCACCTGACTTGGAAGGCGTCGTTGAAGGCAGTCAGCATCTGTTGGTCACCCGAAATATTTGCGTCGCAAGAGGAATTGCAGAGCAGCGGGGAGGCGAAGCAAAGGTTATGCTCACGAATTTCAGCAATGAGTACAAACATGTCAACAAAGGAACAACGGTCGTACATCGAAGAAATTGTCGAAGCCACCAGTGCTTTCGCCCTCGCCGATTCTGCGGAACCTGCTCAGAGGAACCAAGCCCCTTCCATAGCTTTCGACGTCAGTCCCAGACTTCCGAACGATAAGCAAGAACAGCTCAAGGCCCTGCTCCTGCAATACGAAGATTGCTTTTCGTCGTCATCGAAAATTCGGCAGACCCCAATCACAAAACATCGCATCATAACCGAAGAAAATGCCAGACCACTCCGTCAGAGTCCGTACAGGGTTTCGACGCGAGAACGTGAGGTTATGAAGAGACAAGTTGATGAAATGCTGCGAGATGACATTATCCAGCCGTCGAAGAGTCCATGGGCATCCCCCGTGGTGTTAGTGAAGAAAAAGCATGGGACCCTACGTTTCTGCATCGATTATCGCCGCCTGAACAAAATCACGAGAAAGGACGTGTATCCTCTCCCACGAATAGACGACGCACTTGATCGGCTCCATAACGCCAAGTACTTCTCGTCAATGGACCTCAAGACTGGCTATTGGCAAATCGAAGTCGACGAAAGAGACCGAGAGAAGACGGCGTTTGTAACACCGGATGGCCTCTTCGAGTTTAAGGTGATGCCCTTCGGCCTTTGCTCAGCGCCTGCAACTTTTCAACGGGTTATGGATACAGTACTGGCAGGATTGAAGTGGCAGACTTGCCTTGTGTAGTTGGACGACGTCGTCGTGTTTTCCTCGAGTTTCGACGAGCATCTTCGGCGCCTTGAAGCTGTACTTCAAGCCATCAAGACGTCCGGACTCACACTGAAGCCACAAAAGTGCAGATTTGCGTATGAGGAGCTCTTGTTTCTGGGGCACGTTATCAGCAAGTCTGGAATTCATCCTAATCCACGGAACACAGCCGCCATCGCCGACGTCCCGCCGCCCGCTGACAAGAAGGCCGTGCGCCGATTTCTGGGCCTGTGCGCCTATTATAGGCGGTTCGTGAAAAACTTCGCCCGCATAGCCAATCCTCTCACTAACCTTACCAAAGCCGACGTGGAATTCAAGTGGGAAACGCCACAGGAACACGCTTTCCAGGAGCTTAAACATCGCCTCCAGACGCCTCCGTTACTTGCCCATTTCGACGAACTCGCCGAGACAGAAATACATACTGACGCAAGCAGCGTAGGTCTTGGCGCCGTTCTTGTGCAGAGGGCTGACGGAATTGAAAGGGTTATTAGTTACGCCAGCCGATCGCTATCCAAAGCAGAAGCAAATTATTCCACAACAGAAAAGGAGTGCCTCGCCATCATCTGGGCTACGTCGAAATTTCGCCCCTACCTCTACGGCAGGCCCTTCAAAGTTGTGAGCGACCACCACGCCTTGTGTTGGCTAGCCACCTTGAAGGACCCTTCAGGTCGCCTCGCACGATGGAGCCTGAGACTTCAAGAATATGACATTACTGTCATTTACAAGTCCGGCTAAAAACACTCCGACGCTGACTGTCTCTCTCGTGCGCCTGTCGACCAACCACTACCCGACGACCCGGATGACGACTACTTCTTGGGAACGATCACTACCGACGACTTCGCTGAACGACAGCGCGCTTACCCCGAACTTAATGCCCTAATAGAATACCTCGAAGGCAGGACCGCCGAAGTCCCGAAGGTATTCAAGCACGCACTCGCGTCATTCTTTCTACGAAACGGTCTTCTACAAAAGAAAAACTTTTCACCGCTTCGAGCTAAGTACCTCCTTGTGGTGCCTTCAGCTCTGCGACCAGAACTCCTGCAGGCCCTGCACGACGATCCGACGGCAGGGCACCTCGTTGTTTCTCGCACGCTCGCGAGGATACAAGAAAGGTACTACTGGCCACGTCTTACCACCGACGTCACTCGTTATGTGAGAACATGCCGGGACTGTCAGCGACGCAAGACACCGCCGACAAGGCCAGCGGGACTTCTGCAGCCAATTGATCCACCTTGTTGACCTTTCCAGCAGATTGGTATGGACCTACTAGTGCCGTTCCCGACGTCGGCTTTCGGAAACAAGTGGATCGTGGTAGCTACCGGCTACCTCACCCGCTACGCCGAGACAAAAGCCCTGCCAAAAAGCAGTGCATCCGAGGTAGCTAAGTTCTTCGTCGAAAATATCGTCCTACGTCATGGCGCCCCGGAGGTCCTTATCACCGACAGAGGAACGGCATTCGCTGCCGACTTAACTCAAGCGATCTTGGCATACAGCCAAACAAACCACCGCCGGACGACAGCGTACCACCCACAGACCGACGGCCTCACCGAGCGGTTTAACAAGACGATCGCCGACATGCTGTCAATGTACGTCGATGTCGAACACAAGACGTGGGACGCCATTCTTCCGTATGTGACCTTCGCATACAACACGGCGGTGCAGGAGACGACGCAGATATCTCCATACAAATTGGTCTACGGAAGGAGCCCGGCAACGACGCTCGATGCTTGTTACCCAACGTCACCGACGAAGAAAACCTCGATGTGAGCGAGTACCTTCAACGCGCCGAAGAAGCCCGACAACTTGCGCGCCTCCGTATCAAGAATCAACAGACGACCGACAGCCACCGCTACAACCTTCGATGACGCTTCGTGGAATACCAGCCCGGTGAACGTGTTTGGGTGTGGACGCCGATACGCCGACGTGGACTAAGAGAAAAGCTTCTGCGACGGTATTTCGGACCGTAAAAGGTGGTTCGACTCTCGGCCCACTTGATTACGAGGTTGTCCCCGACGGCATCACGAACTCTCAACGACGCCGATCGCGACCTGAAGTCGTCCATGTCGCGCGCCTCAAGCCGTTTCATGCACGTTAACAAACTGAAACAGTGTTTTTTGGATTATTGTTGTATTGTAATTTATTCATTGTACTTTCTTGCATTATTATTGTACCTTCATCTTTAGTTAAAGCATCGGGACGATGCCTTTTTTTCAGAGGGGGGCATTGCCACGTTCCATTTTCCAAGTTTTTGTTATCGTTCCGAAACACCACACGATTCTCGGCGCAAACCGCGCCTGCAGGTTTCGAGAAGGTTCCGGACTGTAGTAGATCATTTCGATAAGATCACGCCCACTGTGCGAACGGTACAGATTGTTCTGGAACGTACGCCACCACCAGCGATAACGCTAGAACATTCGACGGCAAGGGTATAAATGCCGACGCGCTTCGCCGCTTGTCTGTTGTTGATCGAAGGCCGACGCTGCGTTCGCCGCTATCAGTCCGATACTGCTATCTGTGCCAGACTGCTGCTGTAATTAGACTTTCCCTTTACCGGGCACAGGCTCGCCCAAATAAACAGTTAAATCCCAACACGAAGTTTCCTGTCTTCGGCCAAGTCACCACCCCGTGACAATATATATATATATATATATATATATATATATATATATATATATATATATATATATATATATATATATATATATATAGTCAGCTGGCGGCAAAGAAGTAGACGAGACACGTATTCTTCACTTGAAGATGAACATGGTTTGACAGGCGCAGAGAAGAAAGAAACATCGAGGAACGAAGAAGGGAAGTGACCGTGGACGAGGTAGAACGACGAGCCCCGCCGCGGTGGTCTAGTGGCTAAGGTACTCGGCTGCTGACCCGCAGGTCGCGGGTTCAAATCCCGGCTGCGGCGGCTGCATTTCCGATGGAGGCGGAAATGTCGAGGCCCGTGTGCTCAGATTTGGGTGCACGTTAAAGAACCCCAGGTGGTCAAAATTTCCGGAGCCCTCCACTACGGCGTCTCTCATAATCATATGGTGGTTTTGGGACGTTAAACCCCACAAATCAATCGAGGTAGAACGACGAGTAACCGGTTGTGCACTGTACAGAGGTATTATACGCAAAAGTGACAAATGGCAAAATGGTGTCCCAGTTTCTGTGGTCGGGTTCGATATACATCGCTGTCATATCTGACAGTGTACGATGAAAGCGCTCAGTCAGGCCGTTCGTCTGAGAATGGTAACTGGAGCTTGTTTTGTGTGTAGTGCCGGATGCCTTGAGCACTTTTTCAACGAGTTCTGAAAGAAATACGCTTCCACGGTCGCTCAGAATTACACGACGAGCTCCGTGTCGAAGGATTATTGCTCGAAGGATGAAGTCGGCCACTTCCGAAGCTGATGCAGAAGGCACGGGAGCTGTTTCGGCGTAGCGGGTCAGGTGGTCGACAGCTGTAACTATCCATCGATTGCCCGTGACAGTCGTAGGAAACGGACCATACAGATCAATGCCAACTACCTCGAATGGTTGCAGGGGACACGGGAGCGGTTGTAATTATCCACTTCGAGTCGATGTAGGTAGCTTGCGACGCTGACAAAGGGCGCATGAGGCAACGTACTTCGCGACCCAGGGGCACAAGCCCGGCCAGTAGTAGTGACATCTTATGCGGTCATACGTTTTCTGAAAGCCCATGTGTCCAGTAGACAAGTCGTCGTGATATGTCTTGAGGACTTGAGCCCGAAGAGAGCGAGGTAGAACGGGCACCCAGCGTTGACCATCAGGGTGGTAGATATGACGGTACAGGACGTGGTTGTTGAGCTTGAATTGCGTCAGCTGTCGGCGAAGACGGGCGTTAGGGGGCCGGCAAGTCTCGTCAAGACGGTCCATGATGCGGCGACAGTAAGGGTCAGCACGTTGGTGAGATAAGAACAAACCGCTTGGAGAAGTTGGGTCCACAGTAGCTAATGACGAAACATGTAGGGAAGAGACGGCCGAAAGCTTCTCGAGTGCGGCAGTGGCGGGTTGGTTAAGTGGCTCCGAAGAGAGTGGGCAACGCGAAAGTGCATCGGCGTCTTAATGCTTGTTTCCCGACTTGTATGTGATCGTGAAGTCGTATTCTTGTAAGCGAAGAATCCAGCGACCAAGGCGGCCGGACAAGTTCTTGATTGTCGAGAGCCAGCACAAGGCGTGATGGTCTGTAACCACAGTAAAGTGGTGGCCGTGGAGATAAGGTCCAAACTTTTGTATCGACGATACGACCGCGAGGCACTCCTGTTCGGTGATGGTATAATTCTTTTCGGCAGGGGTCAGTGCACGGCTCGCGTATGCCACGGCTTTCTCACGTGAATATTTGTCTCGCTGTAGGAGAATTCCACCAATGCCTCGACCACTAGCGTCTGTATGCAGGAGCGTAGGCGCGGTTTCGTCGAAATGGCAGAGGACTGGTTCGGATGTGAGTGCACACTTCTGTTGAGCAAACGCCGCTTCACATTCAGGAGACCACACAAAGGCGACGCCTGATCCGAGCAACTTGTGCAATGGTGAAGCTATTGAGGCGAAGTCTCGAATGAATCTGCGAAAATAAGAAGCGAGGCCGAGGAAACTGCGCAAGTCTTTGGCTTTTTCAGGACGCGGGAAGTGAGTGACAGCGGAAATCTTGTCAGAATCGGGACGAATACCGTCCTTGCTTACGATGTGGCCTAACACTTTAATCGTCTTGCTCGCAAAACGGCACTTCTTGGTGTTCAGCTGAAGGCCTGCGTTTGCAAGGCACGTAAAAACTTCGTCCAGTCGTTACAAGTGCTGAGGGAAGGTTGACGAGAAAATAACAATATCGTCTAAATAGCACAAGCAAGTCTTCCACTTCAAGCCTTGTAAAACAGTGTCGATCATCCGCTCAAATGTTGCTGGATCATTACAAAGGCCGAATGGCATGACGTTGAATTTGTACAGCCCATCTGGTGTTGAAAACGCTCTTTTCTTTGTCATCCTCGTGCATGGGTATTTGCCAGTAACCGGAACGCAGGTCTAGGCTTGAGAAGTACTCAGCACCTTGCAGTGAATCCAAAGCATCGTCTATGCGCGGCATGGGGTAAACATCCTTGTGGGTAATCTTAATAAGTGCTCTGTAGTCCACGCAAAATCGCACGGAGCCATCCTTTTTTCTTACTAAAACAACAGGGAATGACCAAGGACTCGCGGAGGGACGTATAATGTTCCGTTGCAGCATATCGGCTACATTTTGTTCAATGATCTGACGCTCGGACGAAGAGACGCGATATGGTCGACGGCGTACGATGGAAGTGCCATCGGTCTGGATGCGATGCCTAATAATGGACGTCTGTTCCAGAGATGAGGAATGGGCATCAAACAATCTCCTAAGCTTTTGTAGCAAGGCAAGCAACTCATCTGTCTGTGAAGAGGTCAGTTCTGGACTAATAGTCACAGCAAGAACAGAAACGCTTGATGAACGTCCAATAGAAGGAAGGTCAGAACACGCTGGCATAAGCGGGACAACAAAGACAGGTTGAGATTCAGAAACGCAAGCCATTGTGGTGCCTTTAGGAATGAGAATTTTCTCAGAAGTCTGGTTTGTAGCGCAGAGAAGTCCGGAGCCATTGTGGAACCGCGCTAGACCTGAAGCAAGGGCTATACCTCTTGTGAGACAGCGTGCAGATGGTTGGACAAACACGTCACCAGAGTCGATCACATTAAAAGTTATGGCAACTATCCGCTGATGACCAGGTGGTAGCTCGGTATCTTCAGCAGCGAGCAAGTGAACGGGCTTGTCATCCGCATACAGGGCATAGTCAGTTTTCATCATATGAACAACATTTTCTCGACAGCAGATGGAAGCGTTCGCCGTAGACAGAGAATCCCAGCCTAATCTAAGCTGGTTGGCACATGAACTCAGCACAGCAAATTGCACAAAATGAAGGAGACGAGCTATGAAAACACGAGCGGTGCACATAGCGACAGGTCTGATGGCGTCCCCTCGAGCAGCGTGCAGTGTAGGTCCATCATACGGGGTGGTCAATTTTCGCAGACGTGAGCACAAAGAACGATCAATCACAGATAAACAAGCACCAGTGTCTATTAAAGCGTCCACGTACACACCTTCTATTAAAACAGATATCGTATTATATGGACGAACTGGAGGAATTTCTGTCTTTTCGTTCGATGCAGCTTTTCCTCCAAAAGCTGCAGAGATTAGTTTTCCGGGCGTTGGTTGGTGAATTGTGAGACAGGTTGCAATGGAGACGTGGAGCGGCGGAGGGGTGAGGGTGAGCGGCGTCTAGTAGAGCGGTAAGAACTGGTTGGCTCAGATGTCGCAGTTGGAGACGTTGAGCGACGTATCGGCGGATCAAAGGACGACGTTGGAAAGCGTACCAGCTTGTCCCATCATCCCGTCCGTAGGTGTCGAATCCACGACGTTCGTCCTGCTGACGCTTCCGGCAAACGCGTGCAATGTGGCCCCGATAGCCGCAGTAATAACAGATTGGACGAGGTGGCCGCCACGGTGGGTGAAAGGGTTGGCTAGGCGCACTCGGAGTCAACGAAGCCAGCGGGACAGGCGTCGAGTGTGCGGGCATCGGTTGTACGACGGGTGGTGATCCAGCGAGGACTTGTGCGTACGTCGGCTGGGGTCGAGGTACTGGAGCGTCTACATACGCTGGCCCAGTCATGGACGCCAACTCCTCTTTGATAACGTCGCGCAAAACAGTGTCGGAGGGGGAGGTGGACTTGGTGTCATTGAAAGGCCGAACGATTGCAGCTCTTCCCGTACAATCGCCCGGATGATGGCACGCAATGAGGCATCAGTCGTGGTGGTGTTTTCAGCGCTGTCCGGTGGTAACCGTTGGGATTCAAGTTCCTCTAGAAGTTGGCACGTGGCAACAACACCAGCGACTGTAGTCGGGTTTTGAATGGCCAAGGCATTGAACGCGACCGTGTCGATTCCTTTCAATAGATGACGAACTCTGTCTGATTCAGACATGGACGTGTTGAAACGGTGACAGAGAGCAAGCACATCCTCTATGTAGGATGTGTAAGACTCACCGCATTGTTGCTCGCGAGCATCCAGTGTCTTCTTCGCGAGAGCTGAACGAACCCCCGGGGTGCCGAAAACTTGGCGAAGCTGTTGCTTGAAACGTCTCCAGTCCGTAATGTCCGTTTCATGATTGAAAAACCATGTTTTCGCTACGCCTGTCAAATAGAAAGAAACACGGTGAAGCTTGGTAGGATCATCCCAGTTGTTAGTGGAACTCACTCGATTGAACTGGTCCAACCAATCCTCCACATCTTCACCTCGAAGTCCGGCGAACGTGGGCGGCTCACGCTGGTGCGCGGTGATAATCCACGATGGATAGGCCGCGGTAGCCGGGGCCGTGGAGGTAGACTCAGAAGCGCCGGTTGGCTCGTCCTGAGGCATGTTACCGGACACCTGGCACAAACGACGACTTGAGCGGAGCTCCAGGAGGCAGATCGGGCTGAGAGAGGATGGAAGATCGTAGAGCACACTCCACCACTTGTGATGTAACGGTGAAGGCAACCTTTATTAGGCCCGGAAGACACGATGAAGCGACCACGCCCAAGGCACAGAACTCAGACAAGCCAAATCCCCACAGCAGATGAAGATTATGACCACTCACGATGCTGAATATGCGTAAAGAAAGCAGATGTGCCTAATGAATGCCTACAATATATCTATATATATATATATATATATGTGTGTGTGTGTGTGTGTGTGTGTGTGTGTGTGTGTGTGACGCTATGATGAGTGGGCGACGTGGCCTGGCTCATACCCCATGTTTATTCCATCCTGCACTTCTTCCTCCCCTGCCTCTACCAACCATCGCTTCATACGTCACACGATTCCCCCTCCCCCCAAAAGATGGCACTGGTTATCTTCAGGTCGTTGACACGAAGTTCTCCATCGTAGACGCTGCTTGTGCTCCTGCAGAGTGCAAGCGGTTGTTTTGCGGCATTTAGGAAGTTTTCTATGGCGATGGCGCAGATGTTCAGACCGAAGGCGCAATCTTGAACCCAGGTGCAGAAAAGGTCCTTGACTTTTCTTTCTGTGAAGATGGCTGAAATGCGGAATCAGTCTTTTCTGTAGTGGTCGTCGTGGTGGCGGTGATGGTTGTGGTGGCCGTTGTTCACGCCGCAAGTATGCTTGCGATGTCACTTTAGTTCTTAGTTGAACTTGTGGGTGTGGCCGTTTTAGCTGCTGGGCCTCTCCTTGTTGCTTTTGTTGGCATTGCTTATGTTGCACTATCTGTCGAGTTGAACTTCCTTTAGAAACATGAGTCCGCTTTTCTTTATAGGTTGATGTGACCAGCAAATAGTCGATACTTGTTAGGGTGTCGCGATTCGTGTAAGGCAATGGAGATAGTGTGCCAGAATTGACAGAAAAATCTGATGAGACTCTTGCAACGACATTCTTAATGGACGTTCCTGGCACAGGAAAGTGCTTGAAAGTTGATCCTTCCGAGCCACCTGTGTTGATTGGGCTCTCAGCTGGCTGGGAACTCGACGGCGACACTGCGAAAGAATTGGTTTGGTCAGATTTTACTTGGGGCTGTCTCTCTGTGTCCGCACCTTGGGAGATAAGCTGTTCTGATGCATGAATGAGGACAGTTGGCCCAGGGCTTGGCTGAGTATATTCGGAGTTCCGCAGCTCTATCCCAACCGTAGTGGGCAAGTGAGGCGTGAGGTGAGCGATGAAAGAGCGAAGTGATGTAAAACAAGGATTTTCACTCTTCGAGTAAACATGGCGTTGTTCGGTATTTTCTCCATGCGTCAGCTGGTCTACCATGAGCAAGGCGTCCTTATAAGGCAAGTGGAAGTGTTAGGAGCGCTTGAAGAACCGCGTGATGAAAACCCAGGTGGTGAACCACGTATGCCAGACGAAGAGTGAACGGCATCAGGTGGTTGGGCAATGTCTCAAGTCATATGCTGAAGCGATGACTTCGCAAATGCCGACTTTCGTGCAGAAGGGAGGCGCGCTCGATGGCTGTGTTTTTCCCAAAATACGCGTTGTCGTCTGCCACTGAACTCGTGTGCCACTTCATCTTTTGTCAGAGGTCGAATCTTGTTGTGCGTTCCAATGGTTGATGACTGCCTGTAAAATTGACGACTGAGTGCAGTTGTCTGTGGATGGTGGGTTACAAGCAAGTTTTCGTCGTAGTCGTCATCGTATTTTTTAAACCAAACGATCATTTCTTGTTTTATCTTTTGCCAAGACTCATCGTTGTGGAATATGTGGGTGAGGTAAAACTTAAATGCCTCACCGGTGACGTATTCGCTGAATTTCGTAACCATTTCCCGTTCCGACCAAGATGCAGCGGTAGAGTGGAACTCGAACAGGTTGAACCAGTCCTGTACAGGTCCATCGTCTGCTGCTCCGGTGTACTTGGGGATGGGAAGGTCGGTCGATGATTCTGTCATGGTGCTGGTCGCTGTGTGCGGCTAGGAGATGATTCCGTAGTCGATGTATGGTCAGGGCGTCTTGTGTAGAATTGCGTTGATGATGAGACAATGAAGTGGCTGGGAGGTCTTTATCCTGTCGGCTCCTGTGACTCTATGATGAGTGGGCGACGTGGCCTGGTTCATACCCCATGTTTATTCCATTCTGCACTTGTTCCTCCTCTGCCTCTACCAACCATCGCTTCATACGCCACACACACACACACACACACACACACACACACACACACACACACACACACACACACACACACACACACACACACACACACACACACACACACACACACACACACACACACACACACATATATATATATATATATATATATATATATATTGTTACGACCTCAGTAGGCGTCTGGGGGTTTATTGATACACGGTTCGAGGGACGAGCCGTATCGGCGCAGGCAGATGATGATGATCTTCTTCCACACCCCTTGCTTCTTTTTCCTTCTTCGTCCGGCACATACGTGGCGTAACATTTCCCCCCTCGCAGACAAAGCGCGCCGCGCGTTTCATGCAGTGTCGCGTTGACTGAAAGGCTTCAGGCGAGCGACATGCGTGACCTCTGTCTTTCTGGAACGTCTCCCGCTAGCTGTAAGACGTGCGATGCGGTAGTCGACTGCGCTCAGGCGGTCAAGGATGACAAAAGGTCCGATGTAGTGCGCGAGCAGTTTTTGGCACAAGCCACGTTTGCGTAAAGGCTTCCACACCAACACGAGATCTCCCGGAATATATGTGGCCTGCCGGTGCTTGCTGTCATAACGAACTTTCGATCTGTCTTGCGAGGCTATTGTACGTAAACGAGCAAGACGACGAGCTTCTTCGGCGAGACAAAGAGTTTCTGCTAGGGAGATTTCTGATTGGTCCCGATCAGAGAAGGAAAATATTGTATCCAGAGTATAACGGGGGGGTCGAACATAGAGGAGGAAGAACGGGCTGTAGCCGGTGGTCTCATGTTGGGAAGTATTAAACGCGTATGTGACGAACGGCAAGACATCGTCCCAGTTCTTGTGGTTCGAAGCAACGTACATAGAAAGCATATTCACCAGTGTTCGAATTGTTCGCTCGACGAGACCATTCGTCTGCGGGTGATAAGGCGTCGAGTGTCTGAGCTCTGAGCCACACATACGGAGAAGTTGTTCGACAACGTCTGCCGTGAATTGACGTCCACGGTCACTTATGATGACGCGAGGGGGCCCATGACGCAGTATGATAGAATGGAGAAGGAAGGACGACACTTGACCAGCAGTCGCGGATGGCAGGGCAGCAGTCTCGCAGTACCGAGTAAGATGGTCAGCACATACCACAATCCATCTGTTGCCTTTCGATGAACGCGGAAAAGGGCCCACCAGGTCAATGCCAATTTGTTCGAACGGAGAACTGGGAGGCGTCACAGGTTGTAGATGTCCGGCCGGAGCTGCTGAGAGAGATTTGTGCGCCTGGCATTGCGCACAACTGGCCACGTACAACTCAACTGACTGGCGCATACGTGGCCAGTAGAAGCGTTCCTGGGTACGATGAAGAGTGCGCGTCGTTCCGAGGTGACCTGAAGTGGCGTCATCATGCATGGCGTACAAAACAGATGACCGTAGTGCCTCTGGAACCACCAGCAGGAAGCGGGAACCGGTGCCGGAGATGGATTTCTTGTACAGTAGACCATCACGGACGCAAAAGCGGCTTTCCGGAGTGGATGCTTGTGCGATCACGAATAACGGATTCAAACTCACGTCCTTCCGCTGCTCAGTTTCAAAGGTGGCCTTATCCGGGAACGCTGGTGCTACGGACGCAATCAGATGATCGAAATCGTCAGCGTCGCAAACTGTAGCATCAACTGGCATCCTTGAAAGGCAGTCTGCGTCCGCGTGTTTCCTGCCGCTCTTGTACGATACCGTGAAGTTGTACTCTTGCAGCCGGAGGGCCCAGCGTGCTAGACGGCCTGACGGATCCCGAAGGTTGATAAGCCAGCACAAAGAATGATGATCCGTAACTACTTGGAAAGGACGACCGTATAGGTATGAGCGGAATCGCTGCACAGCGAAGACGAGTGCAAGGCATTCTTGTTCGGTCACAGTGTAATTGCGTTCCGGCTTACTTAAAGTACGACTGGCATATGCGATTACGTGTTCCACTTGATTACATCGCTGTATGAGGACTGCACCTATGCCAATGCCGCTTGCGTCGGTGTGAACTTCAGTCGCCGCAGAAGGATCGAAGTGCCGCAGGATAGGCTGCGACGTGAGCAAGAACTTCAGTTGGTTGAAAGAAGTTTCACAATCAGGAGTCCATTCAAAACTAGCACCTTGGCGGAGAAGACAGGTCAGTGGAAAGGCAACTTCTGCAAAGGCGGGAATAAATCGGCGAAAGTAAGAGCAGAGGCCCAAGAAGCTCCGAAGCTCCTTCACTGAGCCAGGTGGTTTAAAAGCTCTAACAGCCGCCGTCTTATTCGGGTCGGGCCTGATGCCATCCTTGTTGACGAGATGTCCCAGCACCAGTGTTTGTCGAGCTCCGAAATGACACTTCTTTGCATTAAGAACCAAGCCAGCATTTCGAATACATTTCAAAACCAGCTCTACCCTTTCGTTATGTTCACTGAATGTACGCCCGAAGATAACAACGTCGTCAAGATAACACATACAGATGTTCCACTTCAGGCCGCGCAGAATGGTGTCCATGAATCTTTCAAATGTAGCGGGCGCGTTACATAGACCAAAAGGCATCACGTTAAATTCATATAGTCCATCCGGAGTAACGAAAGCCGTCTTTTCTTTGTCCATTGAATGCACAGGTATTTGCCAATAGCCTGAGCGTAAGTCTATGGACGAAAAGTAGGATGCTGAATGGAGGCAGTCTAGAGCGTCATCAATGCGTGGGAGAGGGTAGACATCTCTCTTTGTGACGGAGTTTAGACGGCGATAGTCCACACAGAATCTCCAGGTACCATCCTTCTTTTTGACTAGAATCACGGGAGCCGCCCAAGGACTCGATGATTCTCGAATGACACCCTTCTGCAGCATATCACGCACTTGTTCATCAATTATCTTGCGCTCAGACGGCGACACTCGGTAGGGTTTCTGGCGGATGGGCTGTGCTGTTCCCGTGTTTATCCTGTGGAGAATCCGAGACGCGGGAATCGAGGGCGCATGGTCATGGGAAAAATCGAAAATCGCCACGTATTTCGACAAAACGTCCAGAAGCATGCGGCGTTTGTCAGTAGTAAGTGACTTGTCGATCATAGGTAAAAGTTTTGAATCGGCCGTAGAAGTATTGGCTGAGGCCCCACCTGGAGCATCACTGAGGGCAGCCACTGCCATCGGTGAGTATGTTTTGAACTTGGCAAGCTTCAGTCCTCCTGGTAGAACCACCGACTCAGCTGAACAGTTTACCGCCCATAGTCCTGTGCGTCCTTGAACGAGTGACACTATGCAATGCGGCACCAATGTGTTCTTCTTAATGCAACTGAGATGAAAGGGCTCCACTAATGCGTCGAACGCACTGTCACTGTTTTCAATGCGTGAAGAGTATACAGGAACACAGACTGCAGAGAATGCCGGCACAATGCTATCTTCACTGACCCGGAGCGCACCGTGCTCCCTGTCTGAATTCTCTAATAGTTCTCCAGGGGCAGCATCACATATGTACACCTCTCCATTTCTACAATCAACAGTGGCGCCACACATTCGAAGGAAGTCAATCCCCAGGATTATGTCGTGTGTGCTCCTTGGAAGAATCGTAAACTCTGTGACAAACACTTGATCACCCAAGCACACTTCTGCGGTACAGACACCAATGGGACACAGCGAGTTACCACCAACGCCACAGAATGTTGTTGCCTTCTCCCACAAAAACATCACCTTTTGTCCTAAACGGTGTTTAAAAGCAGCACTCATAATCGAAACTGTAGCACCAGTATCCACCAAAGCCATCGTACACACACCATCAACAAAAACTTCTACCTTGTTCTTGAACATCAACACAGACGGGGGTATTTCGTTTTGCAGCAAGTCACCAGCGACCTCACCCCCATCGGCCGCACTGTTTAGTTTTCCTGATGTGGTGACGATGGGCGGCGCCGTGGCGATGGAGACCGGTGGGATCGAGGCGCAGGAGGTGGCGTCACACTTCGATCAGAGGCAGGGGAGTTGTTGCGCCAGTGTCCGTGCCAGAAGCTGCTGCCGGGTCTTGAGTCGGTGGGCCAGTGTCCTTGAAAAGGTGGGACAGCAGGTTTATCGGTCAAGCTTGTCCACTGATCATAGCGTGGTATGCGCGAACGATCGCAATACCTCGATATGTGACCAGTCAGACCACAGTTGTAGCACACAGGCGCAGGACGAGGTCGTCGCCGTTCTTCGAAGTGTTCACGTCTGCGAGCGTTCGCGTAAGCCCGAGATTCAATGAAATCAGTTGTCGGTGGGTGGTATGGGCGTACGGAACGGAAACGTTGAGGGTACTGTGATCGCTCGTAAAAAACCGGACTTGACTGCTGAATACGCCGAGGCCCTGCAACCTCCGTTGCGTTGACGGATGGATGTTCATAAACTGTAAGCTGTGGGGCAGTGGTGTCCTGCGGGAAATAGGATGGAGACGTGGCAGCTGCCCGTTCACGTGTCATTTCGCCATGTCTGAGTAACTCTTCCCGAACAATTTGGCGGATGGTTGCCGAAAGGTCACCAGTTGAGGCCGCTTCTATGCTGGCTACTGAGGTGACATTTGCCAGACGACCAAACTTAGGCGCTATTCTGCGCTGCTTCAGGGTTTCAAACGTGCGGCAGTGCCGTACAACGTCAGACACTGAAGTCAGGCTTTCCCTGCTAATAAGGAAGTTGTAAACATCTTCTGCAATTCCCTTCAGCAAATGCCCCACCTTGTCCTCTTCCGACATGCTGGAATCGACTTCCCTACACAGCCTCAAAATCTCTTCAGTATACACGGTGCAGGTCTCACCGGATAGCTGGGCCCTCTGTGCAAGACTCTGCTCGGCAAGCTTCTTTTTTGCAGCTGAGTTGCCGAAACACTTCTTGATTTCTTCAACAAAGCGTTCCCATGTTGTCAGAATATCTTCATGGTTCTCATACCAAACGAGGGCAACATCAGTGAGGTAGAAAACAACGCGTGACAGTTGGGAGGCAGCATCCCATTTGTTGCAGTTGCTTACTCGCTTGAAATGTTTGAGCCATGAGTCCACGTCGTCATTGGCCCTCCCGGAGAAGGTTCGTGGCTCTCTGTGATACGGCCAAGAACTGCTGGGGACTGGTTCCCGAGCTTCTGTTTCGTCAGGCATGATGGCCAAAGAAGGAGGCAGGCCGGCGAGGCGACGACTCCGGCGAAATCCGAGGGGTAGCGGTCCCGTCGTTGGTTCCTATACCCAGCACCTCCACCACTCTGTTACGACCTCAGTAGGCGTCTGGGGGTTTATTGATACACGGTTCGAGGGACGAGCCGTATCGGCGCAGGCAGATGATGATGATCTTCTTCTTCCACACCCCTTGCTTCTTTTTCCTTCTTCGTCCGGCACATACGTGGCGTAACAATATATATATATATATACATATATACCAAAAACAAAAGTGATGCTTGGTCTGGGAAAGATTATTCGTATAGGAATATATATATATATACATATATATATATATATATATATATATATATATATATATATATATATATATATATATATATGACGCTATGATGAATGGGAGACGTGGCCTGGCTCATACGCCATGTTTATTCCGTTCTCACATCTTCCTCCTCAGCTTCTACCAACCATCACTTCATACGTCACATGATTCCCCTCCCCCCGAAAGAATGCGCGAGCTACAATCTAGAAAGCATGAACTAATGGAGTCTTATAATAAAAAAATAATGCCAGAAAATGCAGTAGTTCCATGCCACACGGCGGTTCCATGCACTTGCACCAAATTTTCACAGGAAAGGCAGTCTGGTGATATCTAGGAGACCTCAGGTGGGCGAGGTTGGCTGTTGCGTTCTGGAGAGCATAACCATGCCTTCAGCGTTAGTGAGTGAGTGAAACAACTTTATTGACGATCCGGCATAAAGGGGGAAGGGGTAGGGGGATTAAAGCGAGACACTAGCGTGCTCGGACGTCCCGGAGCAGCAACCTACTCGCGTCAAACCCGTGGGGGCGCCGCTTTCGGCCGCTGGCGTTCCAGGATGCTAAGCACGTGCTGGACCACGTCTCTTTGATTGCCTGGCTCTTGGCTGATAATTTTGCTGCCTATGGCAGTTGGCATTACTTCTTGGTTACCCGGCGGTGGTGCACAGTACCAAAGGAGGTGTCTCTGGGTGGCTCGCGCCTTCTTGCAGTGTTGGCATACATCAGTGGTGTAAACCTCCGGGCAAACGTGCTTTGCCCAGACGGGGGTCCATATTGCTTGTACTTGCAGCTGCCGTAGTGTGGCTGCTTCTCTGCGTTGTAGGTCTCGGTGAGGCGGTGGGTAGAGGCGACTGCTCGTTCTGTACCACTGCAGAACGTCGGCGTAGGTTGTGATAAAATACTCTCCGTCTTCGGCATCGGGTCGT
Source organism: Rhipicephalus microplus (assembly GCF_043290135.1). Taxonomy (NCBI): domain Eukaryota; kingdom Metazoa; phylum Arthropoda; class Arachnida; order Ixodida; family Ixodidae; genus Rhipicephalus; species Rhipicephalus microplus. Next base: position 133,858,669 of record NC_134708.1, read on the forward strand.
TGCGGCTCCGAGGAATGCGTTGACAGAGACCCGCGGCTAGTTAGCGCGTGTGCCTCCGTATCTGCCTCCTCGTTGCGGTTCGGACCCACGTCCAGCTCCCCGGCGTGCGCAGGGAACCACTTGACGGTAATGTTGGTTTCCGGTCTTGCTATAGTTGAACATACTCTTGCAGTGGTTCCATGGACGTTGTTTGTAGCAAAGTTGGCTATTGCCGCCTTCGAGTCGCTGAGGACCGTGCGGCAATCCGGGATCGCTAGTGCCAGTGCGATTGCAAACTCCTCGGCTTGCGTGGACGACTTGCACCGTATGTTTCCCGACGTTGTGAGTACTCCAGTGTCTGCTGCGTTGACTGCTGCTGCGTACGTGTTTGGCCGGTGGGGATACTTCGCCATGTCCACGTAGTACGTGCACGGATCGTTGGCGTGACCTTTTGTGAGGGCCGTGGCTCTCGCCATTCTTCTTTCTTGGTGCACTTGTGGATGCATGTGCTTCGGTAAGGGTGGAACCCTCAGTCTTTGGAGAACGTCCCGGGGTAGCTGCTTTGCTACCTCCGGAGTCGTCGCTGGCGCGTTCATTCCGATGCGCTGTAGTATCGTTCTTCCCGTCCTGATCTGGGACAGGTGGTGATACTGCGCCGTTCGCTGGGCTTCTGCGATTTCTTCCAGCGTGTTGTGAACGCCGAACGCGAGCATGCGTTCCGTGTTGGTGTGGGGGTATAAGCCCAGGGCCGTCTTGTACGCCTTTCTGATCATCGCGTCAATCTTGATCTTCTCCGCCGCTTTCCAATTGTGGAACGACGCTACGTAAGAGATGTGGCTGACTGCAAACGACTGGGTGAGTCGTAGTAGACTGTCTTCTCGCATGCCCTGGTACCGCGTGGCCACCTTCTTGAGTAGGCGGGTGGCCAGCGAGAGCTTTGCGTGGAGCTTCTGTACCGTCACGTTGTTGCGGTTCAAGTCCTAGAGGTGCAGCCCCAAAACTCTGAGCGTCTGCACGTGCGGTATCGGCGTTTCGTCTTGGGTTACCACGTTGATGTTCTGCGTTGTCGGGCGTCGCGCACTTCGTGGTGAGATCACTAGCAGTTCCGACTTGGTTGGTGAACATTTGAGTCCGGTGGGTCGTAGGTTTTCTTCTACGGCGGCGACGGCTTCTTGGAGGGCTGCTTCGATCTGGCTGTCGCTTCCTCCCGTTGACCACAGCGTGATGTCGTCCGCGTAGATCGTGTACTTGATGTTTCTAACGCGTTCCAATCTTCTTGCAACGCCTATCATGCCAAGGTTGAACAACAGAGGGGAGATCACCGAGCCCTGCGGTGTCCCCGTGCTCCCCAGCTGCTTGAGCGGTAGTTGTAGTTCTCCTGCCACAAGCCGCGTGGTGCGGTTGGTCAGGAAATCTTTGATGTAAGCGAACGTCCTCTCCCCCATGTTGAAGTGGGACACCTACTGAAGGACGGCCGAGTGGTGTACGTTGTCGAATGCTCCCTGGAGATCCAGTCCGAGCACCGCTCTGTTATCCAACGTGGGAAAGTGTCTGTCCACGATTTCGTTCTTGAGCAACAGCATGGCGTCCTGGGTACACAGTTTGGCCCGGAACCCCAGCATTGTATGTGGATATATGTTGGATTCTTCCAAATAACGTTGCCATCTGTTGAGTAGGACGTGTTCAAGCACCTTGCCCACGCACGACGTTAGAGAGATGGGTCTCAGGTTGTCTATGCTGGGTGGTTTGCCCGGTTTGGGGATCAGGACCGTTTTCGCAGTCTTCCATTGTTGCGGTAGCTTGCCCGTCCGCCAGCACTGGTTGTAGTACTTGGTGAGGGCTTCGATTGCCGTGTCGTTCAAGTTCCTCAATGCCTTGTTGGTGACGTGGTCTGGTCCGGATGCCGATTTACAGTTGATTGTTTGTAGAACCGCTCGCACTTCCCATTCTTCGATGTCGGAATCTAGTCTCTCGTTGGTTGCCCCTTCGTAGCTGGGGAGTGGGTCCGTTGGCGTTACAAGGAGATACTTGGCGTCCAGGCGTCGTTGCACCTCAGCCTCTCCCATTTCTTTGACGGCTTTGTGAATTGTCTTGTTCAGCATGTAATGCTGAGCTCCCTTGGTTGTCTGATCGTTGAGCAAGTGGCGTAGCAGGCGCCACGTCTTGCCTTTGTGTAGTTGACCGTCCGCTTCTTGACACACCGCGTGCCACTGCTGTCTGCAGAGGACTGCGCTGTGATGCTCGATGTTTCTGTTGAGTTGTGCTATACGTTTGCGTAGCTTTCTGTTGTGGCGTTGACGTTTCCAGCGCCGTATCAGCGAGTTGCGGGCTTCCATGAGGTGCGCTAGTCTGCTGTCCAGCATCGTAGCCTCCGGCTCCGCTTCTACCGTCTGAGTGGCGTCTTTGGTCGTGGCGTTCAACATATTGGTCCTTGCTTCTATGTTTTCAATGGTTTCCGTAACGTTGTCTTCTAATTTCTTTCTGTACTCGTGCCAGTCGACGATTTGCTGTTGCTGTGCTCTTTGCGTGTTCTCTGCGATGGGTATTATAATTTCGAGTATGCAGTGGTCACTTCCCATTGTCTCCCCGGTGTTCCGCCACGTGACTCCACGCAGTGCTGAGGCCGTGCTTATGAAAGCGAGGTCCGGGTTTGTGTCTCGCTGCGACGACGTTCCGTTTCTCGTAGGTGCGTTGGGGTCGTTTAGCAATTGGTAACCTGCGTCCATTGTTTCGTCGTAGAGACTGTGGCCCTTCGCCGTCGTGTATGGATACCCCCATGCCGTATGTTGAGCGTTGAAGTCTCCACACAGTAGGGTTACGTTGGAGCCCGCGAGCTGTTGCGCTTTGTGCACAAGGGTGCGGAATTTTTGCTGGAAGTGCTTCGGATTGCTGTACACGTTGATTATAAAACTGCTTTCACGGCGCTTGCGCTTCCCGGTAACGATTTCGACCATGCTGTGCTCGATGGCGCCGTTGGGTAGCAGCTCGTGATCTATTGAAGTTAGATTCTTCTTTACCAAGGTGCAGACCCCCTGCCCTGCGCCTTTCCCAACTGTTCGTGCGCTGGGGGGCTTCGCAAAGGATCTGTACCCCGGTAACGTCGGTGGGGTTTCACTGTGCGTCTCTTGTAGTATTATAACGTCGGGTCTCTTGGTGCTTTGTTTTATGTACTGTTGTAACGATGCTTTTCTTCCCTGTATGCCGTTGGGATTCCATTGCCATATGAGGAGATGATGCTGTTGTGTCTGTGCTCTGTTTCTGTGGTTAGCGGTGCCTGTTCCCGTTCTCCCGTCCATTATTGCGGTTGGGTGAACGCCTGTTGGGGGATTAGTCCTGACGCCGTCAGCGCGTGTATTAGTGCATCCAACTTAGTCTGTATTCCTTGTAGGGTAGACTGCATGCCATGTACGGGTGTCGCCAATGTGTCGAGGCGTGCGTTGGTAGCATCGAGGCGATCGTTAGTAGCTTTGATGACTTGGCTCAGGGTTTCGTAGTTGGCTTTCATGGTCTGTTCAAGTCAATCTTGACGTTCTTCTAGGCTGTCCAGCCTAGCGTTGACTCTTCGTTCACGTGCGTATTCGAGCACTCGCTTCTTGGGTGCTTGTTCGCTTGTCCTAGCAACGTCGATCGTTTCGGGTTCTGCGCTGTTAGCTTCCGTAGTAACTGGGACTTGTACTTGTACTTGTACTTGTACTTGTACTTGGGACTTGTAGTAACTGGGTTCGCTTGTCTTAGCAACGTCGATCGTTTCGGGTTCTGCGCTGTTAGCTTCCGTAGTAACTGGGACTTGTACCTCCATGGCTGAGTTTGTGTTGTTTTCCGTTGGCGTTGGGGGTCTTGGTTGACTCTGCGGCGATGACAGTGGCGGTGGTGGAGTCACCTGTTGTTGCTGCTGCTGCTGCTGTGCGTTGATGAGTTGGTTCAACTTAGCGTTCATCTCTTGCATTTGAGCTCTCTGTTCAGCGATGCATCGCTTGAGCTGGTCATTTTGATTGCGTAGTGACTGGATGGTGTTGTCCATTGCTTCAGCTACGTGGTTGAGCGGATTGCGGTTCGCCGCTTGCAGGTTGACTGCTTGGGCCCCATTTATCACGTTGCCCGGTCGCTGCTGGTTGCGGTTGTAATTCATGTCTTCGCTGCGCTTGCCATCGGAGCTTCTGCCGCGGCTCGCCAATTGTCTCCTGCTTTTGTCCCGCTTCCTCGAGCGGCTGCGTCCTCTCTTTGATAGATGTGCTTCGTTCTGTTGTTGCGGTGGCAGCTGCGGGAAGTCTTGCGACGAAAACGTTGACGCCGCGTTTCTGCGCTCCCATCTGCGCTGAGTAAATACGAAGGGCACCTTGTATTTGTTCGTACAGGCTTCCGTGCCCGTGGCGTGGGCTTCGTTACACAGTTTGCAACGTGGCCTGCACCGCGCCGCGTGGTCTGCCGTCGGGTTAGGCGCGCCACACGCAAAGCAGATCTTGGTTTCCGGCTTGGGGCATAAATCGGCTCGATGGCCGATTTTGCCGCATGTCTTGCATACGTTGTGGTGTTGTCTGTATAATCCACACTTTACTATAATGCAGCCATACTTTATGTAGTTGGTAACCTTTGTTCCTGCGAGCAAAATGACGATCGAGGTAGTGTTTCCGATCCTGTGTGCTTTGAGGGCCTGCGGGTTTGCTTGGTTAACGATATTCTCGTGCAGATCTTCGGCAGTGTTCTCTACTGCGATGCCACGGATTACTCCTTTCACTGTGTCGTGAGGCGCGGTGCAGTAGGCATGCGTTTCGTAGCTACGGCCCCCAATGTACAGAGAGCGTACGCTTGCGTAGTAACGAGCTCGTTCTTCATCGGGCGTGCTGATCACGATGATGTTCTGCGTGGGATCTTATCTGTTTTCGCTGTGGTCTTGGGAACGTTGGCTGCCGTTATGACTGCGGACATTACGATGTCAGCTTCCAGTTTTGCTAGGAATAGCCCTCCTCTCGGTCGTATTACAATCTTCTGCTCTTCCCGCGGCAAATTCAGCGGCATGCGGGACGCTTTAGTGATTCTCGCTACCATGCGTTTTGCTTGAGCTTCACTAAATTGCGGAGTTGGCTTGCTGCTTTGGGTAACTTCGTTAAGCTGGGGCTTATTAAGTCTTTGACTTACTTGTTTTCCGGAGATTTTCCATCCCGCGATGTCGCTTGGGTGTAAGTCGTTGCCGCGCACCGCGACTGCGGTGCGGCCGGTGTTGCGTAGCACCTCTTCGTCGTTGATCGTGTCGGTGGTCGTAGTGTCGTTGCCGCCAGCACAAAAGTCCATGTCTTCCGTAGCAAGGGCCGCGAAATGGTTGTGGGAAACGGCGTTGAGCTGCGATGAGGCCGAGGCCATCTTCGGCGATGAGGAGTCGAGCGTCGAGCCGGGCTGGGCGGCCGACGCAGCTGCGCGCCCCGGCCGTACTCGTGCTAAGCCTAGGCGTGGTCCGCTAGGTCTAGCGTCGCACAAGTGAAGAAACGTCAAAAATAGACGAAAAGTCCGGTTGGCCGGACCAAAAATAGTATCAATCGAGTCCAGGGATGTTCACGGACACTGCAGTGATGATTTACAATCGATTGGAAGCAATTAAGGCAGCACAATTAGCGAAAACTGCGGAGCTCATTCGGAGCACGTCTGCTCAGCTTGGCAACCGGAGCGCCCCCCCCCCCCTTCAGCGTTAAAAATGATGATGGCACAACCTGGTTAGTATTGAGGAACGAACAAGGTTGGCAGTCCTTGTACCGTTGGAAGGTCGGATGTCTCATGCGTTGGATTCTGAGTCTTGGCTGCGAAAGATGCTTTGCTTCTAAAATGCGTGCTTCTTGACGGATTGTGACGGCGTGATGCCGGCGGGCTGGCGGTATGCAAGAAGTGCTTCCGAATCTTTCTTGGCGTTTTCCGTGGTCTTGCTGTCTGTGTATTTTCAGGCGCAGGGAGCGTCTATGGCGACTTTCCTCTGTGCGAGAAAATTTGACGTCTTGGAATAGTTTTTGGGTTAGAGATCTTATTTTCCACTGTTCTTCAATTGGTGAGTGTGCTTCCGTTGAATTTCGCGTTCGTCGATGCCTTCGTTGCAGTCTATTTTGTTGTCGCATGAGGTTGCGCGCTTGGCTATGCTTGTTTTGCTGATGCTTCCCAGGAGATCGCTGTAGTGGCAAGCCTTCCGGAATGGGACATTCATTTACTTTGAGGTTTGACGCGTCTTGTAGACAGCTGATGAATGGTGAACAGGTTTCTTGCTTATCGGGCATGGTTGGTGGTGCGCCATCATTGCTAGCCTGCTCTTCAGAGGCTTCTGTGACGTGGTTGATTACGGACGCTTCTGAAAGACAGGTGTGTACGAGGTTTCATGCATGATTTGCTTCTGAATTGGTTCGATTCTTGGATTGGTGACCACTGCATGAGGGTACCACATGTGACGTCGCATGACTAGGTTGAAAATGCAAATTTCGGCAAGTCTGCGGTGCCGTGGAAATGAACTCTTGTGACAAAAACATTCAGAGTTGACAGATAGTTCATCGGGGGCTTCTTCTTCGCGGCTCACTATGAGTGGTTCTTGCACCTGGTAGCATGCGACGTTCGATGCGTCTGAGCCTTCTGTGTTTGGAGTTTCTGGTGGCTGCGCACTGGACGGCAACATTGCAACAGGGGTAGTTCGGTAAGGTTTGATTTGTGAATGGCCCTCTTTCTGTGCAACTAACGATGCGAGCTGTTCTGGCGCATGAATCTGGGTGGTAAGTCCAGGGCTTGGCGTAGCATCGTCCGAGCTCCGCAGCTCTATCCCGACCATTGTGAGCGTGCTAGATGTGAGATGGACATTTTGAGTCATGAAAGAACCAAGCGATGGAAAACCAGGAGGCGGGCCAAGTCAGCGAGATGGAGAGTAAGCTGCTCCAATGCGTGAAGACTGATGTTCACTCTTTGAGTCATCTTGGCGTTGTTTGGTATTTTCCCCATGTGTCAGCTGGTCTTCCATGAACAAGGCGTCCTTATGACACGAATAGCGACCGTTAGGAGCCTTTGAAGAGCTGCGCCGTAGAAAACCAGGTGGTGGACCATGTATGCGAGACGAAGCATGAAAGGCATCAGTAGGGTGAGCGACGTCTCGTGTCGTATGTTGGTGCCACGACTTTGAAAATGCCGACTTTCGTGAAGAGAAACCTAGTGGAACGCCACGCTTCTTGAGAAATAAACGTGGACTGTGACGGCCGAGTGTGGTTGTATGCAGATGGTCGGTAATGAGGAAGTCTTGATCATAGTCATTAAAACGGGTAATCATCTCGTCTTTGATTTTTGCCATGACTCAACGTTCTCGAATATGCGAATTAGGTAAAATTTGAATGCCTCACCGGTGGCGTAGTCGCTGAAGTTCGTAACCATCTCCCGTTTCGACCAAGATGCAGCGGTAGCGTGGAGTTCGAACAGGTTGAACCAGTCCTGTACGGGTCCGTCGTCCGCTGATCCGGTGTACTTGGGGATATCGAGGTCAGCCGATGGTTCTGTCATGGTGCTGGTCGTTGTCCTCCTAGGCGATGATTCGGTAGTCAATGTACGGTCAGGGCGTCTTCTGGGGAACTGCGTCGTTGATGAGTAATTGATGAAGGGGCAGGCAGGTCTCCATCCTGTCGACTCGTGTGACGCTATGATGAATGGGAGACGTGGCCTGGCTCATACGCCATGTTTATTTCGTTCTCACTTCTTCCTCCTCAGCTTCTACCAGCCATCACTTCATACGTCACACACACACATATATATATATATATATATATATATATATATATATATATATATATATATATATATATATATATATATATTGTTACACAAGGCGAGGTAAATTAATGGAGGTTTTTAATGGGCCCTGAGTCCGCGATCACCGTCTAATGATGATGATCTCCACCGCCATGGCTCGTACCCACTCAGAGGGATCACAGTGGAGGCAACGTTGTCTTCATTCTCTACCCGCGCTTCCCTTGTTTTTCCTGGTAGTGATACTTCTTATCATTCCTCCGGTCTCAGACGAAGCCCTCTGGGCGAGTCATTCTTGCATCCTCCGTGTAAACGGCTTCAGGCGGGCAACATGCGTCACCTGTGTCTTGCTTGAACGTCGGCCACTAGTGGTGACACGTGCAATTTCATAGTTGACCTCGCTGAGACGATGAAGTATCACGAAAGGACCGGCGTAGTGTGCCAGTAGCTTTTGGCTCAAGCCACGTCTGCGTATTGGGGTCCACACCCACACTAGATCACCGGGGGCATAGGTTACATGCCTGTGTTGACTGTCGTAGCGAGTTTTGGAGGACTCTTGCGCTGCCAGTGTACGTAGGCAGGCAAGTCGACGTGTCTCTTCCGCACGACACAAAGTTTCCGCAATTGTTAAATCGTCATGGACGACAAAACGAAAGATAGTGTCCAGCGTATGTCGTGGTGAGCGAGCGTAGAGCAGATAGAAAGGGCTGTAGCCTGTCGTTTCGTGTTTCGACGTGTTGAAGGCGTACGTGACGAATGGTAAAACTTCATCCCAGTTTTTGTGGTCGGAGGTGACGTACATTGACAACATGTTGATCAACGTTCGGTTTGTGCGCTCGGTGAGGCCGTTAGTTTGTGGATGATACGCACTTGAGTGTCGGAACTTAGAGGCACACAAATGAAGTAATGATTCAACAATATCAGCGGTAAATTGTCGTCCACGGTCACTTATTATCACGCGAGGAGGTCCGTGTCGGAGGATGACTGAATTCAACAGGAACTCCGAAACCTGGACTGCCGTGGCGGAGCATAAGGCAACCGTCTCGCAGTACCGCGTCAGGTGGTCGGCGCATACAATTATCCACCGGTTACCTTTTGAGGAGCGTGGAAATGGTCCCATCAGATCAATGCCGACCTTTTCAAACGGGGAACCGGGAGGCTTTACAGGTTGCAGGTGACCAACTGGACCCGAGGAGGGCCGCTTGTGGCTCTGGCACTGCATACAGCTGGCCACGTAGTTCTTAATTGTCTTGCTCATTTTCGGCCAATAGAACCGCTCTTTCGTGCGACTAAGTGTTCGTGCGGTGCCTAGATGGCCAGAGGTGGGGTCATCATGCGTGAGACGCAGAATAGACGTTTGGAGAGACGCAGGAACAACTAGCAGAAAGCGGGCGCCCGTCGTGGACAAGTTTCTCTGGTAAAGAAGACCATTTCGGACGCAGAATTGGCTTTCGCTTAATGAATTTCTCGCTCCAGGGAAGAGAGCTTTCAAGCTTGGGTCATTACGCTGCTCAGCGGCGAAAGTCACGGCATCGGGAAAGCCAGACGACAGCGAAGCGATAAGGTGGTGAAAGTTATCGCCTTCACAATCGGTCGATGGTAGCGGCATTCTGGAGAGGCAATCCGCATCAGCGTGTAGACGGCCGGTCTTGTATGAAATGGTGAAGACATGTTCTTGCAAACGAATGGCCCATCGTGCGAGGCGGCCGGATGGGTCACGAAGGTTGACCAGCCAACACAGCGAATGGTGATCTGTGATGATAGTGAACGGGCGACCATAGATGTATGAGCGAAACCGTTGCACGGCAAAGACTACCGCTAGGCATTCCTGTTCGGTCACTGTGTAGTTGCGTTCAGGCTTGCTTAAAGAACGACTTGCGTACGCCACAACGTGTTCCTTCTTGCCAGAACGCTGAACGAGAACAGCACCGATACCGATGCCACTTGCGTCTGTGTGAATTTCCGTGGGCGACGAAGGACTGAAATGCCGAAGTATTGGCTGCGAAGTTAACAAACACTTCAGCTTGTGAAAAGCGGCATCGCACTCGGAGGTCCACTGAAACGGGCTGTTCTTGCGTAGAAGGCTCGTCAGGGGGTGAACGACATCCGCAAACTTGGGTACGAACCAGCGGAAATACGAGCAGAGCCCAATGAAGCTACGCAGTTATTTCACAGATTTAGGACGCTCGAACGATTCAACGGCCGCTGTCTTTTGCGGGTCAGGTCTAATGCCATCTTTGTCGACGAGATGTGCTAACACCAATGTCTGTCGCTCGCCAAAGTGGCACTTTTTTGAATTCAATACAAGGCCAGCTTTTTCAATGCAGCTGAGCACGAGGTCTAGCCGAGTGTTGTGCTCCTCAAACGTACGGCCAAAAATTACGACATCATCAAGGTAAGACATACATATATGCCATTTTAAACCACGCAATATAGAGTCCATAAATCTTTCGAATGTCGCAGGAGCATTACATAATCCGCATGGCATAACGTTGAACTCGTAAAGTCCGTCGGTCGTAACAAATGCCGTCTTTTCTTTGTCAGCTGCGTGCATCGGAATTTGCCAGTAACCCGATCTCAGGTCGACCGATGAAAAGTAGAATGCGGAATGCAGGCAGTCTAGAGCGTCATCGATGCGCGGCAGTGGATAGACGTCTTTCTTGGTAACAGAGTTCAGTCGGCGGTAGTCAACGCAAAATCTCCACGTACCATCCTTCTTCCTCACTAGAATGACGGGAGCAGCCCACGGACTCGCCGATTCCTGCATTATTCCCTTTTCCAGCATGTCTTGGACTTGCTCGTTGATGATCTTGCGCTCCGATGGTGCCACTCGGTAAGGTTTCTGCCTAATGGGATGCGCCGATTCGGTGTGGATCTGATGACATATCCGGGACGCTGGGATTAAGGGCCTTTGGCTGTGTTTAGAAAAATCGAACACTTTCGAGTGCTTAGACAGAACGTAGAGCAGGGTATGACGTTCGCTTTGGTCTAGTGACTTGCTGACCATTTGTAGCGATTGGGCATCTTCTGAACCTTCTAAGCCTAGATGTTCATTTTGGCTTGTAGCATCAACAAGCGCAACCAGCGTCGTACATGACTTGGGTCTAAATACTGCAAGTTTCATGCCGCCTGGCAGAATGGCAGGCTCCATGGAACTGTTCATTGTCCACACACCTGCCCGTCCATCAACGACTGACACTATACAATGGGGAATGAGAATGTTCTTTTTCAGGCATGCCGAGGGAATCGGTTCGAGCGTGGCGTCAAACGTGCCACAGTTGTTACTGGAACATGTCACAGGAACACACACAGCAGAAAATGCAGGAACGACTGTATCCACGGAGACGAAAAAGATGCATTCCTCCGGACAAGAATTTTCCAAGAGCGCCGTTGGGAAAGTACCGTGTATAGAAAGATGTCCACTTCTGCAGTATACAGTTGCCCCACACTCACACAAGAAGTCAATACCCAAGATAACGTCATGTGTAGACCGCGGAATAACCGCGAACTATGTGCAAAACACCTTGCCACACAGCGAGACGTCCACAGTACAATATCCCACCGGACACAACACGTCACCACTTACACCACGAAATGTCACCCCATGGTTCAGGCAAAACATCACTTTTGGTCCAAGCAGGTTCTTAAAATTTACACTCATCATCGAAACTGTCGCGCCTGTATCCACAAGTGCCATAGTAGCCACTCCATCGACAACTACACGAACTTTGTTCTTCAACATAAACGCTGACGGGGGTATATCTGTAGATAGCACCTGTGATCTTGCGGCTTCACCCCCACTGGCCGCACCGACTAGTTTTCCGGCGGCGGTGTACGTGCGCGTCGCCGTGGCGACGGCGATCGTGGAGCACGGGGAGCTGGAGGTGGCGTCAAACTTCGATCAGAGGCCGGCGAGGGGTAGCGTGACCCGGTAGGTGCGCGTGGTTTCCGTGACGTGGAGTGCGGATAGTCGAAATGTTGGTGATACAAAGGCCAAGACTGTCGCTGATATGGGCGGTGGTGACAAAAACGTGCGATATGACCCGGGATGCCACAGTTGTAGCATACCGGAATTGGTCGAGGGGCACGTGGCTGCCCAGAGTAACGACTCCTCTCGGAAGGCATGGGATGGTGGTGCCGCCCTTCAGGGGCACTGTAGGCAGGCGATGTTGGGTAAACAGGCGGGCGAAAACTTCGTTCGTAGTTGGGAGTTGGATGACGGGGGAATCCAGCCTGCCGTGTGCCTTGATATTCATAAGCGTCTGCAGCGTTGATCGATGGTTGCCATGGTGGAAGAGAAACAGGAGTCCGCACACGTTCTGGTTCGTTTACGTACACATCCTGAAAATCGCTGGGGCGATGATAGGTCTGCTGAGATCGAAGCAGCTCTTCTCTGACAATCTGCCGTATGGTCAAAGCAAGCTCGTTAGGCGGCACTGTTTCAACACTAGCTACAGTGGGGACGTTAGACAGACGGCCGAATTTAGGAGAAATTCGTCGCATCTTGAGGGATTCAAAGGTACGACAATGCTTCATCACGTCAGACACGGAGTTCAAGCAGTCTTTCCCGATTAAGAAATTATACACGTCTTCGGCTATACCCTTGAGAACGTGTCCAACCTTGTCTTCTTCAGACATCCTCCTATTCACGATCTTGCACAGCTTCAATATTTCTTCAATGTATGTCGTACATGTTTTTCCTGGAAGCTGTGCCCTCTGAGACAATGTCTGCTCCGCTCGTTTCTTCTTTGCATCTGAATCACCGAAACACTTCTGCACTTCTTCAACAAAACGTTCCCAAGTAGTGAACATGTCCTCGTGGTTCTCGTACCACATGAGGGCGGTGTCAGTTAACGAGAATACGACGTGATTGAGCTGTTCGTTCGAGTCCCAGCCATTGCTTCTGTTCACCCGCTTGTAGTTCTTGAGCCACACGTCGACGTCTTCTCCTGAGGTTCCGCCGAAGTTTGGCGGCACTCTGTAGTACGGCGCGGAACCCATCGGAGTTGGCCTCGAAGCGTTGGATGGCTGCTCTTGGGCCATTACGATCGGTGAAGGTGGAAGTCCGGCAAGGCGGCGGCTGCGACGAAGTCCTGGTAGTGAAGCTCCCGTCTTTGGGTTCGTCCTACCCAGCACCTTCCACCAAATTGTCACACAAGGCGAGGTAAATTAATGGGGGTTTTTAATGGGCCCTGAGTACGCGATCACCGTCTAATGATGATGATCTCCACCGCCATGGCTCGTACCCACTCAGAGGGATCACAGTGGAGGCAACGTTGTCTTCATTCTCTACCCGCGCTTCCCTTGTTTTTCCTGGTAGTGATACTTCTTATCATTATATATATATATATATATATATATATATATATATATATATATATATATATATATATATATATATATATATATATATATATATATATATATATATATATATTGCAACGAGTGAGGTGACGTAAAAATACAGGTTATTAGTCGAGAAGCGTTAGCCACAACAAGCTGGTACAGGCAGGAACCCGGCAAGCACGAGTTCCTGCACGCGGCGCGCGGCTCTTTCAGTACTATTCGACTGGAGCGCCGCCACTACGGGCAACGCGGAAAACATCAGGTGGCGATGCGCGGTCATCCACTCAACACCTCCCGTACACCCTAGAAGGGCTAGAAGATGGTAGGTGCAGTGCTTCCCAGCTCCTTCTGTCGCCGTTCGCTTTCTCTCCTTCCTTTGCCCCCCTCGCCCGTCTGCTCGCTCGTACGAACATATAAATGAAGTCAAGCGCGCGCCTCCCTCTCAACCATGCACTGGCTGATGAATTTGTTAACATGTGGTTACGGTACAGATCCTCGTTTGGTCATTATTTACGCCATTAAAATTACTACGCCGTGTACTCTCGGCGCAAAAAATGCGTCAACGTCTGCTTTCATGCTGGCATAGAGCTGGCGCCACTAGGCTCTGGTGCAATTAATCCCCGCGCAGAAAGAAGCCAACCTGGTGACCTAGGGAAATGACACGACAAGGGGGTCGTAGCACGGTTTGAGGCATGATGCGTGTACTGTTTCACGCCCACGGCAGCGTTGGTGCGAAGGTGGATCAATGGGATCAACTTCATAGTTTACAGGAGATGTTGTCGTACCACACGGTAGGCGCCATGGTATCGGCACGATCGGCTTTACCGAACGTAAAGCCGATCGTGCCGATACATGCCGCACCAGTAGTATCTTAGACAAAGGCGAGAGTAAGTCTTGAATACTCCAGCGTGGCCACACTGGGGGTCATCGTGAAAGGCAGTGCATATGTTTGAGTGCAAATGACGAGGGATGACAAGGAGCCACCTACGGCCGTCCGTCACGTAATTGCGGCGATACAACAAGCCTTCACGGACAGCAAAGCGTCTTGCTTGTCGAGAGAGGAAGCGTGAAGTCGTTTTTGATGAACTGTGAGAGAGGACGTCGAGCAAAGAATTGATCCAGGGATCCTTGCGCTGCTCGGATGGCATGTCGGTGATGCTCAACGATGACGAATCACAGATGGGAGTTGGTAAGCAGGCAAGGTCAGGAGGCAGTGGATAACGGGATAGTGCATCGGCGTCTGAATGTCTGCGTCCTGAGCGATAAATAACACGGATGTCGTATTCCTGAAGGCGTAAAGCCCAACGAGCGAGGCGGCCAGTAGGATTTTTCATGGACGCTAGCCCGCATAAGGCATGGTGATCTGTGGCAACATCAAACTGGCATCCGTAAAGGTAAGTGCCAAATTTTTCTATAGCCCAAATGATAGCCGAGCACTCCTTTTCCGTGACGGAATAGTTGGACTCTGCCTACGTTAGCGTACGGCTGGCATAGGCTACAACGTACTCGTCGCAGCCATCCTTGCGTTGAGCGAGAATGGCACCGAGGCCGACACCGCTTGCATCCGTGTGAATTTCGGTGGGTGCATTCGGATCGAAGTGGCGGAGAATTGGTGGAGACGTGAGTAGCTGGCGCAGCGCCATGAATTCGTCATCGCAGTGGGAATTCTAGCCATAGAGGTCCGCGCTTCGGAAGAGAAGCTGTGTCAGGAGGCAATTATAGAGGCAAAATTGCGCATGAAACGCTGAAAATAGGAACACAAGCCTACGAAACTACGGAGCTCCTTTAGAGTAGTAGCCTTGGGGTACTCGGCAACGGCACGCAGTTTGGCAGGGTCGGGCGATATTCCTTCTTTTGAAACGACGAGACCGAGAATTGTGAGTTTGTGGGCGCCCAAACGACATTTCCTGAAGTTTAGTTGCAACCCGGCTGCCGTAAGGCTCTGGAGAACTTGTTCCAGACGGGAAACATGAGTTTCGAAATTCACCGAGCATACAACTATGTCGTCTGAATAGCAAAGACAGATGTGCCATTTAAGTCTCCTGAGAACACTGTCCATCATCCTTTCAAAAGTCGCAGACGCATTGCAAAGACCGAAGGGCATTACATTAAATTCATATAAGCCATCAGGGGTCACAAACACTGTTTTTGGACGGTCTGGTTCGGCCATTGGCACTTGCCAATATCCAGAGCGCAGATCCAGTGAAGAGAAAAACTCTGCACCTTGAAGGCAATCCAAGGCGTCAATAATGCGTGGCAGGAGATAAACATCCTTGCGTGTGATCTTGTTTAGTGGACGATAATCCACGCAAAACCTGATGGAGCCATCCTTTTTTCGCACGAGGAGCACTGGCGAAGCTCAAGGACTGGGTGAGTGTTGAATAACACCACGTTGCAGTATCTCGTCGACGTGTTGAGTGATAACGTCACGCTCAGCGTGCGAGACGCGGTAGTGGCGCTGACGAAGTGGATTATGATGACCGGTGTCGATATTCTGAGCGATGACCGACGTGCGTCCCAAGGGAGGTTGTCCGTTGTCGAAGAAGGCGCGGAAACGGTCAAGTAGCTGAATGAGCTGATCGCACTGGTCTTGCGTTAGGCCGGTGTCTACGCTGCGCAACAGAACGTCTTCGTCAGGTAGTGAGGGCGCGGTGGCAGCTGTGACAGCATCCATGGACATCGCCGTCGTATCAGAAGGGGCATCGAAAGGAAAGATGTCATCAAAAGCGTTAAGACTCCCAATACATTCGCCATGCATTAAGGTAGCGGGACAAGGGAATGGATTGCACACGTACACGGCACTGGAGCCATCGGCAAGTGTTACGACGGCAAACGGGACGACAAGGTTCCGGCGATGAGCGCATTCTTGTGACGGCATAAAGAGGGCAGTTGAATCGGGAACGGAGTTGCACAAAAGAGATACCGCGGCGACCGAAAAAGCAGAGATGACGACGTCAGCGGCGACGATCACCTTTTTGGGTGAGCGGGAGAGATCTATGAATGTCGTGGTGAATGGAAACAAAACGAGTTGAGCACGAGCGCAGTCGACAACCGCGTGATTAGCGGAAAGAAAGTTCCATTCCAGAATAATTTCACGAGACGGATGCGGAAGGACGACAAATTCAATCAATCAATCAATGAATCAATCTGATTTTTATTGACAAACCAAAGAAAAGATTACAAGGTATCTGGACCGTTAGCCTACATTGGCTAGTGATCGGCCCATATCGGAGTACATAAGAGCAGCTTAGCAGAGCATATTTAGCAATAAACACATATATACACAATTATTCATACATATAACTATTCACAACGCATATAGATACTACATACATAAGGGCGTGTACATATATGCATTTTCACAACATACCCAAATATAGTTTGTTTCATCATGATCGTCATATATAATAAGTGACTGGGTAAAAACACTAATTAGCGCAGAAGAAAGTGAAAAAAAACCAATTTATATGTCTTGATGCTGCAAGCAAAATAATCTCACACTGTACTTAAACTTTCTTGCCACTTTACCTTCTAAGGGTAGTCAGTTCCAAACTTTAGTCCCATGAAATTACAATAAGCGTTTTCCATATAAGTTATAGCTTGTAGGTAAGTTAAAATTGCCATTCGATGCGTGTCTAGTGTTTCGCGATGGTATTGTAAATAGAGTGGAGGAGAGGGGAAAGCTAGTGCCTATAATTTTCTGAACAAAAAGGGCAACCTTATAATCGCGAAGTGCCAAAACTGATAAGATTTGTTGTTCATGAAATGTAGTTTTATATGAATTTCCATGGTTTCCACCTATTATGCTTAGGGCTCTCTTTTGTAGTCGTAGTAATGGCTCTAGGTATGTCGTATACGTTACACCCCACGATTCAATACAGTAGCTAATATGTGAATGACAGAAGGAAAAATACAATGTTCGAAGCACGCGGGGGGGAAAGCATTCGCGTGCTTTGATTAAGGTATAACAGCCGTAAGCCACCTTTCTACAAACACTATGAATTTGTTCTTCCCAGTAAAGGTGCTGGTCGAAAAACACTCCTGAATATTTAAAAGAAACCACTTGCCCGATAGGACTGTTGTTCAGGTAAGGTTGCATAGACGCCGTGTCAATATCCTTTCGACTTGATCGAAAAACAACATACTTCGTTTTCCACGAATGTAGTGTCAATTTATTCTGTATAAACCAGTTGCTTACGTGTGTCAATTCAGACATTATGTTGGCTTGCAGTGTTGAGAGACTATCTCCTGTGAATACTATGGCGGTATCGTCCGCGTACATTAATGCTTTAGAGTACACTAGCGTTTTGGGGAAATCATTTATGTACAGAGAGAAAAGTACCGGGCCTAATACGGATCCCTGGGGCACTCCACACACTATTGTGCTGTATGCAGATTCGTTATTGTTAATCACCACTTTTTGTTTGCGTGAGGACAAGTAGCTTGAGAAGAACTGCAGTGAACTGTCACTGAAGCCATAACTTTCAAGTTTTTGTAATAGTATGGCGTGGGGAACTGTATCGAACGCCTTTTTAATATCTAGGAAGACTGCTATTGCGATTTCACCGTTGTGGAGCGTGGTGATTCTATTGTGCGAGAGGGTTAGAATGGCTGATGCAGTAGACCTAGCGGGAACAAATCCGTGCTGTTGTGGGCATATGATGTCGTTGTCAACCAGAAAGCGTTTTAATTGAAGGACAATTATCTTCTCGAAAAGTGTATTAAGACAGCTTAGCACCGAGATCGGTCTGTAGTTTTCAGGGTTGTTTGAGTCCCCTGATTTGTATACAGGAACTACTTTGGCGGTTTTTAAGCTAGATGAATATATACGACAGGTAAATGCATGGTTGAAAATATGACATATCGGAATGCAAAGAAGGAATGCAAATTCAATGATGTGAAGCACTCCTTGAATCACAACACGAGCAGTGCATGTGGCAGAAGGTTGGACGTGTTGCGAACTCGCCGTGCGTAAAGAAATTTCAACCAGTGGAGTCGTCACTTTGTTCAGTTTGCGGCATAACAGTTCACTGATTATACAAATAGCGGCACCTGTGTCGACAAGAGCAGTTGTGGCGAAACCGTCCACAAACACGGCAATCTCGTTAGGGGGCGATAGATGAGGCCTTGTAAATTTCGTCGGTGGCGCAGCTCTTGCCTCAGGAACTGCGACTGTTAGTTTTCCTCCTGGGCGTGGTTGGAACGGCGAAGCATGGAGGAAGGAGACCGAAGACGGGGTGAAGGAGATCGACGTCAGCTGAAGTCTGGGCGACGTTAGCGGGGATCATGTGCATCAGGCGTCGCGTGCGATTCTGATTGCCGAAATATGTTGCCGGAATGCTGAGCATCATTAAAATAGAATCCACGGCGATGACAGTAACGCGCGACATGTCCTGGAATACCGAAGTTGTAGCAGACAGGCCGGTTATACGGAGTACGCCAAGAGTTTACAGGTGCTCGAGGGGGTAGAAAGGGTCGATTTACCAAATAAACCGAAACAAGTGACCTGTAGTAGTTGGTGGCTGGACTGTATGAAGGGAAAGTTGGTTGGGCAGGAGGTCGCCGGACAGCTTCTGCATAAGTCAGCGGTGCAGCAACTGATATTGGGGGCGCGGGCGAAAGGAGAGCCTTGGCAACTTGCGTCTGAATAGCACGGCGAAGCGAGTAGTCTAGTGCTGTGGGGGTCTCATTGATGGTGGCGACAAGAAAGAGCTGTCGAGCAACTTCCTCCCGAATGTACTGTTGAATTTGAGGCATTAACACGCTGTAGTCGGGGCCACTGCTTTTGAACTCTAAAGCCGAAATATCCGCTGTTTGCATATTAGCGCAACGTGGTGAAATTCACTGCTTGCGCAGCTCATCGAAACTCTGACTTAGCTGAATCATGGCCGTGGCGGTCTGTGGGTCTTTGGCCACAAGCATATGAAAAGCGTCGTCATCAGTGCCTTTCAATATATTCTTTATTCTGTCAACCTCCGTCATCCTCGCATCAACTCGCCTACAGAGGTTGATCACATCCTCAATGTAGCTCGTGAAGCTCTCACCATTTCGCTGAAATCGTCCCCGCAGACCCAGTTCAGCGCGAAGCTTGCGCATGGCTGGACGACCGAAAAACGAGGTCACGGCCTGTTACGTCAGGTAGAAGATGACATGATTCAGCTTCGCAGGGTCGTCCCACTTGTTAATCGCGGTGGCATGCTCGTACTCTGCCAGCCAGTCCTCGACATCTTGATATTCAGGGCCGTTGTATACTGGTGGGCCACGCAGACGAAGTACACCAGGGCACATGACAGGCGGCAGCGTAGAAGAGGCTTGTGGGGGATCGACGTGCTCGGTCATTGCGGACTCAGATGGTAGCTTACGGCTGCGGAGCTCCAGGACGTTACTCAGCACGTTTCCACCAAATGCGAGTGATGTGACGTCAAAACCCAGGTTATTATTCGAGAAGCGTGAGGCGCAACAAGCTGGTACATGCAGGAACCCGGCAAGCACGAGCCACACACGGACGTCAACGTCTTCTTTCACGCTGGCACAACAGAGCTGGTACAATATATATATATATATATATATATATATATATATATATATATATATATATATATATATATATATATATATATATATATATATATATATATATATATATATATATATATATGTGTGTGTGTGTGTGTGTGTGTGTGTGTGTGTGTGTGTGTGTGTGTGTGTGTGTGTGCGTGTGTGTGTGTGTGTACGTGTGTGTGTGTGTTTACTGTCTACATATAGAAGTTACATTTCTCAAAACAAGATGCACCACTGCTTGTCTACACTTTTACCCTTAATACTAGAACTACGCTTATAATGCAATATCGTCTCAAGTTTGCCGGCTTGCAATGGCGTTGTGCCAATAGAATGTTTGGAAAGCAGCACAATTCAAGCTGTCGATACAAAATCAGAACTTGTTACAAAAAATTTACGTAGATTAACAGATGGGCTATATATAAAATCGGCCCTCTTTATTATGTTTGTGTGTTTTTTAATATGTTTATATGTAATAAGCCTTTCAGAAAGCAAAAATTATTAGCTTCCGCAAAACTGACATAATAAAACCGAGTCGTCACGAATATAAATGTTGTGACAACGTCACTCACACTCAGGTTTCTCGTGAAACAATCGAGCGCATGTAGGCTCATATGAGGAACACTGGGCTCTGGATATTGTAGAGACTGTCGACAAAACGAGCGAATCATTTAATCGTGGTTTTCATACTTCTCTTTGTAGTTCGCCAGTAGCCACTTATGATGTAACACAGCTCAAAGCGCTACTTGAGTGAGAAGCTAGGCGGATCCATGCTAACTTCAATTGAAAAATTGTTTGTGTGTGGGTCGGCAGGTTGTTGAAACAGTGAATGTATTGACGCAATTCAGGCGTGCTTGCATATTCACTCGTGCACCATGGCGCGTAGCAGGTGCGTCCACTGATAAAGGCTCAGAAATGCATTAAACACGCTAAAATCGAGCAATTACATGCTTTCGCAGGCTACGGCACGCGTGCTCCCAATGCAGACGCTCCCGAGATATTCAGTACCATGGGACTACAGCGCCGCCGCTACTGTCACCCCCGGATAACTAGCCGAGATGCGGCGCGGCCGTCTCGTTCATTCCACTGCCCCCTTCAAGTGCACTGTACCCTTGCTCCACACACGTGGAAGCACCACCGAAATCCCGCGATGCGAGCGCCTTCACACGCCAGAGCGCGTTTCTCCTCTCCACTACTCCATACTCTCCGCTACCTCGCCCCCACATCCCTCTCCGTGCTAGGAGCGAGTATAAGCGCGCGCGCCCGAAACAATGGGAGGGGCAGTGAGAGCATAGAGATAGCTTGTACTTACTTTTTGTGGATTTTTCTTGCTTTATTGTTGTTATTTTTGTTCATGCATTCCTTCCCCCCCCTCCCCGGTGCTCTGTCTTAAGCATAGGGACGATGCTTTTTCAGAGGGGGACGATGCTACACGCGGACGATGCCACCTGTCGGCACACGGACAACGACATACGCATGACATGCTCCCACTTTTCATATTCGCATATACAAAGACTATTTGATTATCCGACGTCACGGGGTCATGACGCAGACAAAGGAAGCAGACTGGGTGTTCATTTTAAACTGCTTATTGGGCTGAACTTGTGACCATGTAAAAGGAAAGTCAGATTACAGCAAGACACTGGCACTGATAGCGGCGAACGGGGCGCCGGCAGTCGATCAACTGACAAGCGGCGAAGCGTGTCGCAATGCAGACATGTGCCGTCAAATACTCCAGCCTTATCACTGCTCTTCGCGCGAACTCTGGAGTAATCACGAGTGTTCCAGTCTTGTGCGCAATCTTAACAGAACAATATACAGTAATCGTGAACCTTCAGAACAATGAGGTACAGTTTGCACTGAGCATTTCAGACAGGTTTTGTGGGCGAAAACCGAATGAAACATAAGTGTAAATAAGAAACGCGTGTGGCATCGTCCCCCTCTGAAAAAGCATCGTCCCTATGCTTAAGACAGAGCACCGGGGGGGGGGGGGAGGATGCATGAACAAAAATAGCAACAATAAAGCAAGAAAAATCCACAAAAAGTAAGTACAAGCTATAAACCACATTCATAAAGAAATGCGTACAAAGACCTCAGTCCTTAATATCGTTAACGTCCATAAAAAGTCTTTCTTGAGGCGCACGTTATAAACGACTTCACGTCACACACGCCACCGTTGTGAGTTCATGATTCCGTCGGGGACAACCTCGTAGTCGAGTGTGCCGAAACGTCAAGCTATCCGGTACGGTCCCTAGTACTGTCGCAGAAGCTTTTCACTAAGGCCACGTCGACATATCTGCGTCCATAACGAAACGCGGTGACCGGGCTGGTGTTTCACGAAGTGTCGTCGAAGATTGTAACAGCGGCTATCGGTCTTCTGGTATTCTTGATGGGGAGGCGGGTGAGTTGTCGGGCTTTTTCGGCACGTTGAAGGTAGTCACTAACGTCGAGGTTTTCTTTATTGGTGACGCTGGGTAACATGACGTCGATCGTCGTGGCCGACTGGCTTTCATAGACACACCTATACGGCGTGATCTGCGCCGTTTCTGGTATGGCAGTGTTGTATGCGAAGGTTACGTGCGAAAGAATGGCATCCCACGTCTTGTGTTTGACGTTGACGTACATAGCCAGCATGTCAGCAATAGTCTTGTTAAGGCACTCGGTCAGGAAATTGGTCTATGGGTAGTACGCTGCCATATGGCGGTGGCTTGCCTGGTAGTATGTCAATATCGCTTGAGTTAGGTCAGCAGTAAATGCCGTACCACTGTCTGTAATGAGGACCTCTGGGACGCCGTGATGCAGAACAATGTTTTTGGTGAAGAATTTGGCTACGTCAGACGCAGTAGCTTTGAGGAGGGCTTTGGCGTCGGCGTAGGAGGTAAGGTAGTCGGTAGCTACGACAATCCATTTGTTCCCTGTAGCCGACGTCGGTAACCGCCCAAGTAAGTCCATATCGATTCGCTGGAACGATCGGCGAGGTAGTTCGATGGGCTGCAGAAGTCCTGCAGGCACTGTCGGCAGTGTCTTGCATCGCTAACAGTCCCTGGAGACCCTCACGTAATGAGTGACGTTCGTGGTAACGTGGCCAGTTATCGTGGCCATCCTTTCTTGTATCCTCGCGAGCGTGCGAGAAACACTGCGGTGTCCTGCAGTGAGATCGTCTGGTCGCAAAGCTTAAGAAACCACAAAGCTGTACCCAGCTCGAAGCGGCGAAAATTTCTTTTGTAGAAGGCCGTTTTTCAGCACAAATGACGCAAGTGCCCACTTGAATACCTTCGGAACGGCGGCGGTCTTGCCGTCGAGGTACACGATTAGGCCCCTAATGCTGGGTCTGCTCGCTGTCGTTCAGCGAAGCTATTGGCAGTTATCATTCCGTAGAAGCAGTCGTCATCCAGGTAGTCGGGTGGTGGTGGGTTGCCGGGGGCACGAGACACGCAGTTGGTGTCAGAGTGTTTTTTGTCAGACTTGTAAACGATGCTATATGTCATATTCTCGAAGTCTGAGGCTTCATCGTGCGAGGTGATCTGAAGGGTTCTTTAAGGCTGCTTGCCAACACAAGGCGTGGGGGTCGCTCACAACTTTGGAGGGTCTGCTGTAGAGGAATAGCCCAGATGACAAGTAACTCCTTTTCTGTTGTAGAATAACTAGCTTCTGCCATGGATAGCGACCACCTATGGTAACTGATAACCTTTTCCAGTCCGTCAGTATTTTGTATAAGAATGGTGCCGAGTCCTACGCTGCTGGCGTCGGTGTGTATTTCTGTCTCGGCGAGTTCGTCGAAATGCGCAAGTAACGAAGGCGTCTGCAGGTGTCATATTAGTTCCTGAAGTGCTTCCTCCTGCGGCGTTTCCCACTTGAACTCCACGACGGTCTTGGTAAGGTTAGTGAGTGGCTCGGCAATACGGTCAAAGTTTTTGACGAATCGCCTGTAATAAGCCCAAAGGCCAAGGAATCGACGCAGAGCCTTCTTTTCGGTAGGTGGCGGGAAGGTCGCGATAGAAGCTTTTGTGCTTTCCGCCGGTAGGGGTGAACTCCGCACTTGCTGATGACGTGGCCTAAGAACAAAAGCTTGTCGTATGCGAAGCAGGACTTTTCTGGTTTCAGACTGAGTCTAGAGGTGTTGATTGCTTGTAGTACAATTTCGAGGTGCTGGAGGTGTTCGCAGAGGTTTGAGGAAAAAGCAAAGACGTAATCCAGGTACACAAGGCCAGTCTGACACTTCAAGCCCGCCAGTACTGTATCCATAATGCGTTGGAAAGTAGCGGGGGCTAAGATAGACAGAAAGGCATGACTTTGAACTCGAACAGGCCATAAGGTGTTATAAAGGCAGTCTTTTTGTGGTCTCTCTCGTCGATTTCTATTTGCCAGTAACCTGTTTTGGGGTCCATGAACAAAAAGTATTTAGCGTTGTAGAGTCGATCCAGGGCGTCGTACATCCGGGGGAGGAGATGCACGTTCTTCTTCGGGACCTTGTTTAGGTGACGATAGTTGGCGCAAAAACGCAAGGTTCCATCTTTCTTCACTAACACCACAGGTGACGTCAGTGAACTCTTAAACGATTGGTTGATATCATAGCGTGTCATTTCATCGACTTGCTTTTCTATGGCCTCGCATTCTCACATCGAAACTCTGTACGGGCTCTCACACAGTGGTCTGGCACTTTCCTCTGTTATGATGCGATGTTTCGCGGCTGGGCTCTGCCGACTTTTTGTTGACGACGAAACGCCGTTCTTGTATTTCCTGAGCAGAACCTTAAGCTGTTCTTGCTAATGCTTCGGAAGGCTCGAACTGACGCCAAATCTGCGTGAGGAACATGGTTCTTTGGTGTAAGTTCTGCAGAATCGGTAAGGGTGAAAGTATTGGTGACTTCCATAATTTCGTCGATGTAGGCAACCATCGTACCTTAATTTTGTTCAGGTGCTTGCACTCGTTGCTAAAATTTTTGAGCATTACTTTTGTTTTCCCTCCCTAAAGCTCAGCGACTCCTCGTCCGACGCAAATTTGATGGCTGAGGAACAGGTGGTTGGTCCCCTTCACGACGCCTTCGATGTCTACGGGTGTTTCGGCACCGACGGAAACGATGGCGCTTGAGCGAGGCGAAATAATGACTTGCGTCTCCAGCAAATTCAATGCGTGATTTCTTGGTGTCTTAAGGGTCGGAAGCGTGCTTTCTGACGTGAGTGTTATTGACTCAGACCTCAGGTCAACGACGTCGATGACAGCACCATCTTAGTTTTGAAGTCCATTCCAGGTATCATATACCTGGAGAATGAAGAAGGGTTACAAAACTCATGGAATAAGTATCGCTGTTGATTGTGACTCTTGCTGTGCAGACTCCAGCCACTGTTATTAAATTACCACCAGTGGTTCAAATTTCGGGGCCTTCCCAAGCTGTCCCGACATTCATCTTTGCAGCGAATGGTCCACTGAAGATGGGATAGTCGGCTCCAATGTCGACGAGAGTGGTGACGTTATGGCCATCAAATAGGACATCGAGGTAAAGTAGCCTAGAATAGGGGGAGTGTCTAAAGGTCCGCGCGAATACATGAGAACCGTGAGGGCCTTTCGTGGTGAACTCCCGCGCCACGGCGCTGCTGGGCCGGAGCACTGTGGAATTACAACAGGTATGACGTTGTGAGAGGAATATGGAAAGGAGTCATGGTTCCTCGGCTGACGTTCGGCAGTGCGGTCTTGTGCATGAGATCAGAAGTTCAAGCAAGATTAGAAATTAAGCAACGTGGAATAGGTAGGATTGCTTTAGGAGCTCACGGAATACACCAAATCAGGGAGTACAAGGTGATATGGGATGGACATCATTTGAGGGCAGGGAAGCTAGCATCAAGATAAAATTTGAGAAGCGATTGAGAGAAATGCGGGAGGAGCGTTGGGCTAGGAAGGTTTTCAGCTACTTGTACATGAAGAATGTCGATACAAAATGGAGGTAGCGAACCAGGAAACTGACTGGTAAATACTTAGAAAACAGCAGGTGGCCAAACCAAAAAGAACTATCGGTTAAGAAGAAAGTGAAGGAAACGGAGACTGACATGTGGAGAATGGGCATGATTAAGAAGTCCGCACTAGAGATCTATCGAACTTTTAAGCAGGAAATTCCCAAGGAAAGGATCATCTATGATAATACTCGGGGTAGTTCTCTACTGTTTGAGGCCAGGACGGGAGTACTGCGAACCAAAACATATCGGGCAAAATAAGAAGGGGTAGACACAGTATGCAGTGCGTGTGGAGAGGAAGAAGAAACTGCCGAACACTTGATAATGTTCTGTAAAGGGCTTCACCCTATAGTTCAGGATGATGGCGTAGAGTTTTTCAAAGCACTGGGGTTTAGGGACCGGAAGGGCGAAATAGACTTTAAGCGGGTAGACTTAACTAGAAGGAGGCTATCTGATTGGTGGCTAAAGTCAAGGCACGAGTGAAAATTAAACCCTTCACTGCAAAGTACGAATCCTCAAACTCACTTTGTAAAGAAAAAAAATCTAGTTTTTGGTTCATTAAGTATTACGGCTTGCTGACGCTAGCCACGGCCCGATCTAAAGGCTACAGCCATATCCATTCATCCATCCATCCAGAGGGGGGGGGGGGGTTCCGTTTGAACTGGCACAGTGGATGGACGTGTTTTTCGAGGGCTCTCGATCGACTGGGCAGATAAGTGTGTTTGCATGTTTCGAGCTTGCTTTTATAGTTAATGAGGCAGCAGTGTAAACCTTTATAGCACCTGTTACATTGTACGGCTTTTTGGGGAGTCAGTCTCCAGGTATTTACTCGCTTGTGCGTGCTTTTTTTTCTCCTGCCACCCCATGGTGGGGGTGCACGTACATCAGAAACGCAATTTTTTCTAGCTGAGCTTAGACTTTTTTCTTAGGTCAGGGTTTGTCGTACACCATGCTTTGTGATTATCTAATGGGACAATTCATAAGGACAATTGGGGTCAAAAAGACATGGTTAAAAAGACTGTAAAATGTCCAGGGTGTGAGGTGGGCTTGTAAACAGAGGCTAGTGCTAGTGCGGACGGAAATGCAGAGGAGGCTGATGTCAAGTGTAAGCATTGTGAGGTCAAGGAAAAAAATGGGGAAAATGATGGTTGCCCAGAGTGAACTGCTGATGAGAATTGCCGAGCTGGAGACTGCGTTGACGAAAGAGTAGAAAAAAAACGAGGGTTATGGGAGAAAGGCTTAGGTTAGCCGAGGAGGCACTAGCGAAGGTGAACAAAGAAGTGGTCGTTAGAGGAAACAGCAGGGCACTGGCGCTCAGAACGGTGAAGAAGAAAGAAAAAACAGTTTCCCAAAAACACGTTCAGTCGGTTCAATGGTCACAAGACCCAGCTTCAGTGAAGTAGTGGTGGGGGTGGATGGAAAAGGGCAAAGCAGTAGGCGTCACAGGTTCAAGTAACCTCCATGTGTGTAACACTCTAGCTGAAAAGTCACATCACGTGATAATCACCGGGTACTCGAATTTAAATCGATGCGCAGAAGCAATCAAAAAAGGGTAAGAGGTGACAGGAGGGTTTCAGTAGAGACGTTTTCAGGACGTAAGCTGGAAGCAGCCATGGGGCAAGAGAGCGCAAAACTCACAACTAAAGCTGACGGGCGAAACCTCGTGATAATTGCGGGCTGTTCAAACGATGTCTTAAATGAAGATTTAGCAGGACTAGCGACCACACTGGAGAAAGGGGTCGATGACATGCGGGCCATTTTCTCTCAGGTACAAGTAGTGATATGCATTATATCGGAAGTACCGCGGCGTGACTGCAATCAGCAAGGAGCGGTTGTCGACGCAAACAAAAAAGGTATGGCAGGTGAATAGAGAGAAAGGCTTTGAGGTAGTGGAAATAAACAGAGAGGTGCATAAGTGGGGTGGTTTTCAACGAGACAGAATTCACTTCAATAGGAGGCTAGCTCATGTTGTGGGTTGGCGACTTGCAGGACGCGCAGTAGCTTTTTTATGGGCCACGCGGGCCCTTTTGGGCCCAGGACAGCTATTAACGAGGAAAACAACCAGGGAACTCTTCGACAGGTGGTATAGACAGATAAAATTCCAAAGTGGCACCAATATCCAAGACACGTAGAGCCCGGGGGAAAATCGACGGAGGCTAAAGGGTAAGACGTCAGGAAGCCTCCAGAGACTACAGGTGTGCTAAACAGAGGGGTGAACCGGAAGATGATGTCAAAAGAAAATGGGATAACATTTTGAGCTACAGAAGGGAAGCGTCTGATCTGATTAGTGAAGAGATTAGAGTAAAGGGGGCCCAATGGAGGACAGAAGCAAACAAAAAGGATGGAAAGGCAGCTGCAAATTTTTGGATCCATCTCAATTCTCTGAGTAATAAGACAGGCATAGAACAGAGGTTTATAACTACAGTTGAAGGGGTCAAACTAGAGGAGGTTGAGGCAAAGAAATGTATAAAAACAATGATAGAAAAATTTAAACATAAAGAAAGCGCTGCATGCACAGTACCAGATAAGGATGAACCAATTCGCGCAGTGGCTCCACTGAGACGAGAAGGGTTCCTAATAGCACATCACAGGCACGGACGGCATGCCAATTGTGCTAATAAAAAAACTAGGAGAAAACTCTAAGCAACTATTAAGAGAGGCAGCCAGCAAAGCAATAATGGATGGTGAAGCACCCAATGGGTGAAAACTAAGCAGCATGAGCATGATCTATAAAGCAAAGGGGGACAAAGCCGATATAAACAACTACCGTCCTATAACAGTGGCATCCATCCATCCATCCATCCATCCATCCATCCATCCATCCATCCATCCATCCATCCATCCATCCATCCATCCATCCGTCCATCCATCCATCCATCCATCCATCCATCCATCCATCCATCCATCCATCCATCCTTCCATCCATCCATCCATCCATCCATCCATCCATCCATCCATTCATCCGTCCATCCATCCATCCATCCGTCCGTCCGTCAGTCCGTCCGTCCGTCCGTCCGTCCGTCCAATAAAGGCGCTGTATCTGACGCGCGCGCATTCAGAGGTCCGGTGGCGGAGGATGGACAAGGCTGCCGACCAGTGTGCGCTCAGGGCGTTGACGGCTCGCGCTCGAAGTGAACCCCACGGTCGCGTGCGGGAGGCCGAAGCGGAACGTGAAGCTGCAGCGGCCTGCGGACCCAGCTTCGCCCCACTCTGTATCATTCATCCCGTGGATATGCTGCCATTTTTTTAAGCTGACGGTTTATCGCGAATTAATATCTAAGGCAACACACGAAAGCCCAGTGTAAAGCGGAGATTATTGGTGTTACCGGAAATGCAAGCATGTCGCAGCGTTCACGCTTTAACGAAGTCGACTCGTTGCGTCTGCGGACCGTTCGCAAGCTTGCGATCGGCCATCTTTTAAACCTGATACTTAAAAAACAATGCCAGTGAACAGCCTGGTGGTAATTGATTTTTGGGTGTTTTGTGGCTGACGGGGAGTGTGTGTTCAGTAATGCAAGATGCGTAGATCATCACGTTTTTTATAGCAGACATCATCTTGTAACTGGTCTGGACTTTTGGAGGCAGCAGTCAGATACATAAATACAGTATTTACTTGAATTTGATGCGAGGTTTTTTTGTTTTTTTCAGATTTTCTATAAAGTCGACCCTCGTGTAGAGAGTTCGGGAATTCTATTTTTCCTAGACTTAATAAACTGTCAGCCCTCGCGTTACAATCGTGGCCGTTTTACAATGAAATAAATACTGTGTGTGCAATATACGGCGTGATGCTTACGCAACCCAATTTGTCATTTGCGTTCTTGGACGTTTTTGAGGCAAGCTTAAAAGAAAAAAACTTGTTATACTTTCTACAGCACGGACCCCTGTGCATTGCTGGGAATCAACGCCGGATGGTAACAACTATGCATATTGTAAAGAAGAGGAAGTACTGCGGCGCAGAGGTAGCAGCATCGAGCGTGCAGCAGCGGCTCGAGCTCGGAAATTGCGGCTGGTGCATCGCCTTCCAAGCCTTCCAAGCATCAACCTTTCTGCTCAATAAATCTCCTTTATAATTGGTAAAGGTGCGGGGTACTGTCCCTTACACGTTCCCGCTGCCATCCTGGAACTCCGTTCTCGGCGGCTACCTTCTGCTATGCCGGACGCCGATCAGCAGACGCTTCCATCTTTTCCGGCCACCTGTCCAGGCAGTGTTCCTCAGCGGGAGCCTCCAATCTTCAGTGTAACAGATGACAACGACGTTGAAGATTGGCTCTCGACTTTCGAACGGGTGAGCGCTTTGAACAGATGGATGGACGGACGCGGACAAGTTGACGCGCGTGTCGTTCTACCTCGCGGGTGTAGCCAGCCTTTGGCTTAGAAACCACGAGGCAGGCGTCCGAACGTGGCCGCAATTTAAAACGTCAATTGTAGCAGTCTTCGATCGACCTGCTGTCCGAAAACTTCGTGCCGAGCAACGTTTACTCACACGCGCCCAAGAAACGGGTGAAACCTTCACTAGTTACATAGAAGACGTCGTCGATCTGGGCAGACCCGCGAACGCCACAATGACGGAAGCTGAAAAATGTAAGCACATCCTCAAAGGGATGGACGACGACGCTTTTCAAATGCTCTTGGCGAGAAGCCCGACCCCTGTTAACGACGTAATTAGCCTCTGCCAAAGCTACGACGAATTGCGGAAGCAGCGAGCTCTGACAAGACGTCCTCCAGCGCACGATTTGGCATCGCTGTCTGGTGTGATCAGTGGTCGTGACCAAGCGTCACTAATAGCCAAAATAAAAGCATTTTTCCGTGAAGAAGTCGCACGACAGCTTTCCTTGGTGCCTTTCACACCAGAACCTACCACAACTTTACCATCGTCTCTACGTGGCGTCATTCAAGGAGAGGTCGCCGAGGCCTTACCAGCTGCTCGCGAGCCTAATCTTGTGGCTGCTCCTCTCACCTACGCCACGGCTGCAGCCATGCCAACTCGCAAGGCGCCTGCGCCTTCGTTTCAGCCTCGCGCGAGCTATCACCTAGTTCCAGTTCACTGGACCAGCACTAACACCGCCAACCCGTGGCGCACCCTCGACGATCGCCCGATATGTTACGCTTGTCGATACCACGGACACGTCGCAAGGTATTGCCGCCGCCGGACTCATATCACCAATGAAAACCGCCGTGAGCCTTTCTTCTCGCTTGACTCCAACGCGCAATACGGTTCCTCCACTCCAATGCTAGCCCGCTACCAGGACGACCACCGCCCTCGGTCGGGACGTCTTTTCTCGCCCTCTCCACACCGCCGCTCACCTTCTCCTATGCGTCGACGGCCCGCGCCTAATGAGGAGTAAAACTAGACGACGCAGTTCCTGAGGCAAGAACTGCGCAATTTTCGGTTTGCCCAAGTCCTAATTTGTCACCTACCAATGTTATTGATGTGTTCGTCGAAAATATCCCTACTGTCGCTGTTTTAGATACCGGTGCAGCTGTTTCTGTTATAGATGCTGAATTTTGCCGCTCAATTCGTAAGGTTACGACGCCTTTCTCCGGATTATCGCTTCGCACAGCCAGTGCTCAACTTGTTCAACCGTCCGCAGTATGTACAGCCTGCGCGACAATTCAGGACGTTCTGTATACGATAGAGTTCATGGTTCTTTCATCGTGCTCCCATACTATTATCTTGGGATGGGACTTTTTGTCGCGTCATAACGCCGTAATCGACAGTTGAGGTTGAATTTTGCTCACTGGATGACCAAGCGTCCGTTGACACCCAGTCTGCCGCTAAACTTGTCGTTAGCGATGACACCGACATCCCTCCATGCTCTTTTGTGTTCGTGCCAGTTTCATGCAGCGCCATATCCGACGGCACGGTCTTCTTTACACCATCTCCAATATTCGTCGCCCGAAGAGCCCTCCCCCTGCCTTTTGCTGCTCTCGACCTTGTAGAAGGCTCAACCACCATTCCAATGTATAATCACGAGTCGTCGTCTTTATCACTACTTTGTCACGAGTGCCTTGGCCACGTCGAGACACTGAGTTCTTCCAGAATTATATCCATCCCCGATGAGGTGCCTTCTACCTCCTTCTGTGAATTGGCTGTCGTCTCAGCGGCTGACTCAACGTCGGCGCACATATTTCAACCATTCATCGCTGCAGAGTTGACATCTTCGCAGCGTTCACAACTGCTCACCATTCTTGAGTGCTACCGCCATTCTTTTGACGTTGAACAAGCATCTTTCGGCTGTGCCTTAGCAGTAGAACACCACATAGACACTGGGTTGCACTCACCGCTGCGACAACGACCATATCACGTGTCCGCTACAGAACGCCGCGTCATTGCTGACCAATTAGACGACATGCTTCGCAGAGGTGTCATTCGACCTTCACAGAGCCCATGGGCATCTCCGGTGGTCCTCGTCAATAAGAAAGACGGTTCTATTTGTTTCTGTGTCGATTTGCGGCGATTGAACAAGATCACGCTGAAGGATGTCTATCCACTACCGCGCATTGACGATGCTTTAGACAGTGTACAGGGTGCCGAGTTCTTTTCCTCGTTAGACTTGCGGTCAGGCTACTGGCAGGTGCCTATGGCGGAGGCCAATCGCCCCAAAACAGCTCTTGTCACGCCAGACGGCTTATATGAATTCGCCGTCATGCCCTTCAGACTTTGCAATGCACCCGCAACGTTCGAACGAATGATGGACAACATCCTGCGTGGAATAAATGGAAGATATGCTTGTGTTACCTCGATGATATCGTGGTCTTCACCCCTAATTTTGACACACACTTACGTCGCCTTCAGCACGTCCTTACTTGCTTGACTAACACCGGTTTGCAATTAAACCTCAAAAAATGTCGATTCGCCATGCGTCAACTGAACATTTTGGGCCACGTTGTTTCCAAGGAAGGCATCCTCCTGGTTTCAGAGAAATTGCGAGCTGTTACGGCGTTTCCTAAGCCGGCCACCATCAAAGAACTTCGAAGTTTCATCGGCTTGTGTTCGTATTTCCGGCGATTCATCCGAAACTTCGCGTCTATCATATCACCTCTCCCGCAACTTCTCAGCAACTGTAAAGACCTCTTATCGTGGTCCCCTGCCTGCGACGAGGCTTTCACCACCTTGCGATGACTTCTGACGACGCCACCCATTCTACGCCATTTCTATCCTGAAGGTCCAACTGAAATCCACACTGACGCGAGAGGTGTAGGCCTGGGTGCTGTGCTCGCACAGCGTAAACCGGAGCATCATGAATGCGTCGTGGCATACGCTAGTTGCACACTTACCAAGGCTGAGAGCAACTGCAGCGTCACAGAAAAGGAGTGCTTGGCCATTGTGTAGGCCCTTGGAAAGTTTCGCCCATATGTATATGGTCGTTCTTTTGACGTCGTGACCGACCACCACGCACTGTGCTGGCTTTCGACGTTAAAAGACCCATCTGGCCACCTCGCTCGCTGGGCGTTGAAAATTCAAAATTATACATACGCCTGGTTTATCTATCAGGACGGAAGCATGCTGACGCCGATGCCCTTTCCCGTTCCCCCCTGTCCCAGAATGCCACAGCTGACTCCGCTTCGGATTCCACATTGTCATCGGTTGACTTTGACACCATTGCTATCGAACAACGCAATGACCCGTGGACTGCGTCTCTTCTCAATCATCTCTCCGACACTTCTGAACTCCCAAAGACGCGAATGCTCCGGCGCCAAGTTTTACACTTCTCGATACGTGACACGCTTCTCTATCGACTCAACTACGCACCAGAGGGACGCAAGTGGCTGCTCGTCGTTCCACGAACACTGAGGTCGCAGATTTGTTCCTCTTTCCACGCTGACCTACAATGTGGCCATGCAGCAGTCTTCAAGACCTACGAAAGGCTTCGACATCGCTACTACTGGCGTGGTATGTATACCTTCGTCCGCAACTTCGTCCGCTCTAGTGCCGAATGTCAGCGCTGAAATTCTCCACCACACGCTTCCGCTGGTGAGCTGCAGCCTTTACCATGCCCTTCCCGACACTTCGAACGGGTTGGAAAAGATATTTATGGGCCACTTCCATTGACTCCGACTGACAACAGGTGGATAATAGTTGCTATCGACCACCTAACGCGCTATGCTGAGACCACTGCTCTTCAAACGGCTACAGCACAGGAGGTTGCCACTTTCCTACTACGTCATTTTGTGTTGCGTCATGGAGGCCCTCAAAAACTCCTCAGTGACCGCGGCCGCCTCTTCTTGTCCGAGGTCATTGAAAAATTGCTGGCTGAGTGTGCTATTGTACATCGCACATGTACCGCTTACCACCCTCAAACCAATGGGGCTACCGAGCGCTTTCATCGTACTCTCGGTGACATGCTATCTATGTATGTGACGCCTGATCACTCTAACTGGGACTTAGTCCTCCCATTCATTACATACGCCTATAATACGGCAACGCAAGCGACAACAGGCTTCTCCCCTGTTTACCTCCTCTACGGCCGTCACCCCTCCCACACCATTGACACCATTCTGCCCTATCGACCGGACGCGTCCGAGTGCCTACCGATCTTGGACGCCGCCAGACACGCAGAAGAATGTCGCCAGTTAGCTCGACGCTTTAC
Organism: Rhipicephalus microplus; assembly: GCF_043290135.1. Classification (NCBI taxonomy): domain Eukaryota; kingdom Metazoa; phylum Arthropoda; class Arachnida; order Ixodida; family Ixodidae; genus Rhipicephalus; species Rhipicephalus microplus. The sequence continues at coordinate 133,892,843 of NC_134708.1, forward strand.
CTGCGATGACCAAAACAGGCAAAAAGCAATTCATGATGCCCAGACCTCAACTCCCGTTTTTCTTCCGGGTGCTCCTGTGTGGCTGTCAGTGCCGCATTGCACACCTGGGCTCTCTTCCAAACGTCTGCCAAAGTACGATGGGCCATATCGTATTCTCGAACAAACTTCGCCAGTAAACTGCCTCATTGAGCCTCTTACGCCACCATCAGACTTGCGACGTTACAACCGCGAGGTTGTACACGTCCAGAGGCTCAAGCAGTACCACGGTTCAACGCCGCCTGCACAGGACTAAGTCGCCAGGATGGCTCCTTTTTTCTGCGTGGGGCCATTGTAAAGAAGAGGAAGTACTCCGGTGCAGAGGCAGCAGCATCGAGCGTGCAGCAGCGGCTCGAGCTCGGAAATTGCGGCTGGTGCATCGCCTTCCAAGTCTTCCAAGCATCAACCTTTCTGCTCAATAAATCTCCTTTATAATATATATGGTATTGTAAACTTTATTTTGGTTCTGAAGATCAACGCTCAAGTCAATGCAGGCAGCTTCAACGTTGGAAAAGTAATGTTTAACCGTACTGCCGTAGCATGGGCCTGCTGGATGGCCTGCACTTGATCTGAAAGATCTCCACTGTGAAGGACTCTTTGTCACTATTCCCTTTCCTATTCCCAGTTTGTGGAAGCCACGGCACACTACCAAAGCATATGGTCCAGAAGAATGAAGCCATTACACTTCTCGCAATTGATTGGGACCTCTGTGTCTGAACATATCTCGTTATTATAGTTTGGAGTCTGGTAAGCTTTTGTTGTTAACAATCTTAGTCATCGCTTGAAATCTGTTGAGCTTAACGTGTGGCACTGGGAATTCGTTCATGTAGTAATGCTTTGTGACTTCATTGTATGCAAGTAATCAGTCCGGGTTCTCCTTCTGCATTATATTTGGATCATGGTCGCGTAGTGCACGAATAGTAAGCCCTCGTTAGGCTGTGTTAGCCACCTCGTTTAAGTTCTCCTGAGATGGATGGACAGACCACACGTGTGCAGGTAACCGGTGGATTTCAATATCCTGGCGGTCCATCTCGCCAATGAGCTGGGCAGCCTTTTTGGTTACAAAGGCTTTAGTAAAGTGTCTAACAGCCATTTTAAAATCACTGTAAATTCGCGTCCAGCTACTACTTTTGAATGTCAGTGCTATTGCAACATGTTTTGCGACTGTCCCATCTGTAGTAATGATTGTCATAGCATCCCTAGTGAGTCCATCGGCATGTGCTACTACTGCTGTGAAGGATTCCTTTCTTTTCACCTAAATGGCATCTAGAAAAGCCGCATGTTCTCTTTCCTGTCCTATCTCCTACAGTAAAGCTTTGGCCCTTGACTTTCTTCTTTCCTAGTTGTGCACCGGATGCATCTTCCTGTGGAAAGGAGGGGTCTTCATTTTATCTTTCTATCACACTATCTTCTAGTTCTACTGTGTTCTCTGCCGAATCTCTAGATACGGTTGGGTACCACCCCTTCGTCAAATATTGCTCTACATGACATTGTTACAAAGAGCCTCTCTCTGTGGTCAATTTGCTGAGCTTCAATTTCTCGGCTATGGTGTTCTGGAACCCCAGTTTTATTAAATAATTATCCAGTGTATGAACAGGCAATCCCACAGTTCTTTTTACAAGTTTTTGATTTAACCTGTAAAACTTGTTTAACTCTGTCTGTGTCCATGTAAGCATGCGAGCTATGTAGGAAAAGTAACAAAAGGCAAATGCGTGGGCCAGTCTCATAGCGCTGTCCTTTCTCCCTTACATGTCTGTTAGTGATTATTCTTAGCAGTCTTATGTGATCACCAGTCTTGCTGGTAATTTATTGTATTGGTCTTCGATTTCTTCCATTTGCCTCCAGGTATAACTCCAATACACCAGTTGATTCAACTTGCTTAATAGATTGCCCCCACCCCCGTGGTTAAAACTTCGTGGTTAAAACTAACCTGGACTCCTCCTCAGCAACATACCCTTATGGTTTTCTACCCCTTCTTCAGTTATTTATTACTATAAGTTCAGACTTCTCAGCAGAGCATTTCAATTCGATGCCTTCTGGAATAGATTCTACGACATCAATGCTGGCCTTAAGTAGGCTTTCCGCCTGTCCCACACTTTCTTCAGCTCTTTATATAGTCACATCGTCGGCGTAAATTATAAAATGAATGCCATCTATCTCGTCCAATCTCTTTGCCACTTTTAGCGTGGTCTTGTTGAAAAACATAAGCGACAAGACTGAACATTTGGGCGTTCCTCTGTCGCTGAGATCTATTTTCTTAGATTTAATGTTTCTGAATTAGAGGCTTGCTGAGTGATTGCTGAAAAAATATTTAACAACTTCATAAAGTTTTCGGCCATATCCTGGTTCTGAAATAACCTCATGTATTGCGCTGTGCCTAATTCTGTCAAAACCTTTTTCTACATCCAATCCCTAGGGAGCTCCAGTGTTCTTTGGGTTAGCTAACATGAGGTGATGTTTGGTGAGCAACCTAGCATAATGTGTGGACAGGCCTAGTCTGAAACCAATCAGACAATACGCCAGAATGTCCTTGTTCTCCATATATTTCGTTAACCTGTTTAAGAGATATTATCGTGACTAGCTGCTGACCTACTATTCAAATCATACTATGCTGTGCGCAGCCTTACTAGAATAAACTCAGTTTCAAAGTTCCGTATCTCCGCCAGCGGAGGAGTATGGGCCGAACGGCGGTCGCGAGAACTAGCGGCGCTGCAGTCTGATCTTGCGCTACTCTCGGCGCATCGTCTGCTACGGCGGCGTACCGCGGCGGTTCGCTGCGATGTTCTTCACGCCGACTTCCCTGGTGTACTGTTATCGAACTTAACCACTCGCCGTGCGCTTCCAGTCGACATTCTCGCGTCGCATTTATGGACTGGGCAAGGTACTCTGTATAGATTGGCCCGGATATGTTGCTCATTGCAAGTTGGCTAAAAATCGACGTCCTACCTATATTTGCGCAGTCTGCATTTGCTTTAACCTCCAAGTACGGGAAATACGTGAATGACCATTTTCAGCGTAAAAAAATTCATGACAATGACTATCATTCTACCACTGTGATCTTGCCCAGACGAAAAACGGCCCGAAACGTCTGTAAAAGCATCAAACAAGTTAACTTACTGAAATACAAAACTGCTCTACGGTCAATAGGACTGTAAATGAACATGACACTGATGTTGTCATTGTACTACCCAAACATAATCAAAATACAGATGACGAAAAAATTTACGATGACCAACTCAGACACATTCATTGTGAAAGACGTGGAAAGTAAATGTAGGCCAGTGCATTGAAGCTTCAACTTCAATTATAAAAATATTATGGAAATTTCCATAATATTCCAGCAAAACTACTCATTAAAACTACTTATGTGACATGACCAGAACACTCCTTTATCTAGAGCATAACTATGCTTCGGCTGACCACCTCATAACTGTTTGATCGTGGTTAAATAATGAAACGATGTGTCAAGACATGAGGGCAGTATGATTAAACGACGGCAATTAACCCATTTCACGCATACACGTATCAAGATAGGATGAACGCTAGAATGCTTCTATATTTCTTAGATCGATGAAAAAATTTGTTACTGCCATAGGCAACTCGACACATTCTTATAACAAAGTGTATAAGAAAAAATCTGCACGTTACATGCTTTTTTTCGTAAATTGGACCAAAATAGGTGCAATAACCGAAAAAAATACTTTCTCTCAGCACCGCGTCAGCGGATTCTTGTGATTTTTGCTTGTACGCCGAAAAAATAAACCTTGTGTTCACTGAAATTCTGTGTTCTCTGCAATCGGCCGCCATCTCCACCGCCATCGGATAGATGGATGGATGGATTGATATGGCTGTACCCTTTAGATCGGGTGGTGGCTAATACCAACAAGCCGTAATACGTAGTGAACCAAAAACTAGGTTATATTTTTCCTTTAAATAGTGAGGTTCAGGACTCGTACCTTGCAGTGAAGGGTTTAATTTTCACTCGTGCCTTGACTTTAGCCACCAATCAGATAACCTCCTTCTAGTTATTTCTACCCGCTTAAAGTCTATTTTGCCCTCCCTCTCCCTAAACCCCAGTGCTTTGAAAAACTCTGCGCCATCATCCTGAACTGTAGGGTGATGCCCTTTACAGAACATTACCAAGTGTTCGGCAGTTTCCTCCTCCACTCCGCATGCACTGCATACCGTGTCTTCCCCTTCGTATTTGGCCCGATATGTCTTGGTTCGCAATACCCCTTCCTGGCCTCAAACAGTAGAGAACTACCCCGGGTATTATCATAGATGCTTTCCTTGGCAATTTCCTGCTTAAAGGTTCGATAGATCTCTAGTGCGGACTTTTTAATCATGTCAATTCTTCACATGTCAGTCTCTGTTTCTTTCTCTTTCTTCTTAACCAATAGTTCTTTTTGGTTTGGCCACCTGCTGTTTTCTAAGTATTTACCTGTGAGTTTCCTGGTTAGCTTCCTCCATTTCGTATCGACATTCTTCATGTACAAGTAGCTGAAAACCTTCCTAGCCCAACGCTCCTACCCCATTTCTCTCAATCGCTTCTCAAGTTTTATCTTGCTACTTGCTTCCCTGCCCTCAAGTCCATCCCATATCACCTTGTACTCCCTGATTTGGTGTATTCCCATAAGCTCCTAAAGCAAGCCTACCTATTCCACGTTGCTTAATTTCTAATCTTGCTTGAACTTCTGATCTCATGCACAAGACCGCATTGCCGAATGTCAGCCCAGGCACCATGACGCCTTTCCATATTCCTCCCACAACATCATACCTATTGTAATTCGACAGTGCCCTATTTTTCATCTCTGCGGAATTCCTGTTACCTTGTGATGTGTGGTGCGCGTTCAAAGTGCGCGCCTTCGAAAAGTGCGCGTCACGGAAAAAAAAAAAAAAAACAAAAGGAGAAATACCAGAGTGCACGTGCGGTGCTGCTTAAACAAGAATGACGACGTTAAAGAGCGTCAAGCACGAGGATGCGTGGCAGGACGTGAAGTAAACAAAAGGTAAAACATCCAATGGGCAGCGAACACGGAGATTTCAAGGCCCAATGGCTTGACACCACGAAACAGCAGTATCTCCAATGAGAACGAGACAAGTGGGCCAGAGCTGAAGCAGGAGCCTGGGGGGACCAGAGCAAGGGGAATTCGAGGCAGGCAGTGCAAGCGGAAGGTCGTCACCGGACCGGGCGCTGAAGATGGGCCGTTGGGTTCCGGACCCGAGCCTACAGGACTTCCACCGGCCGGGGCCTCCTGCTGTCGGGTTCCCGCTCCAAAGGACCGTGGCCATCCGGTCCTGAACTCCTTTCCAGGGCCTGCGGACTTTGGTTCCGGCAGGCGAGCTACAGCCGTCGGGCTCCGGGCCCGAGCTGTGCGCCCAGCTGCTTGACTAGGTCGACCCTAGTTCCCGGACGCGTCGCCACCAGCCTGCGTTCTCCCGTCTCCGACGTGTCCACGCTCCTCAAGCCGAAACCATCACGATTTGGTAGGGCTTTTCGACGTGTCGCCAGCAGCCAGCGTTCCCTCGTCCTCGTCCAGCCCACGCATTGACGCAGGAGTCACGGCGTTCCGGTTTCTCATCACCACCGAAAACCAACTTGTGGGTGAGACTGCACCGATACTCTTGCGCTACTCCCATCACTCAGCCCCTTTCGAACGTTAGGTTTAGTTACTGACTTTGAACGTTCTTGTTGGGTGTTTACAGATGTGTTTCGTCATGTCCAGTCAACTGTTTATTAAGTGTTTTGTTTTGTGAGGAATCTTTGCCTTTTTACTTTTCAATTAAACTTTTTGTGTGTTTCTTGGAAACCGAACGGCTTTGTCCTTATTAACAAAACTCTCTGAGGCTCAGCCCGGGAGAAAAACAAATCAGCAACAAGAACCCCGCATCACAAATTGGCGTCCACGGCAGGACAAAGTCGTTTGTTTTTCCAGTAGATTTTTTGACGCGGTTAACACGATGACGAACACGTGGGAGTTAATTGAGTTGGCGGATAAAATGGGACTGACGGGAGCGGAGTTTAGAGTATGGTACGAGGAGCGGATGGAGAGGGAGCGTGAGCAACGGGCTGCAGAACGAAAGGCGGCGAAGGAAAAGCTTGAATTGGTGCTTAGAGCTAAGAAGGAGGAGCTAGAGCGCGTAACGCGTGAAAATAAAGTGTTGCTAGAGCGTCAGACACGCATACTGAAGCAGCAGCTCCAATTAGAGAGGGTGGACTTGGAGCGGCGACTCGAGCTTGCGATGGCGAAAAGGGGGCAGCTGGCGATGCAGAAGGTCGAGCAAGCGGTGAATGTTTGCTCCGATAGCAGCGTTTGCTGGAGGGAAGTCGATTCCTGCAAGGTTGGCCTCGAACCTCGCGACAGCCTTACTTCGGAGCGAGAAGCTCAGATAGAGGAAGACAGAGAGGTGGACAGCCAAGAAGGCAGGAGTCATGAGGAGTTTGTTGAAGCGACGGAAAGCTCCTCTGGCTGGGAACATATTACTTCCGTTAGCTGCTTGGGGACCTCTGAGAGGCCAAGCACCTATGAAGAAGAGCGCCTGGATATGGGCGACCTAGAAGCTGTGGAAAATGTTGTGGAGCAAAGCTTCGATAGCAGGGAACAAAGACGCTCCATTCAGAATGAGGTGTGTATCAGAACGTCGCAGAGGCCGAGCACATTTCGGGAAGGGGTAGGGCTACCTCTCAATAGCTCCATGGAAGGAGCGCTAGAACGTCATTGGGACGCGATAACCTGAGTGTAGGGTTAGAAAACCGGTAGCTCTTTCTGGACTTCGACTTTTAGATGCGGACACAAGTAGCTTTGTCCATAGTCGATTTTGTAGTAAAAAGGTTTATTCCGGGTTTCAGAACTTTTAAATGCAATTGGGTGAATCTAAAGTTTAAGTGTGGACATTTGGACGATGTAGCGAACTGTAGCCCGGTGATGTGTTGAACTGCGTGGTGCAAATATGTGGTTTAATTGTGACGTAGTGCAGAACGCGCACTCATCGGCAGTTTTTTTTTTCTAAAAAAAAAAAAAAAACTTGAATAAAAGGGGGGCGTATGTGATGTGTGGTGCGCGTTCAAAGTGCGCGCCTTCGAAAAGTGCGCGTCACGGAAAAAAAAAAAAAAAAAAACAAAAGGAGAAATACCAGAGTGCACGTGCGGTGCTGCTTAAACAAGAATGACGACGTTAAAGAGCGTCAAGCACGAGGATGCGTGGCAGGACGTGAAGTAAACAAAAGGTAAAACATCCAATGGGCAGCGAACACGGAGATTTCAAGGCCCAATGGCTTGACACCACGAAACAGCAGTATCTCCAATGAGAACGAGACAAGTGGGCCAGAGCTGAAGCAGGAGCCTGGGGGGACCAGAGCAAGGGGAATTCGAGGCAGGCAGTGCAAGCGGAAGGTCGTCACCGGACCGGGCGCTGAAGATGGGCCGTTGGGTTCCGGACCCGAGCCTACAGGACTTCCACCGGCCGGGGCCTCCTGCTGTCGGGTTCCCGCTCCAAAGGACCGTGGCCATCCGGTCCTGAACTCCTTTCCAGGGCCTGCGGACTTTGGTTCCGGCAGGCGAGCTACAGCCGTCGGGCTCCGGGCCCGAGCTGTGCGCCCAGCTGCTTGACTAGGTCGACCCTAGTTCCCGGACGCGTCGCCACCAGCCTGCGTTCTCCCGTCTCCGACGTGTCCACGCTCCTCAAGCCGAAACCATCACGATTTGGTAGGGCTTTTCGACGTGTCGCCAGCAGCCAGCGTTCCCTCGTCCTCGTCCAGCCCACGCATTGACGCAGGAGTCACGGCGTTCCGGTTTCTCATCACCACCGAAAACCAACTTGTGGGTGAGACTGCACCGATACTCTTGCGCTACTCCCATCACTCAGCCCCTTTCGAACGTTAGGTTTAGTTACTGACTTTGAACGTTCTTGTTGGGTGTTTACAGATGTGTTTCGTCATGTCCAGTCAACTGTTTATTAAGTGTTTTGTTTTGTGAGGAATCTTTGCCTTTTTACTTTTCAATTAAACTTTTTGTGTGTTTCTTGGAAACCGAACGGCTTTGTCCTTATTAACAAAACTCTCTGAGGCTCAGCCCGGGAGAAAAACAAATCAGCAACAAGAACCCCGCATCACATACCTGTAGTCGTCACGTATATTTCGTGTTCCCTTAGGTACTCGGTCACATTGCTTATCCATATGCCCAGATATTTGTATTTATTTGTTATCTCTAGCGTGACCTCCTGTATTCTAAGCTCACTACCTTCGTTATCATTAAAAATCATGACTGCTGATTTTTCCTTACTGAATCTAACATCTAGCATACATCCCTCATTACCGCAGATGTCCATCAATCTCAGCAAATCTTCCTTATTGTCGGCCATTAGCACTATATCATCTGCGTAAATTAATGCTGGTAGTGCCTGATCAATGACTTTTCCTTGTTTGACTAAAGAGAGGTTGAAGCCAAGCCCACGTCCCTCTAATTTAGCCTCTAATCCTTGTAGGTACATCATGAATAACAAGGGTGACAGTGGACACCCCTGCCTAAGTCCCCGGTTCACCTCTGTGTGCTTGGATATCTGTTTCTCCCACTTTATAACTACCTTGTTACTTTTATAGATTTTCTTTAAATGATTAGTGACTCCATTTTCCACACCCAGTGTGTCTAGTATTCCCCACAAGTCCTCTTGAACCACGCTATCGTACGTTCCTTTGATATCCAAAAATGCTAGCCACAGGGGCCTGAGTTCCTTTTCTGCTATTTCAATGCACTGCGTCAGTGAGAACAGATTGTCTTCCATTCTCTTGTGTTTCCGAAAACCATTCTGCAGTTCCCCCAGCACCCCCTCATCCTCTATCCATTCCTGCAGTCTTTCCTTTATAATCTGCATCGCCAGCCTGTAGACCACTGATGTCACTGTTATAGGACGGTAGTTGTTTATGTGATCTTTGTCCCCCTTTCCTTTATAGATCATGCTCATCCTGCTAACTTTCCACCCATCAGGGACTTCACCATCGATTATATTTCTGCTCACTGCCTTTCTCAAAGTCTGTTTAGACTTCGGACCCAATGTCTTTATCAGCATAATTGTAATGCCATCTGAGCCTGTTGATGTACTACTTGAAACTCTCTTCTCAGCCCTTTCCCACTCTCGTTGTGAGAATGAAGCCACTGTGTCACTTGATTCATCCCTGTCTATTGTGGTGCATAAGGCACTTTGTTGAAATTTTTCTGTCACCCTTGTTCTTATATATTCAATAGCTTCGTCCCCTTCTAGCCTAGCATCTTGAGCTGTAGTTATAAACCTCTGCTCTAGGCTTGTTTCATTTCTTAGGGAGTTTAGAGTGTTCCAAAATTTCGCAGCTGGCTTTCTGTCCTTTTCATGTACTTCTGCCAGCCACTGAGCACCCTTTCTTCTAATCTTTTCATTGATCAGGAGGGATGCTTCCCTTCTAGAGCTCAGAAAGATGTCCCATTTTCTTTCAACCTCATCTGTCGGTTCACCCCGCTGCTTAGCATGTCCGTGTTCCTTAGAGGCTTCCTGACGTTTTGCTATGGCTCTCTTAACTTCCTCATCCCACCAACTCTTGGGCTTGTGTCTTTTTTTGCGGGGTGACTTGTCACGTGCCTTAGCAAGCTCTAGCCCAAACAGTCTAAATAGATTTGTGTATGTCCACACAGTTTTATTATCATCAGTGATTACTTTCTCAATTTGTTTAGTAGCAATTTCTGTTTGCCTTTCTGAATGAAAATTTTCGTGTAGTTGCTCATATTGTCTCCTTCCCACTTTTGCTGCTCTTCCAAAACTTAGCTTGATACGTTTGTGATAACTACCCAGACTTCTGGAGCCAACTTCATCTATGTGCATTCCCCTGAGCTTATTATACATACTATGTGACATCAGTGCGTAATCTATCGTTGACTGCAGCCTTCCTACCTCCCATGTTATTTGCCCTTCACACTTCTCGGTACTGCTGCGAATGATCAAATCATGCCTTTCACACATATCCATGATCATTTTGCCTGTTGAGTCAGTATACCCATCTATATCTTCTATGTGCGCATTCATATCTCCTAGTATAATTATCTCGCACTCTCCTCCTAACTTCTCAATGTCATTTGATATACACTCCACCATTGCCTGGTTTTCCTCTCTGGCCTTTGCTCCCGTCCACAAGTACACCAAACCAAGGAGTGTCATCTGCCCAGCTACTTTCCCTCTTAACCATAAATGTTCCATGCATCTCTGCTTGACTCTTTGCCAACCCACGCTCCTATGTATAAATGCGCCAATTCCACCCCCCTTTTTGCTGCTTTCTGTTCTATTGCAGTATTCCCATACGTAGTCCGGATTACAAGTTGGTTGCTCCATGTCCCGAAGATGGGTCTCCACAACCCCATATACCAACAGCTCCTGCCACCTCAACTGCTCTTCTATCTCTTGCCACTTTAACCTATTCCTGCCACCCTGCATTTTAATATAGCCTACGTCTGACTTAGTTCGGCCCTTGTGCTTACGTCGATTTCTTCTCCCACAGACTTCATGTGGCTTGAATATTTGTGCCCCTTTAGGTCCGTCTTTGGCTACACTGTTGGCCTCAGGGCTCTGGGTCGCCCTAAAAAAGCTCGGAATTGATAGTGAATGCGCCCTCTCGCGGTAGCCGTGTGCGCGTGTCGATATACGTTGGTTTTCCTGAGGAGCGCGGTGACTGCTACGGTCGGAGAGAAAGATGCCGTGCACCCGCCATCTCGGAGGCATGCATAGATGATGATTAATTGATATATCTGGTTGGACGTCTCAGTTTGGTAGCAGCGCTCTTGGTCTTCGCAGCACTTATATTTGTTCATTTACGCAGAGCAACTGGGCAATGCTGTACACCGAAGCCGGCATCCGACATCGACCTGACCGAAAAGATACGCCAATCCTCAGCTGTCCACGTGGTATACACGGTAATCTGCAATATCTCGGCCGGGCTTGGATCAAGATCCGCTGTTGAGGATCTGCGCCTGCGCGGGGACTCGTCAGCGGCGTCATCCGAGAAAACTACAAAAGCGGGCTTCCTTGTGTCAGCCCCCTCAGTTTGGCAGCAATGCTCTTGGTCTTCGCAGCACTTGTTCATTTACGCAGGTGAGCAAAACCTCTCCTATAGTGTTTTAGGGGCGAAGCTCCTTATAGCGGCACCCGTTCGTTCCGCGTAGTATGTAACCAGTCTTACGCTTTGACCTGCAAACATTTTGACCTCCAAGGTGGTGCCGGTGAGAGATTCCTTCTGTGCGTTGTTGAACAACAAAAAATAGTGCTCAATGTACATGGCAATAGCTGATAATGGGGTATGAGAGACAGGAGCATTCGGCTTTTAGTTAACGTGCACGCTGTGATCCCCATTAGCAGCCATTGCATGTACATTGAGCACTATCTGAAGGGAAAGGGTTGCTAGGTTATACCCGCTGGGTGTAACCACCTTAGTTTTAGAAAGGTTTAGCGAGCGTTGAGCCTGCAGTGCCATGAATGCAATAAACTAGTATATACCATGAATGAACTCGAGGTAGTTAAAGGTGGGAAGTAAGTACGAAGTGCAAGCCGTAAGAAAGTAAAAGCCGAATTCTCTTGTCTCTCATTTTCCATGCAGCCATTGGCATGTACAATGAGCTCTATCTGCCAGGGAAAGGTTGCTACGTTATACTCGCTGTGCGTAACCTTCTTGGTTTTAGGAAGGTTTAGCGAGTGTTGCGCCGCAGTGCCATGAATACAGTGAAGTAGTATACACCATGAACTCGAGGTGGTTAAAGGTGGGAAGCAGACCCGAAGCGCAAGCTGTTAGAAAGTGTGCGTGTGCCACCTCTCGTTTAGTCCTTGGAATGTGTGCTGGATGGCGGTGTTTCTATAAGGGGAATATATGATGAAAAGATGCGAGATGGTGGTACTTGGAGTGTTGAATGGACGCATGAACGGACGCAGGGGCGGATGCATGGACGAACGCATGAACGGACGCAGGGGCGGATGCATGGACGAACGCAGGAACGGACGCACGCACGGACGGGCGGATGGACGCATAGACGGTCGCACAGACGGAAGGAAGCAAGAACGAATGGACGGACGAATGCTTCGCCCCACTCTCCATCATTCACTCCGTGGATATGCTGCCAATTCTTTTTTCGGTAGACCTTTGCGCTGCTGCCGGGCTGTAGGTTTGTGTTTGTATATTTGAAGTTGAATGTTTTCATCATGACAAAGGAGATGACGAAAGCTTTAGATGATTTCCGCCGTGAAATGCGAGCCGAACTAAGAGATATACGCGAAAGTGTAAAATTTTGTAGCGAAGTCTGTGACAACGTTAAGCAACTGTCAGATGAAATTAAGCTGCTCCGTGAAAAGCTGCAACATGCTAGACAAAAAAATGACCAACTTGAAACAAAAAACAAGAAATCGCAACGTAAGGTTGATGAGCTCGAGCAGTACACTCGTGTGAATAACTTGAAATGAAAGGTGCCCCTAGTGATGAAGACCCAATAGAAAATTGTAAATAAGCTTGGCGATGCCATTGGGGAAGAAATCTTGCCATCAGACACAGACACGTGTCATAGAACCACCTGTTGGCAGATCTGGAGACAAGAGTAATCGTTTGTTTCGTCCGACGTGAGAAAAGGAACGCTGTCTTAACTAAAGCATGAAAGAAAAGGCCGTCTGCCAAAGATATGGGTTTCGAATCAAATGAACCCCTATATGTGAATGAGAACTTAACCAAACACGCGAGGCAGCTGCTCGGCTTAGCAGTTGCTAAGAGACGAGAAACAAAATGGAAGTTCCTGTGGACAAACGGTGGCAAGGTGTTTGCGCGCAAAACAGAGTCCGTCTGAGATTCTTAAGATTGTTGAGCCTGCAGATGTCGCGAAAATGACAATGTAGACTATCCAATCAAGCGTTATACTTTCGAGACTTTGAAATGGGTCTTGTCAATAGCCAGTACTATGACATAAGTGGTTTAAACAAGCTGGTTAATCAAAGCTTGCACATTTTCAGTGTCCTGCAACTAAACGCTCGAAGTATCAAGAACAAAAAAGAAAATCTTTATGTGTTCCTCGACTCTTTAGCAATAAAGTTTGACGCTCTAACATTTTCCGAAACTTGGTTAACACCAAATAATGTCCTGCCAAGATTTGCTGGTTATACTTACAGTGGCTTGGTACGTCATGCCGGTCGAGGTGGAGGCATCGCTGTATACGTCAAAGAACAACTAAATCATGAAATAAATGATGATCTCTCGTACATTTCACCGTGCATTGAATGATTGAATGTCTTGTAGTCAAAGTTATTAACGTAATTGTTGTCGTGGTGTATCGGCCACTAGCTGGTAAAAAGCAAATTCCTTGACTACATTGATACTCTCTTACAAAAGCTACCCAATGCGCATGCCCTTTTTTTTAATTATCGGTGACGTAAACGTTAACATGCTAGGCGATTCTCCCAGCTCTAAACAACTTCAGTCGGTTTTGAAATCATACGCATGCGCAAACACGATAACATGGCCTAGTCGCATATCGGAAAAGTCTTCGACGCTGCTCGATATAAGCGTCACAAATCTTCCAAGCAGAAAAATGTATTTCAGGGTTATTGTCATACGACGTAAGTGAACACCTACCCATATTTTTTCTTTTATCATCATGTTCAACACGTTAAAGAACCCCAGGTGGTCTAAATTTCCGGAGCCCTCCACTACGGCGTCTCTCATAATCATATAGTGGTTTTGGGACGTTAAACCCCACATATCAATCAATCATCATGTTCAACACAAAATAAAAAGCAGATCGTGGAACAGTATCGCAAAACAAATAATAGCGCACTAAACCGATTCCGAGCTGAAGTTGCTTCGACGAACTGAAATATAGTGTGCGCAGAAAGGAATACAAACCCGGCTTTCAACCTTTCTCTTGAGCAACTTAAGAGAATATATGATCGCGCCTTTCCTTTAACGAAAAAGACTTCGAGGAAGAAGATAGGCAAGGCGTGTAATAACAACGCACTGTATGACCGAATACAACAAAAAAAAAAACATGTATCACACGTTTGTAAAATATCGCGATTTATCACTTCTTGAAGGCTAAAAAAAGTTCCGCAATAAGCTAAATGCTGACATCAAACGAGCCAGGATATCATATTATCAATACACATTTGAAAAAATCTACGATAATCCCAGGAAAATGTGGATTGAGGTAAATAACTTAAAACGTAACAAAAAAGGTTATGTTAATATCACTGATTTTTGAGATGATAAGGCAGATGTCGAAGCACTATCAGCCATGACTGAGTATTTTGTTAACGCTGGCGACTACACAGACTCATCTTGTGGAGTAACAGACTCACCTGTAGCAGATAGAAAGCGTCTATCACACTCACTCTTCCTTACTCCGGTTACACCTTGTGAAGTTGAAAAATTCATCTGTAAAATACGTGACAATCTTGCTGCAGGTGTTGTCAAAATAGCAGCCAGCCCGATAAAATATGTAGCATCACTAATTTCACACCCTCTTTCATACATCATGAACACTATGTTAGAAACCGACATATTTCCTTCAGAACTAGCCCGCGTTTGCCCTATTCATAAAGGGGGTGCCAAAAAAGTATTATCGAACTACCGCCCGATATTGGTTCCACCGGTACTCTCCAAAGTTTTTGAAGGAATAATACACTCCAGACTTGAATGCTTTTACACTAAGCACCTGATAATCAATAAAGCACAGTAGGGGTTTGAAAAGGGTAAGTCTACGGAGTCGTCGCTATTAGATACGAAAGAGGAGATATTAAAAAAACATGGAAAACAGAACCTACACCATAAGTCTTTTCATCGACTTAAAGAAGGCCTTTGACACAGTCAAACATGATATTCTGATATCTAAGTTGCATGATCATGGTGTAAGGGGCGTGGCAGCTAAACTAATAAAAAGTTATCTTACCGAAAGAAAACAATATGCTAAAGTGGGTAACCTTGTTTCCCCAATGAAAACTGTAAAAAATGGTGTACCGCAGGGTTCAATCCTTGAACCATTATTATTTATAACGTATAATAATGATCTGTGTGACATTCGACGATGCCCAAAATTAATTATTTACGCTGACGACACCAACATATTTTTTACAGGTAGAATACTCATGCACCTTGAAACTGAAGTAAATGATTATTTACTCAAATTGGAAAAATTGCTTTATCAAAATAAGCTCATGCTTAATATATCTAAAAGTAAGTACATAGTATTCCAGCCTATCAACAAGCCTTACGAGGACGACATCAACATCCTTTTAAAAAGCAAAGGCTGGAGCAGGTTCAATCACAACAATTCCTCGGAGTGTGGTACCAAGAAAATTTCTCTTGGAATACCCTTGTTGATAGTCTCGCATCCGAACTAAGTAAGACTGTTGGGTGTATATTTAAAATAAATCCACTTATACCAACTCGGCTAAAAAAAGATATACTACGCTCTTTTTAATTAGCGTTTCCATTATAGTATGCCAGTTTGGGGCACTACAAGTGAGAAAAATTTAAATAAACTAGAAATCTTACAGAAAAAAATCTCCGCCTATTCGATGATTATTATGGCAACCCAAGGGAGATGCCTAGCGGTCCACTATTCATAAAACATGGTATACTCAAAGCAAGACAGGTGTATGACTATAAGCTATTACTTTACATTTATAAAAATAAACTCCACACTATTACGGCACAGGAAGGCGCACTCAAATACTCGCTCCGTGGGCAACAAATTAGTGTTCCTGCTGCTAGGACTGGATTCCACAATTTCCACAATTTCAATTCCACAATTTCAATCTTTACTGAGGTTACGCATGAAATTGGTCAGTGTTTAGATGGAAAAGGTCAAGTAGACATCATATTTATTGATTTTCGAAATGCATTTGATAAAATATCTCACAGAAGGTTGCTTAAAAAGTTGTCCTGTTTGACTGGTGACAGTCAGCTATTAAAATGGATAGAGGCATATTTCTTAAATAGACAACAATTTGTTGAATTGAATAATGTCTCCAGCACCAAAAACCAGTCAGATCCGGCGTGCCGCAAGGGTCCGTAGTAGGCCCTTTACTTTTCTCTATCTATATCAGTGACATGAGTGCCAATTTTTCTCAGCAAATAGCTATCGAACATTATGCAGATGACACCATTGTGTATGCGAAGATAAGCTCTACCGACAATCAGCTGGAGCGTGATAACCATTTACAAAAAATTAGTCTTTGGTGCGACAAATGGCAAATGGAACTGAGTGCATCAAAAACTCTCTTCATGCGCATGACACGTAAAAAAGACCCGTTATCCTTTTCTTACAGCATTAAAGGCACAGTGTTGACTGAAGTAAAAAATGTTAAGTATCTAGGTGTTCATCTTACACATGACTTGAAGTGGTCCATGCATGTTGACAGTGTTTGCAATAAAGCCATGCGTAAACTTTGGTCGTTACGACGAAGACTTCACGATGCCACCCCGGAAGCTAAAACAATGGCGTATAAAATGACTATTCTTCCAGTACTGACCTACGCAAGTCATCTATGGGAACCATACACCAAAACAGATGCACTAAAATGTGAGCGTATACAAAACAAAGCCTTACGGTTCATCTTAAACTCCTATTCCAGAACTCAGTCTATTAGTGATCTTAGAGACAGAGCCGGTTTAATGACGGTGAAACGAAAAATGCAACATCATCGACTGATATTCTTTTTTCAGATACTCAATGGAGACTACAAAGTTCACCTAAAAGAACACATCGCACTACAGCCATTTACCACATCCAGAACAAAACACTCGAAACATATCACACCACTTAGCTACAGAACAGATTTATTCAAGTATTCGTTTTTGGTTCGGAGCATCGATGACTGGAATCAATTACCTCAATACATAGTCGAACATTGCGATTTACAAAGGTTCGAAAAGGCTTTGTCAGAATATTTGTAACCAAATTGCTTGTTCCTTGTCGGTTGAATATGTTCAATGTACTATATCAATATGTTCAATATGTGCTATATCACTTCAAATCTTTTTTTTCTCTTTTTGGTGACGTGTACGAGATGTATTAGAACATGTTTCTTTTATCCGTGACCTATGCGGGATGTATTCTGATATAGTTTTGCGTTTTTGTTTTTGTTATTTCCATATAGTGTGCGTCTTGAGCGTACAGTGTGAAACTTGTTTCCACATATGATTTTGTACGTGCCAGATATGTAACCCCAACTCCTGTCTTGGCCCTTGGGCTGAAGGTATGAATAAATAAAAAAAAAATATGGTAGAGCCCTAATGGCATACCGCGCCCCACAGCTTATAAATCATTTAGGTGAACAATTAAATTTTAACCTCTCATTAACGCAATTCAAATATCACATAAAACATCTCGTCATTAATTCAGTATAGTAAACATCATGTTTTCAATGAGCTTCTGGCTAAGTTCCACATATATTCTCACCTTTAGGTACAAAACGCGTGTATATACAGTAGTGTGTACGTACATATGGGCAGATGTATGTATGAATATATGAGTGTAATATATGAATATATCAATATGTGTGTGTCTTTTTGGGTATGTAATGAAAAGAGCCTCGATGTCTGATTCTGTGTGTCTATGCAGCCTATTGTTTTGTACTTATACGTCACCTATTTTTGCTTTTATGCTATTTCTGTGTTCTGTTATTAAGCTGCTCTGTGTATATATAGATAATTGTTATTCAATGTAGCACTGTTTGCTGAACTTTGATCATTTCGTGTAGCGAAGCCACGTCAGGCCGAATGGCCTTTAGCTTCGCTTCGTTTTTCTGTATCTCTCCAGAAATCAAATCTGTTCATTCATTAAAAAAAAAAACACCATATGATTATGAAAGACGTCGTAGTAGAGGGCTCCGGAAATTTGGACCACCCAGGATTTTCTAGTGTGCACCAAAATCTGAGCACACGGGATTACAGCATTTCCGCCTCCATCGAAAATGCAGCCGCCGAAGCGGGGATTTGATCCCGTGACCTGCGGGTCAGCATCCGAGTACCTTAGCCACCAGACCATAACGGCGGGGCACCGTTCATAGAGTTTCGTACACTTACCTAGAGAGAAAAGTGACGCTGTGAGCTGTTGGACGCATTGGAATGTCGGGATATGTGAGCATTGAACTTGACTCAGATTTCTATCGTTCAGGTAAAGTCCGGACACCTCAAAGACGCGCCCGGCTTCAACGCGGTGCTTGCGTCAAGATAACTCATTTCGTAAGAAAGGAGCACATAGTGAGCTATGTGCTTCCGTGTAAGGTGTCACATAAAAAGAGTCGTTGAATGTCTTCTACAGTGAGAACCGTTTATTGAGGTAAGCAAAAACGATATAAAACTAAAATATATGACAAACTAAAACTGCTTCATTATGGAACACAAAAAGACTGGGAAGCGTTCAAGAGAAAAAATTGGTGAATGGTATTCTGAAGGCACTGCGTTAGAGTGCCTCGATCGTGTAACGGAGACAAGCAAGCGCATCTAGGCACGTTAGATACGAGCGCCATCTGGCAGTTATTTTCGAAAACGAAAGCGTGCGCGACCGCGGAGAAAGATGCGCGCCAGTCACGGAGGTGATAAGGTGTAGAATGGAAAGTGACGGGCAGGTGCCACCACCGTGCCGTCGTAGCAAAGCGTCGGAAACACATTCTTGAGCATCGCGTCTCACTGTCAAGGCAGCGCGTCAAACGGTACAGTCCTTAGAGTTACTTATGTGTGCTTCTTCTAGTATAAAGGCAGACATACAAAACATAGACATGTTGCTATGGCGCCTCAGATATGCGCAATATTTTTTTAATTGACAATCGAACAATTATGAACGCTAAACCTTGAGCAATATTGGTGGGCGCTGCGGATGGGGTTGGTCATTTGATGCCGTTTGAGGTATCGTTAGGGCGGGCAAACAGACAAATGTACAGACAGACAGACAGACAGACAGACACACAGACAGACACACAGACAGACAGACAGACAGACAGACAGACAGACAGACAGACCAAATTTTTTTCGTCGAAGGTCCACAAGAAAGACTATCTTCTTTAAAAACCCAGCCGTTCGTTTTGGTTCTCCAATTGCAACCGCCCGGGCCGTCCCTGGCGCTCCTGTTCGCGCCCCAAAGGGAAGCCTGCTCTCTCTCTCTCTCTCTCTCCGCCGAGTCGCAACCCTTGGTACCATAAATCTGGCAGTGCAACACATTTGTTGGCTGCAGAGCAGTATTCTCGTGTTGCCCCAGTCTACTGACCTTGAGATAGCCGTGGCGACCGTAAGAGAACGCTGGTGGTGGAAGCGGGCAAGGTGTCTTCGGAAGCGGTCAGCGCTACTAGGAATCAAGTGGGCAGAACCGGGAACAACGCCCCCTGAAATACGCCACAGCTCTGCTATAAAACCACCGCTCCAGCGAGGATCAGCCGTCATTTCACGGGCAGTCCAGGCAGCAAGAGAGCCGTAGCATTTACAAGAACGCAGCGCCCGTAAGAGAACGCTGGTGGTGGAAACGCTGGTGGTGGCAGCGAGGTTCAGCCGTCATTTCACGGGCAGTCCAGGCAGCGAGAGAGCCGTAGCATTTACAAGAACGCAGCGCCCGTAAGAGAACGCTGGTGGTGGAAGCGGGCAAGGTGTCTTCGGAAGCGGTCAGCGCTACTAGGAATCAAGTGGGCAGAACCGGGAACAACGCCCCCTGAAATACGTCACAGCTCTGCTATAAAACCACCGCTCCAGCGAGGATCAGCCGTCATTTCACGGGCAGTCCAGGCAGCAAGAGAGCCGTAGCATTTACAAGAACGCAGCGCCCGTAAGAGAACGCTGGTGGTGGAAACGCTGGTGGTGGCAGCGAGGTTCAGCCGTCATTTCACGGGCAGTCCAGGCAGCGAGAGAGCCGTAGCATTTACAAGAACGCAGCGCCCGTAAGAGAACGCTGGTGGTGGAAGCGGGCAAGGTGTCTTCGGAAGCGGTCAGCGCTACTAGGAATCAAGTGGGCAGAACCGGGAACAACGCCCCCTGAAATACGTCACAGCTCTGCTATAAAACCACCGCTCCAGCGAGGATCAGCCGTCATTTCACGGGCAGTCCAGGCAGCAAGAGAGCCGTAGCATTTACAAGAACGCAGCGCCCGTAAGAGAACGCTGGTGGTGGAAGCGGGCAAGGTGTCTTCGGAAGCGGTCAGCGCTACTAGGAATCAAGTGGGCAGAACCGGGAACAACGCCCCCTGAAATACGTCACAGCTCTGCTATAAAACCACCGCTCCAGCGAGGATCAGCCGTCATTTCACGGGCAGTCCAGGCAGCAAGAGAGCCGTAGCATTTACAAGAACGCAGCGCCCGTAAGAGAACGCTGGTGGTGGAAACGCTGGTGGTGGCAGCGAGGTTCAGCCGTCATTTCACGGGCAGTCCAGGCAGCGAGAGAGCCGTAGCATTTACAAGAACGCAGCGCCCGTAAGAGAACGCTGGTGGTGGAAGCGGGCAAGGTGTCTTCGGAAGCGGTCAGCGCTACTAGGAATCAAGTGGGCAGAACCGGGAACAACGCCCCCTGAAATACGTCACAGCTCTGCTATAAAACCACCGCTCCAGCGAGGATCAGCCGTCATTTCACGGGCAGTCCAGGCAGCAAGAGAGCCGTAGCATTTACAAGAACGCAGCGCCCGTAAGAGAACGCTGGTGGTGGAAACGCTGGTGGTGGCAGCGAGGTTCAGCCGTCATTTTACGGGCAGTCCAGGCAGCGAGAGAGCCGTAGCATTTACAAGAACGCAGCGCCCGTAAGAGAACGCTGGTGGTGGAAGCGGGCAAGGTGTCTTCGGAAGCGGTCAGCGCTACTAGGAATCAAGTGGGCAGAACCGGGAACAACGCCCCCTGAAATACGTCACAGCTCTGCTATAAAACCACCGCTCCAGCGAGGATCAGCCGTCATTTCACGGGCAGTCCAGGCAGCAAGAGAGCCGTAGCATTTACAAGAACGCAGCGCCCGTAAGAGAACGCTGGTGGTGGAAACGCTGGTGGTGGCAGCGAGGTTCAGCCGTCATTTCACGGGCAGTCCAGGCAGCGAGAGAGCCGTAGCATTTACAAGAACGCAGCGCCCGTAAGAGAACGCTGGTGGTGGAAGCGGGCAAGGTGTCTTCGGAAGCGGTCAGCGCTACTAGGAATCAAGTGGGCAGAACCGGGAACAACGCCCCCTGAAATACGTCACAGCTCTGCTATAAAACCACCGCTCCAGCGAGGATCAGCCGTCATTTCACGGGCAGTCCAGGCAGCAAGAGAGCCGTAGCATTTACAAGAACGCAGCGCCCGTAAGAGAACGCTGGTGGTGGAAACGCTGGTGGTGGCAGCGAGGTTCAGCCGTCATTTCACGGGCAGTCCAGGCAGCGAGAGAGCCGTAGCATTTACAAGAACGCAGCGCCCGTAAGAGAACGCTGGTGGTGGAAGCGGGCAAGGTGTCTTCGGAAGCGGTCAGCGCTACTAGGAATCAAGTGGGCAGAACCGGGAACAACGCCCCCTGAAATACGTCACAGCTCTGCTATAAAACCACCGCTCCAGCGAGGATCAGCCGTCATTTCACGGGCAGTCCAGGCAGCAAGAGAGCCGTAGCATTTACAAGAACGCAGCGCCCGTAAGAGAACGCTGGTGGTGGAAACGCTGGTGGTGGCAGCGAGGTTCAGCCGTCATTTCACGGGCAGTCCAGGCAGCGAGAGAGCCGTAGCATTTACAAGAACGCAGCGCCCGTAAGAGAACGCTGGTGGTGGAAGCGGGCAAGGTGTCTTCGGAAGCGGTCAGCGCTACTAGGAATCAAGTGGGCAGAACCGGGAACAACGCCCCCTGAAATACGCCACAGCTCTGCTATAAAACCACCGCTCCAGCGAGGATCAGCCGTCATTTCACGGGCAGTCCAGGCAGCAAGAGAGCCGTAGCATTTACAAGAACGCAGCGCCCGTAAGAGAACGCTGGTGGTGGAAACGCTGGTGGTGGCAGCGAGGTTCAGCCGTCATTTCACGGGCAGTCCAGGCAGCGAGAGAGCCGTAGCATTTACAAGAACGCAGCGCCCGTAAGAGAACGCTGGTGGTGGAAGCGGGCAAGGTGTCTTCGGAAGCGGTCAGCGCTACTAGGAATCAAGTGGGCAGAACCGGGAACAACGCCCCCTGAAATACGTCACAGCTCTGCTATAAAACCACCGCTCCAGCGAGGATCAGCCGTCATTTCACGGGCAGTCCAGGCAGCAAGAGAGCCGTAGCATTTACAAGAACGCAGCGCCCGTAAGAGAACGCTGGTGGTGGAAACGCTGGTGGTGGCAGCGAGGTTCAGCCGTCATTTCACGGGCAGTCCAGGCAGCGAGAGAGCCGTAGCATTTACAAGAACGCAGCGCCCGTAAGAGAACGCTGGTGGTGGAAGCGGGCAAGGTGTCTTCGGAAGCGGTCAGCGCTACTAGGAATCAAGTGGGCAGAACCGGGAACAACGCCCCCTGAAATACGCCACAGCTCTGCTATAAAACCACCGCTCCAGCGAGGGTCAGCCGTCATTTCACGGGCAGTCCAGGCAGCAACGAGGCTGAACGGCAGCAAAAAATTTACCTTGCTTTACGCAGGTACGTGAACGACTTATACTTTGGCTTCTTTGTTCCTGGACTGCTCAGTGAGTGACGGGTATTATGGGTGATAAGCCGCCCACTACTGTGAAGGAACTAGTTAAGGCCTTGTCAGATTTTTCTGCTAGAATTGATACCAAACATGATGAGCTAAAGAAAGACATCACAAAGGTTATTGAAGGCGAACTACAAACTCTTAGACAGTCAATCAACTTCATGAATGAGCAATTTGAGCAATTCAGGGTGGAACTTGGCGAAACAAAGAAAGAACTTGCTGCGGTGCGAGCAGAAAACCACGCGATTAAAAGCGAAAACAGTCGCCTCGTCAAGAATATTAAGGAAATAAAACAGGAACTCACTGCTCAGCAACAATATAGTAGACAGAATAACCTAGAAATAAAGGGAGTTCCTGTGATGGAGGGGGAAAACTTGGTCTCCACAATGCAACAGCTTGCCAGCTACCTGAAAGTTGAAATCAAAGAAACAGATATAGACGTCGTGCACCGAGTGCCATCAAGGAACGCGTCAACACCTAACATCATAGTTAGGTTTCTTTCGAGAGCTGTGAAAGATAATGTTCTGAAGACTGCTAAGAAGCAACGACTTAACACGACAGCTTTAGGTTTTCAGGGCATCGCATCTCCAGTGTACATAAATGAGCACTTGTGTCCGGCAAACAAGGAATTGCTAACAGCCGCTCTAAAGACAAAGCGGGAAAAAAAGTGGAAGTACACCTGGGTAACTGGTGGAAAGATTTTGATGCGGAAGGCGGATAATTCACGTGTGCTTCACGTCACATGTGCTGAGGATCTTTCCAAAGTTGTTTGAGGATTGCCTGCTTGTTTCTGTAACCTGGAGTTTCCTATACTTTTAAATGGCGTTTTCTTTTTCTGAGGTTGAAAACATATGGCTGCAGCAGGATCATTTCGCAGTATTACATTGTAATATTCGCAGCATAAAGAAGAACTTCGATCATCTGCTTTCGTACTTATCACAGCACTCGTTTAAATATGATGTCATCGCTATAACTGAAACTTGGCTTCGAGAAAGCGAATCAGTTCATTTACCCGGCTACGTCATGCTTTCGCAACCTAGAAACAGTGCTACACGAGGAGGGGGTGTGGCGCTATTTATCAAAGACTGCTTTAGTTTCGTTCACCTTAGCAATAGCTCATGCTGCAGTTCATCGGCAGAGACTCTTTTTATTCATCTTCAGAATGGTGTCATCATCGGTGTAATATATCGTCCACCAATTTCCAGTGTGGCTGATTTCATTACTGTGATGGAAAGTACCATGATACCCATTGTGGCCTCTAAAGCACCTATTATTGTCTGCGGTGATATTAACATAGACGTGTCTGGAGATACATGTGATGATTACGTGTTTTTGCTACAATCAGTTAATCTGAGAAATGTTATTTCATCACCCACTCGCATAACAGACCACTCGGAGTCGATTATTGATCACGTGTTGTGTAACGCTGACCTGGATGTATCGGCAGGCGTATACGCTGTTGCTATTGCGGATCACAATCCCACCTTTCTATTTTTACCCCAGAAATACATTTGTGCTCCTGCCATACCTGCCATTAAACGAACAACACGTGTCGACTATAATTCCGTGCAAAAACTACTACAAGGAACGAATTTTGATGCCCTCTATGATGAAGACGTGGACGTCGAGTGTGATAACATTGTAAAATGCATTATGGATGTCATTGAACGATCAACGCGTAGCTGTTCGCGCCGAAATTATGACCATGCCATATGTCCATGGATGAATAGAAATATACTTGAGGTTTTGAAGCTGAAAGATTTTTACTACGACAAATGGAAAAATAACAGGAGCAATGAATACTACCATCAAAATTTTAAGCTTTACAGAAACAAGTCAGTAGCAATGATAAGAAAATCCAAGAAGTGCTACTATACCAACCTAGTGAAAAAAAATGATGGTAACACGAAGAAAATATGGCAGATTGTTAAAGACGTCACTGGCATGGGTAGCAAAGAACGCATTACACCTGATAATCCAACTCGTGAAGTGGCCGACAACTTTAACGATTACTTTACTAATATTGGTCTCAGCCTTGCGAGGAAGTTCCCTACTCATATGCAGAATTTAAATGCACCCTGTACTGTTACCAATAATTTTGATTTATGTGATGTAACTGAGGATGACATCCGACAAGTAATTAATAAGTTACCAGGGAACAAGGCAGCTGGACATGACGCCATATCATCAAGGATTTTAAAGGAGAATATTGATGTATTGTGTGGTCCCTTATGCCATATATTTAATCATGCATTTTCCTCTAAAACTTATCCTAGTATACTTAAGACCGCCAAAGTAATACCAGTGTACAAATCTGGTGATCGGAATCTTCCGGACAGCTACAGACCAATATCTGTTCTGAGTAGTATTAACACTACGCTTGAAAAACTAATATCGTCGCAATTAAGGCGCTTCCTGGGTGAACAGAATGTACTTTGTCCCCAGCAACACGGCTTTGTTGCAAACAGGTCCACTTCAACTGCTGTTT
The DNA here is from genome assembly GCF_043290135.1 of Rhipicephalus microplus. Taxonomy (NCBI): domain Eukaryota; kingdom Metazoa; phylum Arthropoda; class Arachnida; order Ixodida; family Ixodidae; genus Rhipicephalus; species Rhipicephalus microplus. The sequence continues at coordinate 133,918,000 of NC_134708.1, forward strand.
CGATGCTTACGCAATATATTAATTCCGCGCTACATGAAAACAACATAGCAATAGCAGTATTTTTAGACATACGAAAGGCATTTGATGCTATTAGTCATTCCATTTTACTGGAAAAAATGCATTCTTATGGGATAAAAGGTAACTCGCTTGATTTTTTTTCTAGTTATCTATCGGCACGCAAACAAAAGGTAGTCATTGGTGACATCAAATCATCCTACGGTTATATTAAATGCGGGGTGCCACAGGGTTCAGTTTTGGGCCCTATATTGTTCTCTCTTTATATTAATGATGTCCCGCGATCCCTACAAAGGTCAAGGGCACTGATGTACGCGGACGACACTGTTTTAGTTTTCACAGGACACTCCTTAGCAGATTTACAAAATGACGCGATGACCGATTTATCGAACATTTCGGAATGGTTTGCCAGGAATCAGCTGACTGTTAACTGTACTAAAACAAAGTATATGGTGTTTCACTCTCGTATGAAACATATTGACGCTGAATCTCTTAACCTAACAATAAACAACACTCCTATTCAACAAGTTCCTTGTTTTAAATATTTAGGCGTCACTTTTGATGAACACTTACACTGGCATGAGCAAGTACAAAGTGTGTGCGCAAAGCTAGCCTATGGCTGCTATTCTCTAATAAAAGCTCGCCAATATTTTCCACAAGCTATTCTCCGCACACTCTACTTTTCATTGTGTCATTGTCACATAGGTTACTGTCTGGAATCGTGGGGTGTGACGTACAACAGTTATCTAAAAACTCTTGAGCGACTTCAAAAGCGTACACTGAAAATCATAAGCCAAGGTGAATCAGTAAGTAATATTTTCCAATCACAACGCATTCTCTCAGTTCCGATGTTGCGTGACTACAAAATTGCTGTTTCAGTAAATAACATAATTAATAGAAATTCACCTTTGCCTGCTGATCTTTTTTCAATTCCTAAACGCAATACGCGACATGCTTCGAATGGTAATTTCAATCTGCCCAAATGTTTTAATGTTTACGGAGAAAGACTGATACAGTTTAGTGGAACAAAAATATGGAACACGGTCCCCCTAGAGATTAAAACGGCACGTAATTTCAGCATGGCATGTAAATCATTTTTTCTGTGGAGTCAAGACATGTAAGCATGTGTGTGTGATTCGATTTTCATTGTATTTTTTTAATAAGTGCCTATGTATAGAAACTAGCTGCAAGCTAATAAGTATGCATATCTGCAAGAAAAAATGTATTACTGTGTTATCTGTATCACATGATTGTTTTTTTTATGTTGTTACCTCAGAGCTGACCTGTACACTTTTTTATGTTGCACATTGTATTGGACCGTCCACTAGCCACTTTAGGCTATCGGTCCAAATAATCCCTGTAATTGCATATATCTATTTATGAAAATAAAGCTTCATTGATTGATTGATTGATTGATTGACCCCGGAGGGATGAAAGGAAACAGAGAGAGATAAAAGAAATGCAAATTTACAACATATAGACCGACAACTGAACATGAAACGGTATGACCTCAAGGATGGAAAGATTATCCCTCCTAGTGACTCAAACCAACCCTGATTTTTTGGTGGAAAGTATTTTTATGTCTACATTGAAAATCGCTAGAAATTGCCTGTGGCGCCAACTGGTGGCAAAAACTTCAAATATTCTTTTTACCCTGTCACGTGACTGTGGACTAGTGTACGTGGTCAACAATTTTCTTGTTAGTATCGAAATGCTGTTTGTTTCTTTGTAGTAAAAGATGGTACTCAATGAAAAAGTACATATAGGCTTGCGTTTGTAGTACACATCAAAGTGGCACTGCCTTCACATGTCGTAATGATGCCATGCTCGTCAGCACGTCTTGCGCAACTTATCTGTGGGCTGAGACTGTGCACGCAGTGTCCAGGTCACCAAGATTTGCAGCGAAGTGGTTTTTCTATGCCTACTCTTTGTCATAAAAATGACGCGTACTGCTTCTCGGCATGGCCGCGCATATGGGCAGTGATGTTTTCGGTGACTTGATTAGGCTCGCTTGTCTAAAGAGTAACGACGGCGGGACAAGTCATCCACGACACAGGCGCGCCAACCTTCGGCTTGGGTGCCCGCAACGTGGTACAAATACATGGAAGTTGTTTAAAGCCACATCGTCTCATTGTAACGGTTTGTTATTTTCACAAATATATGTAAAGCTCGAAATAAGCTTCATTAAGCATAGCTACGGGAGCTTCTGCGAAAGCAGAACGACAGTATGCACAAGTCACAAGGAGTGATACTGGCATCGCTATCAATTTTCAGCGTTGCGGGACAAAAAGGGACATCCGTGTTCACAGCCTCTCCGACCGAAAAATTCTGCTTATAAAATAACTACGTTCTTTTGGGATTAACTATTTTCAGCTACGAACGCTACGAATTGTAAGCTGTCTGTCGCAACGGAAGAAACTGGGTTTAAAAAAATCAGCGTTGGTCTCAGAAATTTGCATAGACCGTGGCGCCATATTCCTCTCTAGGTCTTTTTGTAATAAACTATGTGGCCTCATTACCGAGACGTCGTACACTGCATTCCAGGTCCACCGACGACGCACGCCACATCGCATAGAAAATGATAACATCTTCAATGTCTCGCATTTTATTCGTAGAACTTTGCACGGGGCCTCGGTCTACGTCATATCCGTGGCGATGTCGTGAGGTGCTGCCCCCTCAGATCGGCACTTACGCTTACTTTAAGACCCAAAATTAGATATCCTAAAGGTAATTTTCATGAGTACTAACTGGTACGAAGTGCCCCCGCGTACAGGGTAATCAAACCACACAGACATCTTGATGTTTAAATTTTGGCATCACGGTTTGCTTGTAAGCGTGGGAATGCAGTTAAACCCACTTATAACAATACTCAAGTGCCACAAAAATTTACACGTTTGAAGCGCTATAAACGAGTTAAACGAAAAAGAAGAAAGCTAAATAGAGGGATGGCAGGCTGTTGTAAGAAAACTACACTGTCGGATCGGATATGTCAACAGACATTACTTACAAGGGTGAAAAAGCGGCCGATTTTTTTGGCAATCTTTGAAAATTTGGATGCGTTCACGGGACCTACACAAGGCCCATATAGTCTACATATGAAAACGTCTGAAGTTTCGGACACACAAACTCTTCGCAGCGTCAACTTTTTACTCGAATTGCATGTTTCAACAGAAGCCATCAACCCTCCCGTGTTGTAGAGGTTTTCAAAACTTGGCTTTGCCGCATTGCCTGGTTGCTATGCGGTGAAAACTACTTCGTATCCATAGGGCGCTGGGGTTCATCAGGGTTGTGGGTGGAGTTTCAGCAGCTTGTAGTTTTTATTTTCTTCTTTCTTTTCAAGGACTTCACGTGCCATTACCTTTCGTCACTGGCACCAAACCGCCTGAGGTCATTGCTGTAACCAATAATATGGCATGTGGGAACTCCTGTAAGAGAGTTTTTTCATCATATAAAACATACAAAAGTTCACGGTGCAGCAGCTTGTCATTGTTATGAACGATATATTGTTAAAACCGGTATTGTAAAGAAATGAGTGCGAACGTACGCGCGTAAGGTTGCCTTTTTCAGTAACTTACCCTCGGTGTGGAGAAGACAGTTCTACAGAGGCAACTTCAGTGCCACTTACACATGCAGAAATAATCTTTACCAATACTGTGACGACCGATAATATTTAATGAAAGGAATAAATGTGAATTTGACGATCTCTTTAATGAGGATGTTCAATTCTTGGGAAACGCACTAAGTTTACAACACACACGACTCCACCAACTGGCCCTGTCTCACCGACTTCAGCCTTCAGCCTCCATTCAAACTCTGTCGACTCGAGACATGGCCTCAAACATGGGGGAAGGGGGGGGGGGGGGGGGCGTGGCATGTTTTTTTTTTCGGCCGTCCCAATCGCCGCACTCCCCAGCAAAACAAATGAGTCCTCGCACGCTCGGCTACCGCGAGAGGGCGTGGATTCTGGCGGCGGCGGACTCCGTGGCAGACAGCAGAGCGCATGCGATTCCAGCGTGCGCACGTTATTTTTATTTTTTTCCCGCCTACGAGCAAGAACGACGACCGGAATCTTCTGCCTGAACTGAAGGAAAGTATTTTTCCACGGACACCGCAGCAGCCAGCAAAGCGCATGGGATTCCAGCGTGCGCATGTCCCCCCCCCCCCCCTTTTTTTTTTGCAGTAGTCGGCCTCCACCGCGGCTGCGGTCACTGTTGCGGATTGGCGGAGTCAGCTGCGCGGCCGCTGGGAGGCAGCACTCACCAGCAAAGAGCTGTCCGACCAGCTTTGAGCCGTTCGGCAAGCTGACGGCGCCGCCAGGGTCGCAGGACTTAGTCGCCGCTAAGAAGGTCCGTAAGGGGCGCACATACGGAAGCAAAATTTCGAATAAAGCTTCGGAAGTATGACGACAAGCCGACAAAACTTCTAAGCTCCTTTAGGTTATTTGGCTTCGGAAAATCGGTGACTGTTTGAAGCGTGGCGGGGTCGGGAAGTATGCCGTCCCGCGATACAACGTGGCCTAGAATGGTGAGCTGCCGGGCACCAAAACTACACTTCTTGAGGTTGAGTTGAAAGCCGGCGTCGGTGAGGCGTGTGAGGACGAGCTCGAGATGATTTAAGTGGTAGTCTAAATTGGTGGAAAAGACAACTACGTCGTCGAGGTAGCATAAACACGTGTTACAATTGAGGCCTCGTAAAATAGTGTCCTTCATTCTTTCAAAAGTGGCTGGAACATTACAAAGGCTGAAAGGCATAACGGTCAATTCGTATAATCCATCGGGTGTGACAAATGCTGTTTTGTGTCGGCCAGTTGCTTCCATAGGATCTTGCCAGTATCCAGACCGCAAATTCAGCGTAGTATTCTGCTCCCTGCAAACAGTCAAGGGCGTCGTCTATGCGCGGTAACGGGTAAACGTCCTTACGGGTGGTCTTGTTTAAGCGTCGGTAGTCGACACTGAACCGAATGAAGCCGTCCTCTTCTTAACAACAACGACCGTTGAGGCCCATGGACTGTTAGAAGGCTGTACAATACCCCGCTAGAGCATGTCAGCAACCTGGTCGTCAATAACATGGCGCTCCGACGCTGAGACTCGGTAGGGACGCTGCCGTAGAGGCGTATGGCTTCCTGTGTCAATCAAGTGAGATATGTTCGATGTTCGACTGAGGCTAGAAGCGTGGCTATCAAAAGATGTGCGAAACTTTTGCAGCAGGTTTACCAACTCGCTTCATTCTGAAGAAGACGTTGCGACATCGATGGAGCGGTGGAAAGCGTCAAGGAGTGACTGGTCAACAACAGAGTCAGACATGAGTGCGCTGAGGTCCGTAGAAAGTAAACTAAACGGAGCGCCAAAAATGTGACGGGCGTCGATCGGATGCACGTGACCGAGACATTCACCATAGAATAAAGGTAAAGGCCCTTCTAGCGTATTGTACACGAGCGTCTTCGTGATGCCATAGTTGAGAGTAAGGAGAGCAACGGCAAGTGGAGAACATTTGCGTTGAATGAACAGGGCAGAAGGCGTAAATAGAACATCACCGTCGGAAATAGCGTCACACGACACAGTCACCAGCAGAGAAGAGCGTGGTGGTATGGTGGTGTCGTCAGAAACAGACAGTTTATATTACGGCAGGGAGGCTTCGACAGAGTCAACATCAGGAAGTGCAGACAGCTGAAGTTTAGCGCGACAGCAGTAAATGACGGCATTATTATTCGCAGGGAAGTCCCAGCCGAGTATCATGTCATGGGAACACGAGGGCAGCACTATGAATTCGATGAAATGCACAGTACCTTCGATGACGACTCGTGCGGTACAGGCTGCCAGAGGTGTTAAACTTTGTGCGTTAGCCATTCTAAGAGAGAGGCCGGACAATGGCGTCAGAACTTTGCGGAGATTGCGGCACAGGTGGGCGGAAAGAACGGATAGAGCGGCTCCGGTGTCGACAAACGCCATGACGGCGATACCATCGACTGACACTTCAATGACGTTAGCTGGACAGGGGCGAGCCCTTGTGCATGGCAACGGGGACGCAGTTCGTGCCTCGGGAACTGAGGCCGTTAGTTTTACTGGTAGGTGGGTCTGGAACGGCGACGCATAGGGGAAGGCGAACGTCGACGTGGAGAACGGGAGCGGTGGGTGGGGTCGAGTGGACGATCAGAAGGAAAGAAAGAGGAAGGAGGGCTTGAAAACGTAGAAGAAAACTGAGGGTCAAACGAGGTCATTTGTCGAATGTTCTGAGGAGCCTGGCGACGACGACAATAACGCGCCACGTGGCCAGCACCACCACAAGCAAAACACTGTCGTAGACGGTTGTCGTAGACTCGCCATTGGTCGGAGTAGACGCCCAGTTGCGGCTGGGGGGCAGAAAACTACAGCCGAGGTGGTATCGGCATAGGCGGTGATGAGCAGGTCGGTGGCGAAAAGGGCGGCGGCGAATATATAGGCGCTGGCTGGAACGCAGGCTGTCGAGGTCGAGCAACGGCCTCGGCGTACGTGAGAGGTGCGGTGACTGGCGGCGGTTCACGGGCGGGAGGAAGAACTTCTGCGACCTGGTCTTGAATGAAGTCGCGGAGTGTAAACGTCAATCTGCGTTGTTGATCGGGTACACAGGACATCAAAAAGAGTTGACAAGTGACCTCAGCGCGGATGAACTCTTAGATCTTGGAAAGAAGAGGGACATGGTCTTCTCCTATGCCAAGGGTGGACAGGCTGGACAAAGAGTCAGCGAGCACCGAAGGACGCCGGGTGGATAGACGTTGCCTGCGCAACTCATCAAAACTCTGGCATAACTCGGTCAGTTCTACGACAGTGCGAGGACTCGTAGAAACCAACATTTGGAAAGCGTCGTCCTCAATGCACTTTATTATGTGCTTGCTGTTAAGCTTTTCGGACATCGGCTCGTTGACTCGCTTGCAGAGGTCAAGAACGTCCTCATTATAGCTCGTGAAATTCTCACCAAGCTGCTCGGACCGAGTGTGCAAGCGTTGTTCGGCATGGCGTTTGCGTACCTCAGACCATCCGAAAACTTGTGTGAGGCTCGTTTTGAAGACAAACCACGTAGGGAGTTCCGCTTCGTGGTTTATGAACCACAGCTTGGCCACGTCTGACAGGTAGAAGGAGACGTAGGCCAACTTGGCGGCGTCATCTCATTTGTTGTGAGTACTCGCTCGTACATAGAAATCCAGTCATCAACGTCCTTGTCTTCTGTGCCTGAGAAAACAAGGGGATCTCGCAGACGCAGAACCGACGCAGAGGACAGTAGGCGGTGCCGGTGGAGGAGTTGGAGCGGCGCTTGCGTGGGTAGGCATAATGAACCATAAAATGCAATTCCGAAGCTCCAGGATGATCGAAACCCAGCAGCCTCCACCACTTGTAACGGAGTTTAATTGCAGAGCAGAACGCAGAAGGCGAAGCAGTCAGCAGTGTCTGGCCAAGCGAAGCAAGCACGAGCTTATGCGATGGCGATGCCCCTGAGGCGCCAAGAAACGCCGCTGAGGCCCCTATTCTTCACTACAATCAGGTCCAAACTCAAGTATGCATCTTCCACTTGGAGCCCTCATCAATCATACATTATAAGAGAACTCGAATCACTTCAATATCGGGCTACAAGGTTCATTCATTCTGCATATTCGTACGATATCAGCATCTCATCTATAAAGGCGGAATCAGGTCTAGAAACTCTTGCTTCACGCCGACAGTGTGCCACCCTCTCTCCTATTCATATGTTTTATTACAATTCACTGAATCATCCACTGTACATCACGCCCCCCCCCCCCGCACATATCCCATCGCACTGGTCATCCGTTACAAGTCGCAATACCACGTATCCGGACCATTGCATTCCAAGCCTCCTTTTTCGTGAGAGCAGCAAAAGACTGGAGCGGCCTTCCTCACGCCATCTGTGCCATCACTAACCCATCTATGTTTGCAGAAGCCATTAAAAACACCGCTGTATAGTTCTCTTTTTTTTTTATACACCACCCCTTACGTAATACCTCTACAGGGAGTCTTTAAGGAAATAAAACTGAAGCCAAGTGAAGTAACTGAGTGTGCTGTTCATGTCATTGAAGGAAGGTACGTGGAAAGTAATTTGGTCAAAATATTATAGAAGGCTTCGATTACATTTACTCCCCACGTTTTAAAAATGAAAGTGCCTCAGGTTTGATCGTCTCCTTTTTTTGTCGTTTGACCTTTGATTATGTTTTGGTAGCACAATAGCAATATTGGCAATCTAGACTGCATCCAAATCAAAAGGTCGAACATGTAGCATAACGGCGTCTTTCCATTAAAAACTAAGTGTTCGCCGAGGTAGACTATTAAAGAAAGAAAAAGTGTATATGGTCATTGCTATGTAACACTGCAGTGTGTCATACCAGCTACCTCAAACTCTGAATGCGTGTTGCGTACTTCTTGGACAAGCAAAGCATTTCGATGTTGGTTCTTGCATTGCCCAACGCATCCATTGAACACCGTAAAACTGAAAGTGCGAACGGTTCACCATAAGGGGCCAAAACGTGCCTGTAACTAGCCCGTGGTCGTCGCAGAACCGGTGACGTGCACTCAAGACGCAGGGCGACGGCCAGTACCCTCCACCATGTATTCTGCTTCTACGGCTCACCGGGAGGATTCTTAAAACGGCGTTATAATGAGAAGCAGCGCTGGTCCCATGAAAGGAAAGAAAAGGCAACCCTTTTAATCGAGTGTAACCCGTGAGAATAGAGTGTGGAACTCTTTTGACTTCGCTTGTTGATTGCACTGTCATTTTCTTCTCCAGTGCCCTCCCTACTATACAGCCTGCAAACTTCGAAGTACAGTAAGTTTTCAGCACATCCGGATCTCTTGTAGAGGCATCGTAATTAATAATGCTGTAATATGGGCGCCGCAAATGTAAAGCAAAACAAGTCAATTTGATTGTACATACGCCCAAGTATTGACTTCGCCTCTCGTACACTTTGGCTCGACATTTGCAAACGAACACTAAGGTATTTAAAAGCGCAAAACTTTTTTTCCTCACCACTGGGAAGCTTCGCCAACAGCACGGCAGCTTTTTCGACCGAAAGAAAGGGCGCCACGGTGCTGAGAAAAGAGCGGGCCAGGCGCACCTCTGGAAACACGCGTGCGATAGGGACGGCCAGAGAGAAACCCGCCGTGTGCCCGCCATCTCGTAGGCCATGCTCGAGACAACGCTATTTGGCCGGCTGTCGCTTCGGGTCGCTTTGACCGAGTATTTCGACTTCCGAATCGGTATGGAAGGCAGTGCTGCTTGCAAACACTACGGCAGTGAAGAAACGATAAATCACAATATAGCAACACAGACTGCCGCTGCCTTGATACACCTTGTCGACGGACCCGTGTGGGAACAGTCACTTCTAGAATGCCGACCCGAACTGTCGTGTAAGTATGCTATTGGATATGTAATAGTACCTCCGCTCGACAGCTTCATCTTGTATACTTTATTTTATCGTGCGCCTGCTTTCCTCTCCGCTTTCTTTTCCATATATTTTCCTCCTCCCTTATAGTGTAAGGTAATGGTACAATTCTGGTTGACGTCTCTGCCTGTCTCTCATTTCATTATCTCTATCTGAAATATATTACTTTCAGCCTATTTTTATACTTTTTCCTTGTTAAATAGAGTTTCAGAATTGTCAGCACTGTAAACCACTTCGACACTATTTGTACAACATGCAACGAGCTTATTCCCTTGAAGGAACGCAGGAACTACAATGGTAGGACAATTTAGATGTAAACAGATGACAACGCAAATTGTTGTTATAGATTAGAGTATTTTATTTATTCGCAAGTTATGCTTTATTATACACACACACACACATTATATATATATATATATATATATATATATATATATATATATATATATATATATATATATATATATATATATATATATATAATAATAATAATAACGCGTTATTTGAAGGTCGCAGGTTCGGATCCTGCCCACGGCAAGTTATCTTTTCACCCACTTTTCTTCTCATTTACATTACAATTGGCCTAATAACTTCCCCTAAACCTTCCTTGGTATTATTGTCTGTTTAATCTCATTATTATTGTGTAAACACGAAAAACGAGCCCTTAAGTATACACTTGTTTCGCTTATATATATATATATATATATATATATATATATATATATATATATATATATATATATATATATATATATATATATATATATATGATTCAAAAAAGAAATTCTTTGGGTGCGGTGCAAATATAATTAGGAATAAAGGAGCACACTTACGAAAATTTGATAATTGTTTACTCTACGTTTCGGCCGTGGCACGGCCTGGTTAATCCTGACGAAGGCCGTGCCACGGCCGAAACGTAGAGTAAACAATTATCAAATTTTCGTAAGTGTGCTCCTTTATTCTTAATTATACATATATATATATATATATATATATATATATATATATATATATATATATATATATATATATATATATATATATATATATATATATGATGAATGGGTGTCATGGCTGGGCTCATACCCCATGTTTATTCCATTCTCACTTCTTCCTCATCTACTTCTCCTAACCATCTCTGCCTTCTTACGTCACAAGATTCCCCCTCCCCCCGAAAGAAGTCGCGTCAGACGAACAGAAATTAAAAACTGAAAATGCACGGCTTAAAAGTGAACACTGTCAAAAAAGGGAAGATCGTTCCATGTCCCAGGAACTTTCCGTAAACACACTTTAGTTTCACAGGAGAGTGCAGCAGTCCGGTAAGTGCTGGAGTTCTGGTGGGAGAGGCTGAGTGTTGCGTACTGGAAACATAAGTACACCTTGAACGTGAAAACTGCAGATGATGAAACTGATTGTATACTTGCAAAGAATGAACGTGGTGTGAAGGCTTTGGAGAACCAGCAGCATGATTTGTTTAGGCGTCGTGCTCTTTGCCTTGATTGGTACACATGCAGTGCCACCCGTCTGTGTGTTTGTTGACCAAGACTGATGCGGTGATGTCTGCGTCTTTCCGTAATACAGGGTGTGGTTTTGCGCCTTCTTCGTCACTTTGTGTCCTGTTGTTTGAACAGCTTTGATTGTACACTGAAACTTAATCTGTTCTAGAGAAAACTTGTGCGATGTTCCTTTTTGCGAAAATGTCTTGAATTAGGAGACTTGTTTGTCTTAAGCAAGACATATTTAATTTGTCGTCGCTTCACTTGACCCGCTTGTAGACGCCTTCGTTTAATGCTCGAGTGTTTTTCCAAAGATTTTTCCGTTCGTAGTCGTCCTTTCTGGTGTAGCCCATGGAGACTGTTGTTCTTGGGCTTGCTTCTGCTGGCATTGATGGTGTTCATGTGGAAGGAGCTGAGGTGGCAGCCGTTTTTGACTATGGCACTGATTTTCTGGGCAACTTGATGTGGTGTCCAGTAGGCAAATGGTAGTCAGTGGACTGTTATGCTGCATTTCGGGTAATGAAGGTTGTGCGCTCAAGTTTACTGGAGACTCTTCGGAGGCTCTTGTGACGCTGTTCCTATTGGGCGCTTCTGGCTCTCGGCAACGTGTGCGATTCCATACTTCCGAGCGTCCTGTGTTGTTAAGACTCCCAGGTGTCCGTGCACTGGATGGTGACACCGCGCCAGGCGTAGTTTGGTCAGATTTCAGTCGGAAATGTTTGTCTTTCTGTGTAACTAACGAGTTAAGCTGTTCTGATGCTTGCATCTGCACAGAAGGGCCAGAGCCTTGCTGAGTATCTTCAGGGTTCCTCACCTCTATATCAGCCGTAGTAAGCATGTGAGATGTGAGGTGAGTGCTGTGAGCAACTGAAGAGTCAAGCGACGGAAAAGTAAGAGGTGGTCGAAGTGCGCGAGACGGAAAGTACTGTGCACAGGGTGGCTCCCTAATGTGAGTGCTACGGTGCAGTGATGACGTAAAGCTTGGTTTTCGATCGGGCCGTTGCAAAACGCGGTGTGGTGGAGGGTACACTCTTCCTGCAAACAGATCTGGCTGCCTTGCATTGAGAATGTGCTTTATTGCTCTTGTTTCAAAGGCCGATTCATTTTTGGTGTCCCAATGCGTGAGCAGTGCTTTTGACTGCGGCGACCGGGCGCGGTTGTCTGTGGATGGTCGGTTATAAGCGAATCTTCATCGTAGTCGTCATTATGGTTTTTAAACCAAACGATCATTTCTTTTTGATCTTTTCCCATGACTCGTCGTTTTGAAATACGTGGGTGAGGTAAAATTGAAATGCCTCACCGGTGACGTAGTCACTGAAGTTCGTTACCATTTCCCGTTCCAACCAAGATGCAGCGGTAGCGTGGAGCTCGAACAGGTTGAACCAGTTTTGTACAGGTCCATCGTCCGCTGCTCCGGTGTACTTGGAGATGGGAAGGTCCGTCGATGGTTCTGCCATGATGCCGGTAACTACTTGCGCCTGAGATCACCTCTTCTGTGGTCGATATTCAGTTGAGGCGTATTTCCAGTGGCTTCGTGAATGATGTGTGGCTGATGAGCGGCGGCCAGTTCTTCATCTTGTCGACTCGTGTGAAGCTATGATGAATGGGTGACGTGGCCTGGCTCATACCCCATGTTTATTCCATTCTCACTTCTTCCTCACCTGCTTCTCCTAACCATCTCTGCCTTTTCACGTCATATATATATATATATATATATATATATATATATATATATATATATATATATATATATATATATATATATATATATATATATATATATATATATATATATATATATATATATATATACTGACAGACTTGGTGTCATTAGGTTGTATACGAGGGACTATTGAGCAGCTGCCCGCTCGTAATAAGTTCACGTGCTACGTGACGCCAGACATGCGCATAAAAGAGTGTTTCACACTCGTCGCTTGGCTTATAGATGGCGCTGACTGACACTCCTACTTCTAAATTCACATATAAAGCCGAAAAAAAAGTGGATGGAGGGAAGGCCACTGTAATAGCTCAGTGGTTAGAGCATCGAACGCGTTATTCGAAGGTCGTAGGTTCGATTCCTGCTCACGGCTGGTTATTTTTTCACCCACTTTTCTTTCTTCCTATTTACATTCCATTGGTTTTAATAACTAATAATCTCCTTAATATTGTGTCAAACACGGAAAAACGAGCCCTTAGATATACACTTCAGTCCGTTTATATATATATATATATATATATATATATATATATATATATATATATATATATATATATATATGATAATGCAAAAATGTGACATTTTATTTATTGCACTGCTATCACTACACATTATTTTACAATTTACAATTAAAACCTGCAACCATTCACATTTGTAACTCTATCCCAAAGGCTGCAAAAATTAGAAGCTATTATGTAGACGTGCAATATTTTATTATAGTGCCGCGACAGGTTGGCCATGTTCAAGTAGCCGCCGCAATCATCATGGAAAAAGCACCAGCAAGACCCGGCTGGTATGCGCCACGCGTTCGTGCGCTCCAACAACGAGAAAGAGGAAGTTAGTTGAATCTGTGCCTCCCGACTACTCGGACTCGACGACCATAGTCATTAGACTTGTGGGCACAAGTTCACCCTAATAAAGTTGCTTGTTTTTTTTAGGCTGTCTGCCTCAGCATCGCTACATTTCTGGTGGAAGTGCTGGGTATGAATCGAAGCCCCGCGAGTTCAAGACAGCGTAGCCCCGACGACCAGCGTATCAACCCCGTGGAAGTGACTCCTGTACACCAGAGGGCAAGTGGCCGTCTTCGAGGTGACTCACCTGAGTTCGGTCCTCTTCACTTCGCACCAAGGGGAATTCAAACTATGGATGCCACCACTATGACTACCCAGGTAACACCGGCACAAGTGTTCATTAGCCAACCGCACCAGCCGCCAGTATTCCACGGCGACTCGTACGAGGATGTTGAAGATTGTCTGGACCTGTTCGAGAGAGTGGCGAGCTTGAATGAATGGGACGAAAGAGAGAAGCTTCGTCGCGTATACTTCGCCCTGGAAGACTTCGCAAAGACATGGTTTGAGAACCATGAAACCTCGTTGTCTACCTGGGAGGTACTTCGACGACAAGCGGTGGCTACGTTCGCGAACATAGACCGAAAAGAAAAAGCGGAAGCTGCTCTTCAATCCAGGAACCAGCTCACAAACGAGAGTGCTGCCATGTACATTGAGGACATGGTCCGTCTGTTCAAGCGTGCGGATTACAACATGGCTGAAGATAAGAAGGTGCGCCATCTAATGCGCCGAGTGAAGCAAGAGCTGTTCGCCGTTCTCGTCCGCAAACCTCCAAGCAGTGTTGCTGAGTTTTATTTGGAAGCGACGGCCATCGAAAAAACACTAGAACAGCGCGCTCGGCAGTACAACCGGAATCTTAACTGCGCATCTGCACAGGTATTCTCTGGAGGCGTGCGAAACGACGTTGAAGCCCTGCGAGAGCTCATTAGATCAGTTATTAGGGAAGAACTGAGCAGACTGCAAATGCCCCAGGCTCCAACTGCACTATCTGTTACAGACGTTGTTCGTGACGAACTGAGGCAAGTCATACGAGAACCAGAGCGTGAGCTGCAGCCGGTTCGACCTATCTGAACGTACTCTGAAGTTCTCCGACAACCAACAGTACACAACAATGCAGCAGTTGCGATGGCGGCGACTCCTGTCCCATCTACAGCACGCAGCGCACCTCGTCCACGGGAACCAACAGCTACCTATCTGCCCCCAGGAGCACGTAGCACGCATCGCTATGTGGAGCCTAGGCCCAGGAAAAGTGACGTCTGGCGTGATCACGAGCGCAGGCCTCTTCGTTTCCATTGTGGCGAAGCGGGTCATTTGTACAGATTCTGCCCTTACCGACAGGCTGGATAAAGAGGCTTCCCGTCGTATGCACCGTGCCCCCGAAACGGCGAACGACCAGCGGAGATTGAGGAGTACTTGTCCACGCGCCAGAACTCGCCACCTCTACGCCAACGTCGGTCACGGTCACCATCGCCTATGCGCTACCGGTCATCCAGCCCACGTGCACCTTCAAGGCAGCCTGGTCATCGCTCTCCAAGTCCACTCCCGGAAAACTGAAGCAAGCGACCTGTGGAGGTGAGGCCGCTGATAACATCAATTACGAAGATCCTCCAATATGGCTTGAGGGCGACGACGGTGTATTTACGGTAAACGGGTGCAACCACAAAAGCGTTACTTCAGATTTGTGGTTGAGAATAGAAGGATGGGAGCTGAATGCCTTAGTCGACACTGGTGCTGATTATTCAGTGATAAGTCACAAGATGGTGAAGAAGCTAAACAAAGTTGTGACACAGTGTAGTGGATCGCAGATACGCACGGCAGGTGGTCACATTATTACGCCCCTTGGCAGATGCACCGCAAGACTTGAAATACGGGGCTTTATTTACGTTGCCGATTTCATTGTGCTACCAGAATGTTCAAGAGACCTCGTTATAGGAATGGATTTTTTGTGAGCTAATGGCGCCGTAATTAACCTGCGTAGGTCCAGCGTGTCGTTTTCGACTGAACGAGCTATACTTGTAGAGGAATCTGAGGAGCGACGCCTAACTGCTCTACGCGTTGTTCATGATGACGTAACTGTGCCGCCACGCTGCAGTATAATGGTGCTCGTAGAGAATGACGCATTTTACAACCGCGAAGGCATAGCGGATACAAATGTAGGGCTGTTTTTGAAAAAAAGGTGTATGCGTAGCTCGGGGTCTTGTTCACTTGACGAATGGCCGTGCAGTTGTCCTACTTACGAATTTCTCCAATGAACTTCAACGCATCGCTCGAGGCACGGCTATTGCCTATTTACACGACTTCTGTATGGCGACAGAACTATGCAGCTCAACCACGTCAACCACTCGACCGGTGGCCTGCAACATCGACACATCCGTGACCGTCAACCAGAGCCTTCCGGACAGTCAAAAGAAACAGATTTACGCCTTAGTAAAAGAATTCTCTGATTGCTTTTCAATTGCCTCGAAGGTCCAGCGCACGTAAATTACGAAACACAGAATTATAACGCAAGACGACACGAGGCCTATATGCCAGCATCCATATCGAGTGTCACAGAAAGAACGGGAAATCATTAGGAAGCAAGTGGAGGAAATGCTTTCGGATGATGTCATCCAGCCTTCGAATAGTCCATGGGCGTCCCCCGTAGTGCTCGTTAAGAAGAAAGACAACACGCTTAGATTCTGTGTCGCCTACTGAAAACTCAACAGTGTAACTAAACGAGATGTCTACCCCTTGCCACGTATTGACGATACGCTAGATCGGCTGCGATCCGCAAATTTTTCTCCTCCTTGGATCTGAAAAGCGGATATTGGCAAATAGAGATAGACGAGCGAGACCGTGAAAAAAACGGCATTCGTAACACCAGATGGCCTCTATGAATTCAAAGCGCTTCCATTCGGCCTGTGTTCCGCGCCAGCGACGTTCCAGCGAACGATGGACACTGTCCTAGCGGGATTGAAATGGCAGTCATGCCTAGTGTATTTGGATGACGTGGTGGTATTCTCTGCAACGTTCGACAAACATCTAGAGCGACTGCGCACTGTATTACAAGCCATCCGGTCAGCAAACTTGACAATCAAACCCGAAAAATGCCACTTCTGCTTCGAAGAGCTGAGATTCCTTGGACATGTCATTAGTTCTGACGGTGTTCGTCCTGATCCAGAAAAGACAGCCGCTGATCAGAGGTTCCCTTCACCCAAAGACAAAAAGTCAGTGCGTCAATTTTTGGGTTTATGTGCCTACTATAGGTGATTTGTGGAAAACTTCTCAAAGATTGCGGAACCTCTTACAAAATTAACGAAAGACGACGTGCCCTTCAAATGGGAAAGCGAACAACAGAAAGCTTCTGGTGAATTGAGAAAACGGCTACAGGGTTCACCAATACTTGCCCCTTTTGATGAGACAGCCGACACTGAAGTCCATACAGATGCCAGCAATGTCGGCCTCGGCGCCATCCTGGTCCAGTGGCAAAATGGTCAAGAGAAAGTGTTAGCCTATGCCAGCTTCAAACTCTCGAAATCTGAGGCAAACTACTCTGCTACTGAAAGAGTGCCTCGCAGTCATCTGGGCAATAAATAAGTTTCGACCCTACCTTTATGGTAGACCGTTCAGAGCTGTCAGTGACCACCATGGTCTATGCTGGCTAGCAAATCTCAAGGAACCGTCAGGTCGACTAGCCAGATGGAGCCTTAGGCTGCAGGAGTATGACATTACGGTCGTATACAAATCTGGAAGGAAACACAGTGATGCCGACTGCCTGTCACGCTCTCCCGTCGATCCAAGTGTACCTGAAGAGGAAGACTTCCCGTTTCTAGGCGTTGTCAACGCATCCGAAATCGCTCAACAACAACGAGATGACCCGGATTTCCTGGCGCTTATACAACACCTGCAGGGTGTTGGGACTCCGGGTCCTGCCGGTCTCGTTTTCGGTAGCTGGCCCCGTCGCAGGATCCATCGTCCGACAATTCAGCGAGAAGAAGCGCCCGAACGAACAACAGAGATTTATTTACATGTGGAGAAGTGATCAACTGATCCAAAGAGAGAAGAGTGAGCGTGATACAAAACGTCTTCGGCATTTTATAGCGCCACGTTGTTGACACTGGGCGCCTTGTCCGCATCGTCAGCCAATACGGTGTCCCCGGCACCTCGGCCACGAGGGAGGGGGAAACACCTCTCACAACCCATGGAGTGGCACAACCTAACACGATGTCTATATATGGTCACGGCGCCCTAAAATGTTGCCAAACATGGTCACGAACGCACAGCAGATTCCGGAGTTCTCCCGGCGAGAGGAGGAGCCTGAATGGGGAGATGGGGGTGGACGACACCGTCGGTCAAGAACCGGTTCTCCCCCAAACTCTTCTTGCTTGGTTCCCTAGGGCCGGTCGTAACAGTCTCTCGCGCGGGGGGGGGGGGGGGGCGGTGAAGATCTCGATGGGCTGAGGTTTGCAGCCACTGTCCGGAGAGATAAGCGCCGGCAGTCGGTTTGGTGACGACCGTCTGTGATGAAGTAGAGGGCAACACCTGCTTCATTGTGGGCTCAACAGACATCACATACGCACATGAAAACACAACTACTCAGCCGGTGAGCGCCGGACAATTCCGCCAAACTCCACCAGGCAATTTTCCCCTTTAACTGATATTAAAGGAAATACACAATTTATTCAAAATGTTACTCACACTTTAAGGTGACACAAAACAACAACACTGGAAGCACACCGAACCCGAAACCCTGGATAGCCGTGCCTTCAACGTTTTCAAACAAGTACACCTAAAAGAGTAAAAAAAAACAATCACTAGCTCTCGTCTAGGTCAGGAAAAAAAATGCCAGAGTTCTCGAGACATCCTCTCGCGTCAGGGCATCGACTTAAGCCATCAGCGTTGCCATGGAGTACACCCTTTTTGTAGCGTATTTCAAACGTATATTGTTGCAAAACGAGGCTCCAACGCAGCAGGCGGCCATTCTTAGAGGACATGGTCTGTAGCCAGGTGAGAGGACAGTGGTCCAATTCCACAATGAACTTGCTTCCGGCAATATAACAAGCCAGTTTCTGGACTGCCCAAACCAAGCACGCACATTCCTTTTCGCTAGCGCTGTAAACCTGCTCGCGAAGGGTGAGTTTCCGGCTAACATAGAGGACGGAATGCTCTTGATCCCCCTCATCCCTTTGACTAAGAACTGCCCCCATGCCTCTATCACTAGCGTCGCATTGGACTATGAAAGGCCTCGAGTATTCCGGTGAACTAAGCAAAGGTTGGCTCGACAAGGCCGCTTTCAAAACGCGGAAAGCCTTTTCTTTCTCCTCATCCCAGTCGACCATTTGGGGCTCGGTCTTGCGCAACGCGTCAGTAAGAGTGCTGGCAATGTCGGAATATCTAGGGATGTACTTACGATAGTAACCAGCTATTCCAAGAAAAGCCCGAATATCGGTTTTCGTTCGGGGCTGGGGAAAGTCTCGGATAGCTGCCACTTTCATTTCAGAGGGACGGCGATGCCCTCGACCGATAACATGCCCGAGATAGAGTACCTCTGCTTGTGCTAGCTCACACTTGGGCGCCTTTACCGTTAAACCTGCTTCGCGTAGGCGTGTCAGTACTGCTCTCAAATGCGCCAAGTGTTCTGGCCAGGACGAGGAAAACACGGCGACGTCGTCCAAGTAAGGCAATGCGAAGTCCTCTTGACCCCGCAAAACCTTATCCATTAAGTTTGAAAAACAGTAAGGCGCGTTCTTTAGGCTGAAACTCAACACTTTAGGGCGGAATGTCCCCAATGGGGAAATAAATGCAGCATACCGGCTCGCCCTCTCGGTGAGCGGCACCTGCCAGTAACCTCTCACTAGGTCTAGCGTTGAGATAAATTGCGCGCTGCTTACCCTCTCGACGCGTTCCTCAATGTGGGGAATTGGGTATGTCTGATCCTTGGTGATGAGGTTTAACTTACGATAGTCTACGCAAGGACGCGGATTTTTGCCGGGTACTTCCACAAGAATTAACGGGGAAGTGTAATCACTTTCACACGGCTCAATCACACCCAATTCCAGCATCCTGTTAACCTCTGCTTTTATTAGCTCAAGCCGGCGAGGTGACACCCGATACGTCTTAGATTTTACCGGTTCCGACGAGGTAAGCTCTATGTCATGAGTGAGGACGGATGTCCGGCCTGGCTCGCTTACAAATCTGTCCTGAAACTCGGTCAAAAGACCACGCAATTCCTGCTTCTGCTTCGTTGTCATTTGTGTCTGTGATACTAAATTCTCAACTCTTTTCTCGATCGGGACTTCGTCCGATTCGGGAGCTAATTCAGGGATTTCTGCCGGAACCTCTTCCGGATCATTTAAAGTCATGTTCACGATGGCTTCCCTCTCTTTGTAGGGTTTGAGTAAGTTGGTATGATACACCTGGTGTGCCTTACGACTTCCTGGTAATTTTACCACATAGTTGGTGTCAGACAATTTTCGAGTAATCTCGGCCGGGCCGACCCATTGCACTTCAAGCTTATTCTTTTGGGAGGGCCTCAACAACATGACCCTGTCTCCTACAGCAAAGTGTCGTGCTTTAGCTGTCCGATCGTAGTAAAGCTTAGCCTTCTGCTGTGCTTTGGTCATCGCACTCTCGGTCAGTTCTTGGGCTTTTGTTAGACGATCCAATAAGGTGAAGACATATTCCACTACTACAGGATCATCACCCTGACCTTCCCACGACTCTCTCAGCATACGAAGAGGAGACCGCAGTCTGTGGCCGTAAACAAGTTCCGCTGGCGTAAACCCTGTTGTCTCATGTGGTGCAGTTCTTAGTGCAAACATCGTTGCAGGTAAGCACATTTCCCAGTCAGTTTTTCGTTCAAAACATAAGGCTCTTAACACTCGCTTCATCACGGAGTGAAGCTTTTCTATCGAGTTCGACTGCGGATGGTAGACTGAACTATGCAATAATTTCACGCCACACCGCTCTAGAAAGGTTGTCGTTAAGGCACTCGTGAAAATGGTGCCCTGGTCTGATTGTATCTCGGCAGGAAAGCCTACCCGGGCAAACACGGACAGAAGTGCGTTCACTACTTCCACGTAACTTAGCTCTTTTAGCGGGACCGCCTCTGGAAATTTAGTAGCTGGGCAGATTAAGGTCAGGATGTGACGGTAGCCTGAAGTTGTCTTGGGCAAAGGACCTACTGTGTCAATTACCAACCGACGAAAGGGCTCCGTGATTACGGGTACCAGCTTCATTGGAAATTTCGCCTTATCTCCCGGCTTACCCACTCGCTGACACACATCGCAAGATTTTACAAACCTCTCTACATCTTTAAAGCATCCAGGCCAGTAGTATTCTTGTAAAAGACGATTTTTCGTCTTCTTTACGCCTAAGTGGCCTGACCATGATTCTCCATGCACCAAACTAAGCAAATCCTGACGATACGCCTGAGGTACGACTACCTGGTCAAACTATACTCCTCGCCTATCTAGATATTTTCGATAGAGTATGCCGCTCCTCTCTTGGAATCTCACATTTAGTTTGGCGATTCCCTCTTTCGAACTGTCCTGGAATTGCTTAAGCGTCGGGTCCCCCTTTTGTTCGGTTATTAATGAAGCGGGGCTCACCTGCAGCAGCCGACTGAAATTATCCGAAGTTGGCATGACACACAACTCTTTTGTAGTTCATAGTACCTGGAATGTGTCACCCTCTGTGCTATCCTCTGTACTACCAGGAAGCGGCTGGGGAGCAACGGCATTTTCTTTTTGCTCGGTCAACGAGGCGTAATTGACCCCTTCCAATTCGGGAGGAGGTTCATCGTCGCCTTTAGGAATGGTTGCCTCCGCGACTACGGCTTCTGCAGCCTGTTCTCGCACAAGTCGATTTGTTACCGTGGTGTCCAACTCGCAACCAGGCCCGTTGTCGATTTGAGGCTTGTTTACCTCAGTGAATGTTGCTCTCGCAGCCAGCGCACGTGCCTTCGATCTAGTCAGTGCCTGCACTATGCCTTCTCCCAACGTTAGACCTTTCTCCTTCAGCATTTGATCTGACTTATTTGAAAATAAGTAAGGATACTGAGGGGGTAGATATGGCGATACCGCGGCTTCCGTTTCCAACGTTCCAAATGCGCCTTTAAGGACAACTTTAGCTACGGGAAGGTACTGACTGTTTGCTTCTACGGCTTCAATAATCCAGGCACAGTCTCCTGAATACTGTCCGGACTGAACAAAGGACGGATGAACTTTGTCCATAGTGGCTGCGGAGTCTCTAAGAACCCGACACTGCTTACCGTTCACGGTAAGGTCGTACATATAGGGCTCTAACAACTTCATGTTCTCGTCGGCTTCATTTATAGATAAAAAGGCCACCTTTTCTTTCGGGCAGTGTTTCGCGAAGTGCCCTGTTACGTGGCAATTGAAACAAGCCGCCAGTTTTTTTGCCTCAAATTTCCTTTTGCTTGCCTCTGCCGACGCCCATGGTTAGATGCCTTGCTTTCCTCACCCTTTTGTGCGAGACTTGTCGGTTGTTTTCTAAACGGCGCCTTATTCGATAGTAGGAATTTTTCCCTTTTAGGCTCGCTGTTTGCCCCGAGGGCGCGGCGCGTAACAAATTCTTCAGCGAGTGCTGCGGCTTTCGTTACGGTGTTCACGTCCGGTCTATCCTGCACCCAGAACCTCACCTTTTCTGGTAACCTTTGATAGAATTGTTCCAGACCGATACACTCGAGCACCTTGTTGTGATTCCCATACACCTTTGCTTCTTTGAGCCACTCCCCCATGTTGGCCATTAACTTGTAAGCAAACTCCGGGTATGAATCATTGTTCTCTTTTACGGCGTTGCGAAATTTTTGTCTGAAACCTTCCGCTGACAACCTGTATTTCTTCAGAAGGCTCGACTTTACCTCACTGTACTCGTCAGCCTCCTCTTTCGTGAGGCGCACGATTACTTCTGAGGCCTCCCCCGGAAGTAGGGACAACAAGCGTTGAGGCCATGTATCCTGGCTGAAACCTTGCCTTTCACAAGTTCTCTCAAAGTTGACGAGGAACAGCCCAATGTCCTCCCCTAGCTTGTACGATCTCATTAGGTCCGTCATTTTGAACCTGACCCGCTCTGCTGTACCGGATGCCTTGCTGCCTCCTGCTCTACTATTATGGCTAATCTCTAGCTCGAGGCGCTTCATTTCAAGCTCGTGCTTTCGCATCTTATCTGCCTCGGCTTCTGCGGCCTCGGCCGCGGCCGCCTTTCTTTCGGCCTCTGCCGCTTGCCTCTCCTGAATCTCCTCGACACATTCTGACAGCTCGTCATCCTCCGCCCCCAATGCGAGAATTGCCTCTATCAGCTCTGGCTTTCTTTGAGAGTCCGACACCTCCAGATTCAACTCCCTTGCAAGTAGCAACAACATGGACTTTCGCTGGGATTTCAGATTCATGGCTGCCTCCAGTACCGCTGTCTCTGTTCCACAAAGATTCCTGTCCTGCAACTAATTAACCTTGACGGCAACGACAGCTCTAGGTTCCTGCCTTGCCTCAAGTTTTCCGTTAACACTGTTTACAAATGAAGCTTCAAAAGCTCTTATACGGAATCCTGCCCTGCCACTGTTAACCTTGACGCCAGTGACAGAAAGAGCTTAACCAAGCTATCACACAATTTCTGCCTGACGCAAGTTACCTGTTAACCCAATGACCAAGACAGCCCCTCTCTACCAGCTTTTACTTAACACATAGAGTAAATGCCTGGTGAAATTTAACAGAGAAAGCCGGCACTCACCCAGTTCGCAGTCATGTCTCCGGCGTCGTGCCTCTCAGAAGTGCCGTTCGATTCCCTTTGGAAGTCGATGAGCTCGTGTCATCCTTCTCCTGTCGTCCCGTTGTTGAACTTCGGGCTCACTCCGTCCAGTGGTCGCTTTCGGGGTTATCGGCATCCCACCGCTGCCATCCAGTTGTTGGGACTCCGGGTCCTGCCGGTCTCGTTTTCGGTAGCTGGCCCCGTCGCAGGATCCATCGTCCGACAATTCAGCGAGAAGAAGCGCCCGAACGAACAACAGAGATTTATTTACATGTGGAGAAGTGATCAACTGATCCAAACAGAGAATAGTGAGCGTGATACAAAACGTCTTCGGCATTTTATAGCGCCACGTTGTTGACACTGGGCGCCTTGTCCGCATCGTCAGCCAATACGGTGTCCCCGGCACCTCGGCCACGAGGGAGGGGGAAACACCTCTCACAACCCATGGAGTGGCACAACCTAACACGATGTCTATATATGGTCACGGCGCCCTAAAATGTTGCCAAACATGGTCACGAACGCACAGCAGATTCCGGAGTTCTCCCGGCGAGAGGAGGAGCCTGAATGGGGAGATGGGGGTGGACGACACCGTCGGTCAAGAACCGGTTCTCCCCCAAACTCTTCTTGCTTGGTTCCCTAGGGCCGGTCGTAAGAAGGGCCTCGACGTTCAAGTTCCTCGCATATTCTCCAGAGGGCTCTCCACGTTCTGCCTTCGAGGAAGTGTCCTTTACAGGAGGAACTTTGAACCTAATGGCGAAACGTTTTTACTAGTCGTGCCCACAGCAATGCGACAGGAAATTCTGCATGCATGCCACGACGAGCCAAAATCCGGCCACATGGGTGTGAGCCGAACATTCGCCAGGATTCACCTGAAGTACTATTGGCCTAAGTTGCTCGCATCAGTGCAGCGCTACGTGAAAACTTGTCGTCAATGTCAACGGCGCAAAACTCCAGCCGTAATACCAGCCGGCCTTCTCCATCCAATAGACCCTCCGGATGCCCCATTCCAACAAGTCGGCATGGACTTCTTAGGACCTTTCCCGACATCATGTGCAGGCAAGAAATGGATTGTCGTAGCTACAGACTATTTGACCCGTTATGCTGAGACTGACTCTCTGTACAGTGCGACAGCTGCCGAAGTCGCCAAGTTCTTTGTGAACAACATAGTGCTCAGACATGGTGCGCCCATCGTCGTTATTGCTGATCAGGGCACCGCATTTACTGCAGACCTTATGCAATGTCTGATGCGCATGACAAATACCGATCACAGAAGAACAACGGCGTATCACCCTCAGTTAAATGGCTTAACCGAACGCCTCAACAAAACTCTGACCGACATGCTATCAATGTATGTCGATGTTGAACATAAACAGTGGGATGAAATATTACCCTGCGTAACATTCGCATATAATACAGCCGTTCAAGAAACAACCCACGTTGCCCCTTTCGAACTAGTATTCGGCCGAAAAGTGACCACCCCACTGGATGCCATGTTACCACTACAGGACGAAAACAGCTATCCACCTGACTTAGATGACTTCTTGCAAAGAGCCGAAGAAGCACGACAAATGGCAAGATACCGAATACGCCGTCAACAGCGCGTCGACTCTAGTCGGTACAACAAGCGACGCACTGAAGCACTTTGTCATCCCGGTGACAAAGTGTGGATATGGATCCCAGTGCGCCGCCGCGGACTCTCTGAAAAGCTTCTTTATCGATACTTCGGCCCTTATGAAGTGCTCAACGGTATCAGCGACGTCACTTATGAAATCAAATCCGCGGGACACGTGAGCTCAAGCCGCCGCAATACCACGGAAGTCGTACACGTAGTCCGCATGAAGCCCTATCATGACAGATCGTCAGAAAACGAGTGAGAGGGTGCATGTATCATTTCACTGTCTCAAGCATCGGGACGATGCGTCTGAGGAGGGGGATAATGCCGCGACAGGTTGGCCACGTTCAAGTAGCCTCCGCAATCATCATGGCAAGAGCACCATCAAGACCCGGCTGGCATGCGCCACGCGTTCGTGCGCTCCAACAACGAGAAAGAGGAAGTTAGTTGAATCTGTGCCTCTCGACTACTCGGACTCGACGACCATAGTCCTTAGACTTGTGGGCACAAGTTCGCCGTAATAAAGTTGCTTGTTTTTTTAGCCTGTCTGCCTCAGCATCGCTACAATAGTAATGTTTTAAATATTTCTGCATAATTGTATGGTGTGTATGAAGGAAACGTTGACCTGTGTCGTTTGATGTTTTGTTTTAGATGCTGCCAATTGTTTTGAAGTGAGGAAGGCTTTAAAAAATCCTCACCGAAGCGGTCAGGTTTAACCTGACCGTGTCCGAGTGGGCGCTGAGTTTACTCGGGTCTATTGTGGACATTCTAAAGTTATTTCACTCACTCACTCACCGCCCAATTAAGCACTCTGTATACAGATGGTTAACCAGCGGGAGTTGAAATGTGTGACCCTGGTGTTTGGCAGTTTGTTCAACCCGACGTGGCACTGGAGCCTTTCATAATTACTAGTTGCCTTGTCGTGTTTTTAATTAGTTTAGACCTGCGTTTGCCTTTAGTTTACCATAGTTTTTATTTCATGTCCCGCACATTGTGCCTCACATGATCGCGGTCATGGAAAAGTGTAGTGAGCGGATAATTGCGTTTCACAATGCGTTAATCACGGTGGTTGTTCTCGAACCACAGGTGGCGGCAGACGTCTTAGCCGAAGCCAATACACCACTGGAGGAACTCCCGCCATAAGCGGGCGTTCGCACCAGCCATGTCCCCCCCCCCCCCCCAATCACCAGATTCACGACGCAACGCCACGTTGTTGCAAGCGTCCGACATCGCGAGCCAACTCGGCGGAGTGGTTTGCGGAATCCGCCACCCCCAGCCCCTACATTCCTGTTCGTGATTTAGCGTGGCTTGGAAGGCTACTTGATCATCAGTACGCAGTTGCTGCCGGCATTCGGCATCCCGGGCCTGTTTTTGTGCCAAAACTGCACCATCACAGGCAAATTCGAGCTCTCTCTAAGTGATTATGCTAAGGAAAAAAAGAGAAATGTGCCATTCATAACTGTCTATCATTTCGAAGGCATCTGAACAGGTTGGCACAGGGAATCTGGTAGTGAGAATAAAGTGGCCAGGAAAAAGCAACACAAGAGAAACAATTGGCCCGGTATCTACATGTTTCACTGCAAATGTCATCGAAAGACGGGAGTCTCGCGTCTGGAGAGAGTGAACAAAACGTTTATTTGATGTTCTGCGTGAGATAATTGGTTAATTGTACTCTGTAGACGCTGCGTTAGAGAGTTTCGATCCCTGCTGCGAAGGCAAACGAGCGCATTGAGGCACGTTAGACGCGAGCGCTATCTGGCAGTTATATTCAAAAAGAAGGCGTGCGCGCCTGTCTCGGAGGCGGAATTATGTAAAGTGCAAAGCGACGGGCAGGTGCCCCCACCGTGTCGTCTTAGAACAGCGTTGGAAACACTTGCCTTTTTGAGCATCGCGTTGCATTGTCAGCGCAGAGTGATAAACGCTACGGTCCTTGGAATTACTTATGTATGCCTTTTCTAGTATAAAGAGATACTTACAGAATATTGACGTGTTGTCATTGTGCCTCATATATGGGAAATTGATTTTTAATTGACAATCGCACAAGTATGAAAGCTGAAACTTGAGCAATATTGGTGGGCGCTGCGAATCAGGTTGGCCGTTTGAGGTGTCGTTACGACGGACAAACGGACAAATGTACAGAAAGACAGACAGACCAATATTTTCGTGTTGAAGTACCCCAAAAAGACTATCGTCTTTAAAAAAAGCCGCATTCGATCCCTCCCCACGTAGTACGCGCACAAGAAAACACGCACGCAACACGCAGTCGACTGAGAAAGTCGGGAGTACAACAGTGATGCGCACGATTTAGCGTGGGAAAAAGAAGAGCGGGGACCTCCAAACTCGCAGAGTAAGTCCAGTTGTCCCAAATGGTCCCACTGTTTCAGAGGCTAATTTCAAGGCCACAGCACAAAATTAACGCTTCGGAGAGTAATCTGGAAGCATCGGGAAGATCATCACAAACTGCCGCAAGCAATGTGTTAATCTTTATCTCCCTTGAGGGGCCAGCAGAAGCCGGTGGCGTCGAGGAAGCGGGCGGTGTCGTCGTCGCGATCTTGGGGATGGCGCAGGAACTGGTGCTTGCGCAAAAGCACGCGGTGTCTGCATCGCTGCCGATCCCTTGGTGGTGACGGCAGGGGCCGGCTCAGATGTGGATTAAGGCGAGGCCGTCATCATTCTAGTAGGGAGGACGGGCGCACTGGTTGTAGAACGAGGGGCGGCCTCCGAAGTCGTGCAGCCTGTACCAGCGAGCGCATCTCGGAAAAAGCGTCCCTTGATGATGATGGCGCTGCTACCAGGGGTCCTAGCATGTTCCAGGGCTTGGTCGCGAGTCACAGCACCGTCAGGTAAGGCCATAATTATCGCCGCCTTGCACTGAAGTTGTCAGGACGGGTAGTGCGGCTTGGTTGCGGGATGTTTCCCGTGATAGTTTATGCAGCGAGGGTGTTGTGCTGCACACGATCCTTGGGTGTGCTTGATGCCGCAGCGCAGGCAGCGTTCGTCTTACGAACAGGGGGCGGTTGCATGCCCGAAACGGCCACAACGAGAACACTGCAGGGGCCGGAGTTGGGGAGAGCGAACAGGGAGCCTTTGCTTATAAAGCAGTATATCCGGGTGGACCCCGTGAAGGTGAAAGTGAGGCAGTTGCCTCTGTGGACACCGGACACGAGTGGCACGAGTGACGCAACGTTGCCGGCGAGGTCCTCGAAGATGATCGTCTGGTACACTCTAAAACCACGCCAACGCAGCTTTTCGGTCCAGTTGCTTGGCGGGAACCTTGGTCTCGCAGATCGTCCCGACCTGGAGTAGTGTGATCAGATCGGTGATGGAGTGCAACCGCAACCAGGTTGGGCCTGAAATTCACCCAGAGACGCTGAGTGGCTGGGAATCCCGAGAGGAAGGCGGCGATCGCATTCCTCGACGTAGCCAGGAAGTTGGCCTTCTTCCCGACGGGCAAATAGATGTTGGTGGCCACCCCGTCATTCGGAGGTAGGTCGCCAACGAAGTGGGGCCAGCGCAGAGATGTGCTTGGAGGCACGCGCACACCGGGGCGGGCACCGATTGCTCGGCTACCGTGGTGGTGGAGAGGCAAGAGGAGGTGTTGGTGCTGCTAGGAGGGTAATCTTTGCTGGAAGCCACGGCCGGCCGTGGCGGGAGATTAGGAAACTCCGGTTGGCACTTCCGCTTCGCTCGAAGCCAGGGAGAGGGTGGCAGTGTGATGGCTACTGTCCTCTTGGAGCTGTGTTTTCTTTTTGGAGCGTGCAAGCTTATATTGTGCCTGCTGCTGCTGGGTTGGCACCGATATCGATGCCAGGGCTGCCACCACGGTGTCCTGCTGCAACATTTTTTTTCGGTTGCCTCTCTGAGGTGCCATTAGTATCCCTTAAAAACGCTGCGCGCGAAAAGCGTGGACCGAGGATAAGGGTAAGGATGGTGATGGTAGTGGTTGGAAGATGAGAAAAGGCACCTAATTTCTGCAACCCGGTCGGGAGCACGGCGCAGTGCCTAGGAGTAAGGATGGGAGCGTATACACGCGTCTTTCTTGGTTGAAATCTCGCTCTGCTCTCCTCTCGAGCTCCCTCACGTTGCCTTTGTCGGCGCTCTTCTAGAGTTCTCCGTGGCATACCCATGTGCAAGGTTTCAGGAGAAACTGGTGTGAGCAGGCTCGGCGTGAAGGCTGCGACGGCATGGCGACGTCACTCACAACGCAGCCAATGGCGCGCGTGCTTCGGTGCGACGCTGCGAATCACGTAACTGATAACACAGCCAGTGGAAAGCGCTTGTGACAACACCGCTTCCGGGCGGTTTTTCCATATACAGCTTCCGGTGTAAAGAGGAGTACTGACAGAAAACTTTTACTGAAGGCAAGATTTAAATGACACGTGTAGATATTTAGCACCTCATCTTGGACCCTGCCGAGTGTGCATTTTCACAGTTCACGCAACCAGTGGTGAACACACCACAGCAGCAAGAATGGTGGAAAAGAAGGGCGATGGAGAGGGCGATAACCCCTGTCACACGGCCACCACCGAACTCTCTTAAACTCCGTCAACCTAAATCTACCCCAGGGAGTTCGACGGAGATAGAGTTGTGGGAGTGTCACACGGCAATGGCAAGGTTATAATAGTTGCCGTGAGGGGGCTCTGCCGGCGCTGTTTGATTTTCGCAGAAGTATCCTAATTTCATCTCTAGTTGCTATTTTTGTGAATCTTCTTTATGCTGTTTTTACAAAAACACAATATTCATTAGATATGAAGCTAAAGAAACATTAAAACTATTTCAAATGAAAACGTATTCGTTAAATGTACCGATGTTGGCAGCGACGCTGACCACCTTGTACCCAACGCTATGTTTGTTTACAATTGCGCCGTGCTCGACGACTAGTTGATATTTAGAGACGTTTCGCTGGGCGGGTTTACGAGCGAGCGAACGAGCGGAGAGGGCTGCGAAACGTGACCCGATATGACACGGGCTACAATGTGTACGGCAGTTCTTGTGTTTTCTTTCGTAAACAGCCCACTCCAAGTTTCCCTTGAATTAAATCGGTTCCCATTACCCATTCCTGCAGCCGTCGAAGGAGCTGACGATGGCGCAGCGCTGCCAGTCATTCCTATCACGGGCAAACGCAAAGACGGTGACGACAACAACCGCACGCACAGACAAAATATTTTTTTTAAAATAGCGGTGCCCAGCCGACTCGCGAGGCACGGCCGGGAGGGCATTGATGTGGAGAGTAGCTGCACTCCGCCGTGCGTGTATCTATGTAGACAAAGACTTTATGAATGAGCACTGCAACAAAATAATGTTTAATACTGCCAAAACGTATTATTGTACTCACTGTGATAATTTGGCGCTCAAAATGTTTTTCTTACCTGCAGATACCGGGGACGAGAGTACCTCGTTCCACTGTAAAGGGAGATCGTTGAACGCCCTTTACGAAATGCTCCGTTTACTTTCGTTTGCGTAAGTGTGGCCGTGTGACACGGACCCCATCGCCCTTGTCGTAAAGACGAGGGAGTTAAACGTTGTTGACGGGTGCCCATGTGACAGGGGTATAAGAAAAGTCAGTAGCTTCGGAGCTGGCCGAACAGTCACTCCTGAAGAAGCGACTCAATTAGTCCCGAAACATTGGATCAGTTTTTTAATTTTAATTTTATGCTCTGTAGACTAAATATGGCTGAATAGTTCGTTTATTCGTACTACTTTTACCCAGAAAGACAGATGCCATTTATATATATTTATAGTTAAATTAGAACAGCCCAATTGACGTGCCCCAAGCCTTACCTCGCCCTATTGTCTAATGTTTTCATGTAAGAGAGAAAGAAAGCAAAAAAAAACAGAAAGAGAGGAGTAAAAAAAGAAATATATAACCACAACTCAAAAATACGGCCAGCTCCTCTGTTGGTTCCAGTCTTTCGCCGATAGTGCAAGCTGCATTCATGTTTTCATGCGGAACTCATGGCCCCGATTTCAAAAAAAGAAAAAAAAGAAAATAAAAGCGCGTGTCAGTGCTTGTCGTGCTCTGTTGACACAAAAACCTTTTTTTTTTTTGCCTAATGACATTCTACAGAACAAGAAAAGCAAGTGATTGGGTTAGCTAACCCTTATCATCGAATGAAACGGACTGTTTAAACACGGGTGACTAAGAAGCTCACACAAAACTGTCCTTTATAAGGGTTGGCAAGTGAATGATCTTTCACCATGAGTTTTGTTTTGTTTTGCGTGTGCCTTACAAAATAAGACGCGTACCCCCACTAGGCGATTGGTCAGGATGCCCCTGTTTCAAAATTTAGTAGATAATTTCAATAATGCTGAATGATTAAGATAAAAGAAGTAAAAAAAGACTGCGTAATATACAAAACACAACAAAATTCTGATTTGACTGTGCACTTGTGCTAGTAGAGCAAACCGTGGAATGAACCTGATCATAGCAATCTCGAATGTGTTGTATTCTAATTTTTCTTTCTTAGAGGGGGTGGGGGCGGGGCTCCTTAAGACGTGGGTCGTGTGTCGCCTGTAGGTATTAGCCACTTCTCGTTTTAGTCCTTGGAGTGTCCGCTGGATGGCGGTACTTGTATACGATGAAAAGATGCGAGATGGCGGTACTTGGAGTGTTCACAAGATGGACGGACGGATGGACGAACGGAATGACATACAGACAAACGGACATGCGAACAGACGGACGTACAGATGACACACACAGAGACAGACAGGCAGGCAGACAGACAGACAGACAGATGGACGGATGGACACAGACAGACGGAGGGATGGACAGCGGATGATTCACTGTTTGCCGATAAAATACTTCGTAGCTTCGCCCCACTGACCATCATTCATTCCGTGGATATGCTGTGATTTTTTACATACATGTACATTTCTTGCGCAACTTTTCTTTGTAGTAAAGATTGCCATGGAAAACAATGAGCTCGCGCGCTCTTCTTCATCTTGTCCTCCGCACATGACACACACTCATTGGAGGGGCTTGGCCGAGTGGAAAGTGAATTCGTCGCATAATTACAGTATTATGTCATCCTTTGGCCTGTTAGTAAATGATTGTAATTATTTGCTGATTTGAAGTGTGAATTACTAGAAATGAAAATGTCAAGCGCACCGAATTCAGCAGGATATTTTTTCATCGCCGTGATATGGACCTGAACGGCTTAAAGAAAACATCCCCGTGGCTGTACCCCCAAACAGTGGCCTCAAACGAAAAGACATGTTCTGATAGTTCCAGGCTCTGTTTTCGATCACGTGATACTGCGATTCTGTTCCTCAATGTATTGAATCGGTGACAAATAGAAAAAACGCCAATAGTTTCATCCTGATTACATAAACCACACGAAGGGGATTTCAGTAAACCTGATCGATGGAAATCAAAATTGAATGAACGTGGCTACAAAGTTTCATGGCAGCAAACTCCATCATCCTTTGACCAGCCAGGTTGCTGTGCCAGGGAAATAAAGGTGTTTGTAATCCGGAGAAGTAGTCAGTGCTGGATTGTGCCTGATTTCGCGTGTGTGATATCACGCCTTCGTGAGGAGTGCTGTTAAGGAGGAAACCGAAATCGCCTTGAAAAAGTAGGTTTTTTATCACAAAACACCACCAATTTGCCCTATGTGCTTGTATTCTTCTGTGTCCGCTCACTGCCATGCATTCCGCAGAAATGGGAACGCTCTATTGCGGACGCACTAACTCAGCTGCAGACTGCATGTTCCGCGAACTGATCTGCCTCAAGAGGGGAAAGATGCAGAGACCTTCTTGCAAACTGCAAGCGTAGACGACATCGCTGATCAGCAGTGAAGCTAATCTTGAACTGCAAACTCCTGTGCAGAGGTACTCTTTACTTTATTAACAAGATGGTGTGCTCGCAAAAAGGTTCCCGGAAGCTCGCGCCAACTTTACCTGTACCTTTTTGTTGTTCCCCCAGTACTCCGTCCAGGTTTTTTTCCCCTATCATTCAAGAGACGAAGCGACTGCTGGTCACCTCGGCCACAAGCACGGATTTAGAGAAAATCATTTGGACTGCGCCTTAGAGTCAACCATTTCGTCAGAACATACCGGTACTCTCAGAGACGCAAGGCAGCGCAGGGAAGGCCAATGGCCTCCGTGGGACCAATCCTTTTTTACCATTTCAGCAGACTGCACGAACTGCCTGGTTTTTTTTTCACGACGTCTACATCTTTCAGAATACCTCAATCGCAAGGCGGAAACGAAAGCCCTGCGCAGTGTTAAATTACCGTCGAGGTAGCAATGCATCATCTATATGGTTGCCTGACAAACGCACTGGAGATGGTGGAAAATTACGCCACCAGGTTCATTCGCTCATCATATATTAATACAACGTAAGTGAGTACTCAATAAAGGCCTAAAAACGCCTACCCAGCCTTTCCTGTTACTCCCCGTCACCACTGTCAGCCTATCTTCATTTTTCAAAAAAAAAAAGTTTGTGCACATCCCACGCACCCTGGGA
The DNA here is from genome assembly GCF_043290135.1 of Rhipicephalus microplus. Taxonomy (NCBI): domain Eukaryota; kingdom Metazoa; phylum Arthropoda; class Arachnida; order Ixodida; family Ixodidae; genus Rhipicephalus; species Rhipicephalus microplus. The sequence goes on from NC_134708.1 coordinate 133,951,326, forward strand.
ATCAATGTCATGGGGAGCATGGGGAAGGAATGTGACGGTGGTCCAAATTGTTTGTTGAGCCATACGTTACGAAAAAATGCTAAAGAGAGGTACCAATGTCATATGCACTGACATGTGCGCGCTAAGCAGTCGAATGCATTTTATACAACCAGTTTACAGTTGCGTAACGATGTCACAGCTACGTGAGTATTATCAATACCAGAAACGTAAGCTGTTATGTAGCGTTTGCGTGTACGGGGATATCAGCACTACACACTGCTACATAAATAAACTACAGTGCATGGCACTTAATTTCAATTGACGTAAACCAGACGTGGCGGCTGTGTCATAGGAGTACCGATGCAGCGTTCATAAAATTAAATAGCCACTACTGCAACCACAATTCACTTTTCACGAACATTACCCGTGCACAGGGTCTTTTTCCAAAGCAGTTCCTAGAAGTGAAGTGGCTCTGTCGTAGAACACTTGATTTCTGCGCACATTGCTTGGCTTCGATTTCTGCTGGGACCATAACGTATATTCTTTTGGAGGTGCAAGAGCCAAAATAGAATTTTGAACAGCATAATGTTACTTTTGAAGCACAAAAATCCAACTTTGAAGCAGGTTACGGTAAACTAAACATTAATGTTTTTTCCCGAAAAACCTAATTTAGAGCAGTCTTAAAAAGAAGGCTCATATTCAGAAAAAAAGTTATGTAAAAACCATTCATCATGCCTTAATCGTGCAAGGTGAGTAAGAACACTATTATTTAAATAAAGTTAGTATTTTGAACCACCTCACTGAAAAAATAATGATAACGTCCACATCATTACTTGACATGTCTGACTACGTGAATTCAAACGCAAATCTGCCAATCTGGTGACTGAAATTCAAAGGAGTTGTAGGAGCGGCAAAAAAAAAAAAAAAAGAAACGGACTAGCGCACAGTTATTTTAGGGCGCCAGAAATGTGATGCACTGCTCCAAACGATTGCCAGTAACTTTTTCAAACGTCATCAATCCTACTAGTTCTCAAAATTATGCACCATAGACACGCATGAGTAATCGAACAAAATGTACTCTGTGCCGTGATAAACAGCCCCTTCAAAAACCTTAACGCGCTTTTTTGCAGGGCACTAATGTACTGCGAACACGTGGAATTAGCGCAAAACAGATGGTGTGTTTTGTCGTGCTGTGCGGCGTTGCGGTACACACGGGGACGAACGACCTATCAGCGGCAGGCTCCACCACCCTGCAGTGCCTCGGCATGCACGTTCGGGAGACTTCGTATCCTCGTAATGAAGCTTAAAGCAAACTTAGGAGTGTGGCAGTTTGGGCTAGTTGGTACGACATGACGATAGTTATAGCGGACGTGTCCTTCTTATCTCTCTGTCGTCGTTCTGTTCTCGTGCCATAACTATCGTCAAAACAAACAACATTGCAGAGCCACGCTACGTTCAATGAAAATAATGAATGAATCACCTTCGTGAAGGACAAGCACGTTGTAACAGCGGCAACAGCTGAGTATTCATGACTTCGACCAGCGTTTCTTCTATTTTTCAAGAGCCTGGGCGAACGTTCTCCTGCGGTCGTTGAGCGCTCGCTCCGCCGCCGCTTCCCGTTGCCGAGTGAAAGAGGTCGAAGCTCCTGCGCGAGCCAAACGTTATAACTCAGCACGTGACCTGGAAATTATGATTCTCAAAGTTAACTAGAAGTCATTCCCTTTTTACTCCACAAATGATACTCCGAATACCCCAATGACCGCACCACATACCCAAACGCTCGGCCATCGGCCTATTGAGCATCGTGAGTTCTAATAGAGGCCGCCTCCACGAGCCCGCGATCACATTCAATGCAAGCAGCATGTCCACAGGAAAAAAAAATTACAGCATATTCACGGAGTGCATGATGATGAGTGGGGCGAAGCATCCGCCCATCCATACATCCGTGCGTCCATCCGTCTGTGCATGCTTCCATGCGTCCGATAGCGTTCGAGAATGCAGACGGCGTAGGGGTAACATGGACGAGACGCGAGACAAGGAAGCCGAGCGCAAAATCTTGAACGCACCCGGCGCTGTGCTACGTCCATGCCCCACCAACGATCCGCCACGTGCGGCGACTATCCAGGAGACTGAGAGGCACTCGTTTGTGCACTATACAGGCGGTGCGATGGTAACAACGACGAGACGCGAGCCAATGAAGCAGAACGCAAGCGTCTTCAGCACACCCGGTGCTCTGCTTTGTCCATGTCCCACCAACGATCCGCCACGTGCGGTGACTATCCAGGAGACTGAGAGAGGCACTCGTTTGCGCACTATGCAGACGGCGCACTGGTAACAACGACGACACGCGAGCCAATGAAGCCGAACGCAAGCGTCTTCAGCGCATTCGGTGCTCTGCTCCGTCCATGCCTCACCAACGACCCGCCACGTGTGGTGACTATCCAGGAGACTGAGAGAGGCACTCGTTTGCGCACTATGCAGACGGCGTACTGGTAACAACGATGAGACGCGAGCCAATGAAGCCGAACGCAAGCGTCTTCAGCGCACCCGGTGCTCTGTTCCGTTCATGCCCCACCAACGATCCGCCACGTGCGGAGACTATCCAGGAGACTGAGAGAGGCACTCGTTTGTGCACTATGCAGACAGTGCGCTGGTAACAACGACGAGACGGGAGCCAATAAAGCCGAACGCAAGCGTCTTCAACGCACCCGGTGCTCTGCTACGTCCATGCCCCGCCAACAATCCGCCACGTGCGGTGACTATACAGGAGACTGAGAGAGGCACTCGTTTGCGCACTATGCAGACGTTGCACTGGTAGCAACGACGAGACGGGAGCTAATGAAGCAGAACGCAAGCGTCTTCAACACACCCAGTGCTCTGCTTTGTCCATGCCACACCAACGATCCGCCACGTGCGGTGACTATCCAGGAGACTGAGAGAGGCACTCGTTTGCGCACTATGCAGACGGCGCACTGGTAACAACGACGATACGCAAGCCAATGAAGCCGAACGCAAGCGTCTTCAGCGCATCCGGTGCTCTGCTTCGCCCATGCCCCACCAACGATCCGCCACGTGTGGTGACTATCCAGGAGACTGAGAGAGGCATCCGTTTGCACACTATGCAGACGGCGCACTGGTAACAACGATGAGACGCGAGCCAATGAAGCCGAACGCAAGCGTCTTCAGCGCACCCGGTGCTCTGTTCCGTTCATGCCCCACCAACGATCCGCCACGTGCGGAGACTATCCAGGAGACTGAGAGAGGCACTCGTTTGTGCACTATGCAGACAGTGCGCTGGTAACAACGACGAGACGGGAGCCAATAAAGCCGAACGCAAGCGTCTTCAACGCACCCGGTGCTCTGCTACGTCCATGCCCCGCCAACAATCCGCCACGTGCGGTGACTATCTAGGAGACTAAGAGAGGCACTCGTTTGCGCACTATGCAGACGTTGCACTGGTAGCAACGACGAGACGGGAGCCAATGAAGCAGAACGCAAGCGTCTTCAACACACCCAGTGCTCTGCTTTGTCCATGCCCCACCAACGATCCGCCACGTGCGGTGACTATCCAGGAGACTGAGAGAGGCACTCGTTTGCGCACTATGCAGACGGCGCACTGGTAACAACGACGATACGCGAGCCAATGAAGCCGAAAGCAAGCGTCTTCAGCGCATCCGGTGCTCTGCTTCGTCCATGCCCCACCAACGATCCGCCACGTGTGGTGACTATCCAGGAGACTGAGAGAGGCATCCGTTTGCGCACTATGCAGACGGCGCACAGGTAACAACGATGAGACGCGAGCCAATGAAGCCGAACGCAAGCGTCTTCAGCGCACCTGGTGCTCTGTTCCGTTCATGTTCCACCAACGATCCGCCACCTGCGGAGACTATCCAGGAGACTGAGAGAGGCACTCGTTTGTGCACTATGCAGACAGTGCGCTGGTAACAACGACGAGACGGGAGCCAATGAAGCCGAAGGCAAGCGTCTTCAACACACCCGGTGCTCTGCTACGTCCATGCCCCACCAACGATCCGCCGCGTGTGGTGACTATCCAGGAGAATGAGAGAGGCACTCGTTTGCGCACTATGCAGAGGGCGCACTGGTAACAACGACGAGACGGGAGCCAATGAAGCCGAACGCAAGCGTCTTCAACGCACCCGGTGCTCTGCTTCGTCCATGCCCCACCAACGATCCACCACGTGTGGTGACTATCCAGGAGACTGAGAGGCACTCGTTTGTGCACTATGCAGACGGCGCGCTGGTAACAACGACGAGACGCGAGACAAGGAAGCCGAACACAAGCGTCTTCAACACACCCGGCGCTCTGCTCTGCCTATGCCTCACCAACTATCTAGGAACAACTGCCGACTGAGAGGAACGACTGCCTCTCTAGGCAGTCGTTCGCACACTGAGGCAAAGTGCGCGTAGCAGCCAATCAAAGAATAGCGGTACTTCGCAGAGTAGCAGCAGAGTAACGCCATCTTAGAAATGAGACGAGAAATGGTCTTTTTCTCTTTCTCATCTCTTCTTCTCTCGGTTACGTGTCACTATTGATAAGTTTTGATTTTATTATCTTGTGTGTTAAGTTTGTGTATTATCTTGTGTGTTAAGTTGAGTGATAAGTTTTGATTTATTATCTCGTCTCTTCTTCTCTCGGTTACGTGTCACTAGTGATAAGTTTTGATTTTATTGTCTAGTGATAAGTTTAATTGATTATCTTGTGTGTGTTGGCTACCGATGCTGTTCTAACAACCGTGTGTGTCCGCTTTTAGCACTTATTTTTAAAGCACAGTGCCTCGTTTCTTGAATCTGCGGCCGCTTGTGTCCGTGGCCAGTGCTGCGGAATGATGGAGTACTGCCCTGTACCCATATATGATTGCCCACTCGTGAAAAATGCGTTAGCTTTCACAACCATCCTAAAGATCCGAAGCTGAGGAAGAAGTGGATAGTCAAACTCGGAGAAAGAAAGCACCCCATGCCTTCATCGACCATGCGGGTCAAGCACTTTGCTGACAATGACTTTTGCTACACCCGCCTAGGCAGAGTGACTTTGAAAGGGAAAAGGAAGACCTAAATGTGGCATCGTTACCTCTCTCTCTCTCTCTATGGAGGACACCTCCACAACAATGCGCAAGGGATGGGGGAATGGAAATGAAAGGGACAGAAGGAAAAGGTAAGAGGAGGGTAGGGAAAAAAAGTCGCATTCGCTCCGCCGCACTCAGCGCACGCCCGAACAACCGCGAGAACCCGCAAACGACCGGAAAAGCCGCCCAAAAGGCCGCGGAAATATATCCACCAAAGGAGAAGATTATGAGCCGAAGAAGCGCATGAAAGCAAGGGAGTGTGCGAAACACTTCCCTGGGCGCGTAGCCCAAGCACGGGAGAATAAGCAAAAAAATTCTGTTCAACTAAAGAAAAGTTCTGTTGAACTCACAGATGAGAGTGCTGATGGCTTCAATGTGCTATGTACTTATGTAACCAATCCAGCCGTCTCATTCGCCGGGACGGTGGCTTCGTGCGCAGCGAGAGCCGCGGCACACAGTCCCCGAACCAGAGAATCTGGCGGCAGGAAAACAATCACTGCACGGATTGCCGCCACAAGTGCGTTAATAACCGCGTCCTTCGGGTCGACCTCGGGGGCCGCGATATCAAGAGGGGGGGGGGTTGATCGGTTCCTCGTGCTCCTAGGGGTAAGAGGCGCACTGGTAGCAGGGCAAGGAGGAGGATACAACTTTATTTGAAAAAAATCAAAGTAAATGTGGTTGAGCTCCTAGACATCCGGGAGCCCCTGGTCGGCATTTCTAGGCAGGCCCAGTGCACCAGCCACAACTTGTCGTCCGACAATGATCCCAAGAGCAGCCTCCCACCGGGAAAGGGAGGAATTAGCGATAGGGTCTACCGCCACGGGCTTTGGGCAGCTCCACAAGCAGTGGAAAAGATCAGCCCGGGGTGCTCCGCAGGAGGTGCAATGTGGTTGGTTAAGATGGGGTAAAATAGGTGTGCCAAATAGGGAGAAATCAATGCTTTTGTCTGCAGCTGGCGCCAAACTGAACTCTGATTAGGGGTGAGGGAGAAGTGTGGGGCAGGGAAATCTCGTCTGCTGTTTCGGTAATACCTCGTAATTTCATGGTAGGAGTGGATTCACTCTTGTGGTTTTCGCATGGGTTCCGGTGAGCGAGCTACCAGGGTCCGGATGGAAAGACCTCGGACATGCGCATGAACGCGCTCATTCCCGAGGATACACTCATGGCCAGGCACCCACGTGGCAGTCACCGGATGGAGAAGTGAACGAATGTTCTTCAGTATGCGTGAGACTGTCTTTGGTGCTATGCCTTGACGGAAGTATCAATAAGTGGTCTGGCAATCAGTGCAAATTTCTGTAATGGTAGAATCTGCGGCCACATGCACCACTGCTAGGGCTAGCGCAATCCCCTAGGCCACGTTGCAGCGTGCCGTTTTAACGGACGCGGAAACGCTAATGCGCCCGTCTTCTGTCATGGCAGCAGCTGTGGCCGTTCCTTCAAGTGGGCCTACCGCCGCGTCCACATAGAGGACGTCTTCACGATTTTTGTACCGCCGTATGTAATAATCAGAGCATACGTTGCATCGGCCCGGATGGCGTTGTGGATTCATGTTGCGCGGCAATGGTTTGAGTTGCACGTGTGCTGCGACACTTATTGGAATAGGCGACCATGCTTCTTCGTATCGCATCGTGTCGCTTGATTCAAGCCCCAGGGTTCAGAGCAGGTTCCGCCGTGTAGTTGTCATAGAACAGCGCAGGAATCGATTGCTTATCTGTGTCTCTATTATTTTTTGCACTGTATTATACAGACCAGTATCTAGGAAGAGAGTGGTTTTGGTGCGCATCGGCAACCTTAATGCTGTTTTAACCGCCCGCCTGATTATACTGTTAGCCCGCCCCATTTGCTTTTGAGTGAGGTGGTGATACGGAAGATGATAAGTGAGGTGACTTACCACCAAAGCTTTAACAATTCGCATGGTGTCCTTTTCAGATAGATCATGATTGCGCGACGCTATCCGGCGGATCAGTCCTGAAATTTACTTTATCTGCTTATCAAGAATTTTCAAGGTGTAGTTTGCGTATAAGTTTGATTGTATGTGTAGACCCAATACCCTGACGCTATGTACTCTTGGCACGGGTTGACCATGCACGTGCAGGTCAATGCTTGGGCCGCGCATGCGGAGTTTAATTGTAAGTAACACCGGCTTTTCTGGCGAACAGTGGAGGTCCATTCTACTAATATGCCGCTCGATGGCGTTGATGGCAGTTTGTAGAACATCTTGTGCCTCCCCAACAGAGCCATGGCACACCCACAGAGTCATATCATCGGCGTAAAATGCATGCTGTAATTTAGGAGTATCACGAGCTCTTTGGCCGATGGGGCCAAGGCTGCATTGAATAAGAGTAGCGATAGGACAGCTCCCTGGCGTGTACCCATGTTTGGGAGGGAAAAAGTGGCGGATGAGAGCATACCTAATGTAACATCGGCGGTGCAATTTTCCAAACAGGCTTTCACAAAATGCCAGTCCCTACGACAACAGCCAGTTGTGGCCAAGGTCCTGAGAATGTTCAGAATGTGTCCGTGACCTACATAATCGAAAGTCTTTTGTATGTCCAATGCGAGAGTCGCTCTGGTTCGGGCAGTGTGCCGTTTGGGATGAAATAGTCTCTTCAACATGCAGGCGGACATCCTGCGCCGCTAGATTGGGGCGAAAGCCAAACTGGGTGTTGGGAAAGAAATTGCTAACTTCTAAATCTGGCTGTAGTCGACGGAGAACAAAATGCTCAAAAAGTTTACCAGCACAGCTCGTGAGCGAAATGGGTCGTAAATTTTCGAGTAGTGATTTGCCTGATTTCGGAATAAGATTAATCTGTGCATGTTTCCAAACACAAGGTAGTGTGCCCTTGCTCCAGTGTTCGTTAAAGAGATCCATGAGCTCCTGTAGAGACACGTCATCTAAGTTCCGGAGGATCTTGCGTGTTATACGATCCGGCCCTGGTGCAGTGTCCCGGGTAATACAAGCAAGGGCTTGTTTTACCTCTGCAAGTGGGATATCCAAGTTTTCATCCGAATCAGGGGGTGTTAAAGAGAGTGCGTTCGGATCCGCCGGTAGGAGCTAAGGAACGTAAACGTTTTTTATGTGTGTCATTATGTCTGTGCCTTTTCGCTCTTCTGGGTAAATGAGCCGTTGGGCAGCGGTGTGAATGGGGTTTTGTGGTCGTCGTGGGATCTAGAAGGGCCCATAGAATGTTTCATGTACGTTTTGTGTCAAGTGATCCTTTCAGTGTCCCACAAAAACTTTCTCAATTTGTTTTGGCTAACTGGGTCAACGTCACTAGATTATTTTCAGTTGTAAAACTGGCCGGCGCTGCCCGGAACCGCCATCGATCTTTCTCTCTGTGGCGCTGCAGTCGCAACCGGCTCGGTTGCCGGGGCGCTCGCAGGCGGTTTCGCTTATGCGCCGCAGTAGCCGGCGCATTCGGTGCCCCGGTCTCCGGCGTTTCTTGTTCGCGCGGTCGTTTTCAGAAGTGCTGAATGAGCGATGCCGTTCGAGTGGCACATTTAGTGATTTTCCAGCGACTGTATTTCATTGCTGTGGGCCTCTGCATGTGAGGCTGAGGCCGACAATACCGACCTGCTTCGTTCCCGGGTGTACCAGTGGCTACAGCAGCGATTCGCTTCGGAGGATTTCAAGCTGGACGGTTGTGCCCTCGCGATCTCCGACTTCAGCGTAGCTCCCGCCGACTGGTTCGCCCTCCGCGGTCTCCTGATGCCGTGCAGCTCTCGCATTGTGGCACCCCGCCCTTGGACTGCTTCGACCGGATCCCCACTTTCCTATCTCCTTCTTTTTTCCTCTCGTTGGCTGGCGGCTTCTTATCCCTCTATTTTCCTTCTATTCTTTTTATCCCTCCTTCCTTCTCTCTATATCTTTTATTCCCCATATCCCATTCCTCTGCTGACCTGTTGAGGTGTCCTCGTAAGGAGAGACAGTTACGGGTCGGCTCCTTTCTTTTCTTTTCTTCTGATATAACCACAATCTTGGCTACAGCAGCAACAAGAACAACACGGACAGGCACTTCTTCTCGGCTCCCAAAGATGCGACGCTTCGCTCGCTTTGGAATAAGGCCATCCCGCGTGCGGATAAGGAGCTTTCACCGGATAAGGAGCTTTTTTTTTTGAGGGGGGGGGGGGGGGGACGCGCATGCATTTCTATTCCAGATTCCTTCAGCGAGAGCGTGCCTTGAATGTGCAGGTCAAGTCGGCGCGCAAACGCGCTAAGCTGCTGTAAGCACGCTGGCAAAGTTGTAGAGTTTGTTGTAAATGAAAAAAAAAAACCTTGCATACATGTATCTATTCATTACTTTTTTTCTGTCAACATGATTTCGTATTTTGTAGCCATATTCACCGTAAGCAAAAAAGATGTGGAGTTGATTTGTAAATAAAAATGCTTGCATGTATCTATTCATTACTTACTTTGTTTCTCTTAACATGCTTTGGTATATTGTAGCAATATTCACCTCAAGCAAAAAAGGTGTGGAGTTGATTGTAAATTTAAAAAAAAAAAAACGTTGCATATATTTTTCTACTTTGTGTCTGCCGTAAAGTGTGCACTGTGAAAACCAATAAATTCCTGAAAAGAACATTATGCTTATTGACATGTAAGCTGGTTTAACTTCGGCAGTTAATTGACTCAATAATCCTTTCAGTTAAAGCTATTTCGCCTTTTGCAGAAATGTCGCTTCTTGGTGGCGTTTGGTCTGGAAACAAAATGAGCGGTTTCGTGATTTTTTATAAAATTCGGAAGAGACAATCAAAATAAGCTTTAACGGAGGCTTATTCCATGCTACCAGCTTGCGGCAGACCGTTCACGCTCGTGGTTGACTGCCGGCGAGCAGCCGACGCAAGCGCGCGCAAACTACGATGCGCTTCGGCTGACCTGTTGTGGAAAGCAATGCAATGAGCCGTAACGGACGGCTTTTCTGCCCCACATTAAGCGATCCTGAGCAGCTACTGGAAAGTTCTCTGGCCTAGATGTAGTCTGGACGCGGACAACTTGACGGGTAGCGGGTAATCTTTGATGTTATCGTGCGCTAACGTCATGAGAAGGCCGAAGCGGCGTTGGGAGAAGCGCCGTTGCACGCGATGAGCAGCGGCCGGGTAGAGCAAAATGCGGCGGTCCCGCCCTCTCGCGGCACGCCGAGAAACAAAGACGCCGGCGGCGCACGGCGCATGGGGAGAGTTTTACAACTGAAGCTATCTAGTAACGTTGAACTGGGTGGCATACTGTGCAGCTTCCTGTGTGACTGCAGTGATACGTGTAGGCGAAGTTTGAGGTTTAGTTTCTGACGCTTCCATCGTTTACAAAGGCTTCGTTGGGCCTCCCACAGATGGAGGAGATGGGGGTCAACGGGTCATGGTGAGGCGCATTTTGCGTGTTCTTAATCTTTTTACCAGCCCTATCGACAGCATCTTGTATCCTTTAGGTCCATGACCCTATAGATTGCTGAGTGGTGTCCTCTGCGGCGATATATGTGCGGAGTTTATCCATGTCAATGAGGGTCTGCATTTTAGGTCGGAAAAATTTTTGAATTTCGCGTCAGTGACAGTTTGAATCCCATGGTGGTCGTTACCTAATCTATCCGGCTGAACCTCATGTCTTTTTACTATTACATGTGCACTCACCATAGTGAGGTCAGGCGTGGTATCTCTGGCACTGCCACTGCCTACTCGCGTTGGCACAGTGGGATCAGTATTTAAGGTAGGTGCCTGGTGCATCGTGGCATTATGTACAAGGTTACCTTTCGGTGAGTTACTTATGTAATGACATGAGGTATGGCGTGCCTTATAGTCACCTACTATAACGCGATGTGTGGACCGTGTTTGAGCAAGAATTTTGGGTATGCCGGTGCCTTTATATTCAGGGGTGCTGTATATGCTGATTACCAAGAGTCCTTTACCCGACGTGGGATTCAGCGAGATTACCTCAAAAGCAGTGCACTTGGTTTCTTTCTCTGAAGAACTTCTCGTACGGTCCGATTACTAGAATTCGCCATGTTGAGTCGTTGCAGGAGTGGAAACTCCCGATTGTGGGCTGTTCGCTTGCTCCGTGTGCTGAGAGGAAGTGGCGGCAGATTTGCGTTGTTTATGCTTATGGGTTGGTCATGATTGAGCTTCCGTATCGTACAGGTGATTAATTGCAGCCTCAATTTTTTTATGTGGTGACTAAACGTGGTCTCCATTCTCTGGAGGGCCTGTTCTTGTTCGTTGGTTAGTTGTGTTTTAACAGCCTCGAGGCTATCACTTACGAACTTTAAAACTAGTTGTGTTAGGCCTTGAAGGAATTCAGGGATTTGGAAATACTGAGCACACGCCAGTTGAACGAGGGCTAGTGAATTGGGTTGTGTTGGTTATGAAAGATTTTAGGAGGCCTGCTCAATGGGCGACTTATTAGGGTCAGCCAAGGGGTCCTGCCGTCGCTGTAGCTGCGACTGTGGGGCTTGATCTTGGCGACCTCCTGCAGTCAAGCCAGATGAATTCAGGGCCGCTGCCCTGGCCGGCAAGCCAGGTGCATGGGTGGGCTTTCATTGCAAGAGTGCTCGCCACGTATTGTAGCTTTTAGCACTGCATTGTAAAGAAGGTGGTTGGTGGTCCCTGGATGGATGCACAGATGCCTGGATGGATGGAGGTGCTTGGAGTTGAATATGTTGCAAGGTCTGCTTTCTATGCTTCGGGGTTTTTGAGCGCTATGATTGAGCACTCCTACCGTGGCCTTCGCGGCTGGCGTGTTGAGGACTGCTGCGAGGTTGGTTGTTTGGTGGAAACTGTTCAGAAAGTTGTTTCAGTAAAGGGCCATTGGGCTTTTCTAGCGGCTGGCGTTCATCTCTCAGAACAAGAGGCCCAGGTCTCTTCTGTCGAGCCGGGCACCCCAGGTCAATGGCAGGGTGTTCGTCGGAGCCACAGGTTAGACAGCGCGAGACGCAACCATCATGGTGTTCACCTGGGTTGAGAATGCCGCAATTTCCACCCAGGGGTTCCTGTGGATATGGACAGATGTCGTGTCGGTGGCCAGTTCTGAGGCAGCAGTGGCACACTTTGTGACTGGTCGGAAAGGTCTGCATCAAAATTCCTCGCCTTGGAAGTAAACGTATCTGGGAACACGGTTTCCCTCGAAGGTGTAGAGGCATGCTCCATTCGTTCCGAATGGTCGCGCTTGGATAGTATTGATACTTCGGGGATAAGTGACGGTGTCGTTCATGAGGGCGTCCTCTGTGGATATAGGGAGGGCTCCTGTGATTACTCCCTTGCATAATTATCAAGGGAGGCCACGTAAGAGGAGACTTCATACGATCTGCTGCCGAGCTTGAGCGTCTGCACATGGCACAGCTGTACCGCGAGGTCTAGGCCTGAGGTGCTGATTAGGGTGATGTTCTGCTCCTTGCGTACTCGTATCCACGCACTCACGGGCAAGGGGACTCGTAGTGCGGTTTATATAGCAGCGCGCCAGGGTAAGACCGCTTCTTGTTGCAGAGATATGCCTCCTCTTATATGGAAGATCCCTTTGTGGTCTTCTACAGGAAGGCATCGCAGGCGGGGCCGGCCGGTTCCATGTCTGTGCTTGCGTTGGTGGATTGTGGCTGGTGGCGTCGCGGAGGCCTCCTCGACAACAAACTTCTTTCGGTGAGCGTCGATCACCCGAAACCATGGAGAAGTGCGGATGACCACAGGCATTGTTGGACGCTTCGGCAACACCACTCGGACCATGGGTGGAGTCGCTGGGCCCGATGTTGTCCACGGGCTCGAAGTCGTCAGCATCCATGCAGTCCAGTTGGTCTGGTGAGTCAGAATTGATGGTGGTCGTCTCCGCGAGTTGGGCCCCTGCCCAGTTCGCTGCGGTGCGAGGCGCGTTGCAGGGCGCGTCGCAGAGTGCATCGGGCACCAACGCAGCGGGCGCATACGCCGAGCCACTGCCGCGGGTGGCGGTGGCAGAAACATTTATTGCCACTTTAGAGCGCGGGGACCGAGCCCCCTCATGGCACGTGGGCGCTCGCTCACGGTGAGAATGCACCCTTACAAAGCAAAGGAAAGCCCTTGAAGTGCGATCCTCTTCATGGCGCACGAGATGATCCGGCGCTGATCAAATGCAGAAGTGCTGGTCATGATAGGCTCCCAGTATGACACTGCCACAGCTGGAGGGGGGGATGTGGGAAGGTGGGACATGTGAAGAGTATGTGGAGGAAGTCTCCCGGTTTGCCGCAAAGTTTGCACGAAAAGAGGAATTGGTCGGGTAACGGGCGTTTAGTCATACGAGGTATGGAGCAGTCAGAGTTTGTAGGCATCGCCAATGTGCGGCCTGCACTATGTTTAGGGCTGGGGCTGGGGGTGTGTATATACTTCATTGATCCCGACACAAGGCTGCAGGAGGTCCCCCTGCAGCCTTGTGCTTTCGGACCTCCTCCTGTATATATACTTTGTATACTGTTCCTTTTTCTGTACTAATAACTGAAATAAACTGAAACTGAAACTGAATACGATAGAATATCACGAAAAGAGAGCAAGCGCTCCTCGACCTGTGGAGATGGCTCCATTTCTCCTGCCCGGAATGTGAGACCTTGGGCTAGAGAGTGAGCCTCATCGTTGCCAAGGAGGCTGGCATGTGCTTGTGTTGTTACGACCGGGGTTTGCAGGCACTGGAGGTCCGGGATGAAGTTGACGAGGCAGGAGGAAGAGAAACTTGAAGAGGGTTTATTTACATTAAAGTTGAGCTTTCGTACATGACAAGCTCTTTCTTACATGACGAGCTTTCGAATCTGGAGTTCCTCTACATGGCGCTCCTTCGAATAAGCCGGGTGGCTCATTATAATGGTCAAGTTCTCCCCAGATCCCTAGACCGGGGAACACGTGCAGATGGTGCTGCCCAGATGGTACTGTCCAATCACAGATCACACACTATGGGCGAAGGGGACGAGCACGCACTGCCCCCGTGAACGTCCAATATTGAGGCGTGATCACTGCACCCTAAGGTGGCTCCAGCGGGGCTCTTCCTCGTCGTGTGAGCCGCTGGTCGAGCGGTCCCAAGCTCATGACAGCATACATCAAAGGATCCGCCGATCTGTTCGCTTAATTAGCAGGGCGATTTGCGGCGGCCACCGCGGTCTTTTCCAAGGAAGATGCTGTATTTGTTACCCTCTCTCGAACGGATTAAGGCGTCGTGACGACACGACGTCTCACCCTCCGGCTAGGAAGGACAATCCCTGGCGAGCATAGGCAGCCGGCTGCTCGGCTACTTGTTTGAGGATTGAAAGAGCGCCGCTGCGTCGTCCGCTCTGGCATCGGTCATAACAGCGTCCAGATGAGAGTTGTGGAACGCTGAGGCTGCCAGAAGCGTAGCAAGCGAGCAGCGGTACGGGATATCAAGCCATTGGCGTAGTTCAAAATAGCTGATTTCGAATCGCTAATTGTTGTGGTGGCGGATGCTGAGAGGAGAACAAGCGCGATAGCTGCCTATTCTGCCTCTGTCAGGGAATTTGTGACAATCGAGCATGAAGTTAGAAGATTTGCCTGATTGTCAGCCACCGCAAGGGTCATACGAGATCCTGACACAAGTTCCGCTTCGTCCACGTAGACCACATCCTGGCCCTCGCCATATTGTCTCTGGAGGGCCCAAGCCCTTGCCTTTCTGCGTTTCTCGTCTCGCACATGATGCATGTTCTTCGGGATGGGGGGTACGATTAGGTCAGAGCGGAGGTTAGAAGAAAGGGGGACCCCTCAGGTGAGTGTGTAATTGCGGCTAAGTTTAAGTGGAACAAAAGAGCATGGTCAGACACCGAATTAGACACACGACATCTTTGTGCCGTAAAGACGGCTTCAGCGAGTTCCTCAAATGTATCATGTACTTTAATCCAGTGGGCTGAGGAAGCCGCTAGGAAGCAAGACCTTCTAGCTGACACCTAGGCGGGAGGCAGCCCACTAACACGCTGGATACAAAATAAAGTTTATTCCTTCCTTCCAAGTTTGAAGAGTCTCTCATTGAATGTATTTGGGTGAAGGCGCAGAGCCGTTCTTGTGCAACTCCGTAGAAGCGCGTTAACCCGGCTTCTCTCCTTCTCTCGGAGAGGTAGGTAAGGGAGGGCATACGTGGTGCGGCTTACAATGGAAGCCTGGTGAGTCGAAGCGTTTTTCGCTCGCGTAGGCCAGCCCGACGGTTCGCTATGCGACGAATCAGTTGAGTGGTCTGCTAAGCATGTCTTTTGAGAGTCCTAATTACTTCATGTGCGGCATGTGAGGAGAGAACTAGCCCTAGCACCCGAATTCTCGACACAAGTGTGATGAAGTGGGCACCTAGCGCGAGAGAGATATGGGGAATGGCTGAAGTATGTTGCTTCGGTCGGTAAATAAAAAGCTCCGATTTGGAAGGCGAACAACTAAGGCCACGTTCTCGAACATATGTGTCGATGGTAGTTAGTGCCAATTGTAAGTGTTCTTCCATTTCGGCATCACTACCACGGTTTGCCCAGACGATGATGTCGTCGGCGTAGAAGCTGAAGTGGATGTCGGCGATCTGGCCCAGCTTTTGGGGCAAATGAAAAAGTGCTATGTTAAATATAATAGATGAGAGAACTGCTCTCTGAGGCGTACCATGTGTGTCAGGCGTGTCGATGGTAGTTAGTGCCAATTGTAAGTGTTCTTCCATTTCGGCATCACTACCACGGTTTGCCCAGACGATGATGTCGTCGGCGTAAAGGCTGAAGTGGATGTCGGCGATCTGGCGCAGCTTTTGGGGCAGATGAAGAAGTGCTATGTTAAATATAATAGGTGAGAGAACTGCTGTCTGAGGCGTACCATGTGTGCCAGGCGTGATGCCTGGCAGGCTGTGATCGCCAAAAGTAAGTGTTGCTGTGCGGTGGCTGAGGATGTTTCGGACGGTGTTGTACGTCTTTGCGCCGACTCCCAGGATCATGAGGTTCTCTAGAATAGCTGAGTGCGTACCGTTGGCGAATGTCTTTGTTAGATTTACTCCTAAGGTAGCTCTGGTATCTCAACTTTGAGAGTCGAGAATGTGGTGCTTCAGTTGCAGGTAAACGTCCTGCGTGGAAAGCCCATGGCGAAATCGCAACATGCAAGTAGGCAAGGAATTATTGCCTTCTAGGTACTCGCAAAGCCTGGTTTGGAGTACATGTTCATGAGTTTGCCGACACAAGAAGTGAGGGATATGGGCTTGAGGTTAGACGTAAGGAGAGGTTTCCCAGGTTTAGGTATAAAGACAACCTTGGCCTCTTTCCATTGTGGTTGGAGGAGGCCTCTTAGCCAGCACTCAATAAAGTATTCAGTAAGAACGGCGATTGATTGGTCGTCGAGATTACGGAGTGTTTTGTTGTGAATACCGTCCAGTGGACCGGGGGCTGAGGAAGTGCTTAGTTTCTGTAGTTCAGCTTGAACTTCGGCTACTGTAATGGGTTGGTCGAGGAGCTCATTAGGAGGACCTGTATAGTCGGGATGCAATACGGCAGGGTATTTATTTATTTATTTATTTAAAATACCTTACAGGCCCATGTTGCAGGGCATTGTGTAAGGGGGGTTACAAAGGGTAAGTGCCGCGACAAAACCGTAAGGAAACATCAAACTTTGAAAGAACTCAACAAAAAATAACGCGTTATATGTCAATAGAGAAAATGTACAAAAAGTCATTTGAAGTTACACATCGGAACATTGCTGGTGGGAGGAGAACGAATATCCGCAATACACTTACTAAAAACACCTAGCACACACGTAGCCAAAAATATTTTAGAGCAGCGCGCAGAAAGCAATTTGTTCTTGTTTAAGAAATACAGGATAATAAAGGGCGATAAGAGAGTTTCTCTCGTGTGTATAAGAACATTATAAAGTAGGAAAATGCAGGCGGTCACAAAGTGTGAAAAAAAAAACGCGTGCTCTTTACTGAACGAACACAAGGCCCTAAGCTGTAAGCGGGAGGAAATGGAAAAAAAAAACTAATGACTATAATTACACTGGAACGATACAGGAGGTGCAACAAATACTTGTAAAAAGGAACCAATCGAAGTGTCTATGACTGAAAGAAAGAGTGAAGAAGTTGTCTGAATTTTTCGGGGTCTGATTGATATGCAATGTCATTCGGGAAGTACTGATTTCGAAGTTCCTGGAGGAGTTCTGGTGGAGGTTTATCGCAAGTATGTAGGAGTTTGGTGAGGTTGTGTCTTTGGTTAGTTTTTGACTGAGTTGGATCAATTAAGTGTCTGAACAAATTCCAAGTCGGAGGCAAACTCATATTGCCATCTAATTTGTTGCAAAGCCATTCCCAGTTCTGTCTTGAAAGGGTGGCTGCATGGGTATCTATCTCTTTGCTCAGGCGGGCGAGGTGACGTCTAAGAGTTCGATTCCAACGATTACTTTGCGAGTGTCGTTCTAGGCTTGCTTCAGCGCCCCATAAATGTAGAAGGCGGGAGTCAACTGTGTCGCTTGGGCAGTCCTCTCGTACTAGACGAGTTGCGGATCGGACATCACTCCGAAGTTGTTTTTACCACTCAGTGATGCCCGTGATAGAGGCGTGGGTGCGCGTTGCCCTATAAATGCGAAAAAAATCTCAGTTGGTGAAAGTGGAACCTCTGGGAACCCTGCGGGGTAGTTGCATATTTAAGAGAATTTCGATAATGTAATGGTCACTACCCAAATTCTCTTGTGTGTTGCACCATGTGGCATGAGGGAGGCGATGTGCGAACGTGAGGTCTGGTGTAGTAGCTTTGCAGACACTATTCCCCATGAGTGTCGGAAGGGCAGAATCTGTGAGCAGGGAGAGGACCGGCTTGCTGCGCTGCTAACCACACCCGACGTCCTTTTGGTGTGTCTCGCGGGTAACCTCAGGCCGTATGTGGGGCGTTAAAATCTCCCACGACGAGTAGGGGGCACTTATTGGCTATGCGTTTTGCGAGCGTAAAGAGGCGCTGGAAGTTGCCTTGTAAGCACTTAGGGCTGCTGTATACATTCAGGATGAAGAGGCTGTTAGCTCTAGCATGTTGCGGCACAAGCTCAATTAGGAGGTGGTCAATGTCTTCGACTGCTAAACAGTGGGAGATGGTGGTAATTGAGCGATTAATTAGAAACGCCACCCGAGATGATTTAGGAGATGTGGGTGTAACAGAAGCCTGGTAAGGTTACTGGATTGGGAGGGTTCTTGCTGGGCAAGGATATCGGGTCCCGCAGCGCAAGGTAGCAGTTGCTGGACAACATGAAGCTTCTGGCCAAAAACTCGGCAGTTCCACTGCCGTAGTGTGAGGTTATGAATTGGAGCGGTGATCATGAGAATCGAGAAGGGGCGTAGCCACCGCATAGGGTTGGGAGTCGTTAGCCCCGCAAGAGAGCGGGTTGCCTTGTCCTTCAGCTGCTTTGGGCTTCTTGCGTTTGCTAGGGGTGAGATCTCGCTTTGGAAGGCGTGTTGCGAAAAAATTGAGCTGTGATTCAAGATTGTTGTAGCGGTCAGTCAATGACTGGGCTAAGGCATCAAAACGATGATTAAGCGCAACCTTGACTGTTGTTACACGGATTACCGCATCTTTAAGCGCTGTGCATTCCTGATTGATGCTAATGATACCGTCCTGCAATTTGACCTCAAAACGAGCAGTAAAAGTCTCAAGCAGGGTCGGTATATCGGCTATTGAGCTGTGTGTTGAGGGACGCGGCGTTGTGTCCTGATTTGTGTGCCGAAGAAGTTGCGTGTCGATATCTAACTCGAGCGAATCAGAAGATGATGCGGCGTTGACGTGGCTGGGTGTGAAAGATATGCTAGAGGCGGTGGGTGGGTTGTGCGCATCAGGTTGGGATGTAGTAGGAGTTGGGGTAGTTGGAATGGCATGGCTTGTGGCAAGAGTACTTATCTGGGCCTCCAGCTTCGCGATGTGTTCTCGAAGGGCGGCGGTTTCAGCTCGGGCTGCTTGAGCCTCAGCCCTGGTTGCCACCGCCTCCTCCCGAGACTTAGCCAGAGCGTCTTGTAGACTGGAAGTCCCTGCTGATGATGGTGCGTGCTTGGAGGAAGAACGGGGAAGGCCCCAGTCTTGTTTAAGCGGCTCAGTCCAGGCTTGCTTGTGTTCGCTGAGCTGAATGGGCCCCAGCAACAACTGGGAGAAGTTCTCCCGGTGTGGAGCCGGTTCTTGTCGCTGCGTTTCAGGTTGCCTTGTCTGTTTGCTTGGCTGGTGAAGGTTACGTCCTTTGCATGATGCAGTGCCGGTAAGATGAGAGCCATCGACTAAAATGCACTTAGGCGTGCAAGGAGGCGTGCAAGGAGGCGTGCAAAGATTAGTCTTGGGGCTTGGGCATACGTCATGACGATGGTCCGGTAGTCTGCAATTCGTACAGGCATCCGGACTTCCGCGGTATGGAGTGCAAGGATGAATAGCTCCCATGTATTTAATGGAATGTGGTACCTCAATGGCGTCGAAGGTGATGAGAACAGAGTGCGTCTTCCCCATTCGTCGGGCTGCGAGTATTCATCGAGTATTCGGGATTCCGTTTGACCAGGTCTTCGTACAGCTGGGTTGGGGTCTCGTCGTCAAAGGCGTCAAAGGCGTTTGAGATGACTTTTCGTGTAGCTCCTGGTGGGGGTGCCACGCAAGCCACTCTGGGGTAAGCATGGCCGCCAATGGTGAGTGAAGTCAGCGTCTTTGGGAGCTTAGCTGCTGCGGAGTGTGTTGTAGCTGCAGTAAACGTATTATTGGTGGGATGTATGCGCATGCATAACTCATCAAGTAGAGTGACTTGGAGTGCGGCCTTCACTGCCTTCATGAATAGAGGCGTTGGGACATCACTGAGTCGTAGTTGACCTCGCGGATGAACGACGACGCGAAGAGTGTTCGGTGGGAGTGGTGGCAGTTGCTTGCTGCATTGTACAATGATGCGCATTTCCTTGGTAGCAGGTGGTAGGTGGGCCAGCTTCTTGCCTCCGCCAGTGGCGGCTGCTTCAACGCACGCGATGTTCTCGGCGTTCGGGTTGGCCACCTCGATGGTAGCGTTGGGTTGCGAAAGTGGTTTTTGTGAAGAGGCTGGTCGAGACGCATAGGCTTTGTTGAGAACTGGTGTCCGATTGCCGGCCTGGAACTCTTCAGCAGAGATGGTGTTGCGCTCAACCGTTACTTCCATGATAACAGCAGGCGTCGCTGGCAGTGTTGACGAAGGAGCGGAGTCTCAGAGAGGCTTAGCTCGGATGCTCGGCGTCTCGGTTCACTAAGTGTCCATCGCACACAGAACGACGTAGCTGGCCCGAAATGGGCGTCGTCTCTATCTTCCTCCGACCCTTATGTCGCTGTTCGAGCAGGTTAGTGACCGTAGGAAAGGTTGGGTAGGAGTTGGCCCCCTAGCAGCCTCTCCCACTGCCACGCGGGCGCGTCTATAGGCTTAATGCTGTGACCACCGCTTACGGTTCCTTTTCAAACATCCGTTTCTCGTTGAAAAAGGAGTCCAGCTCAAAAATATTGGTGTCAGATGAAACATGGTGACTTGCCTGTTGCGATGCTTGTGCGATTTTGTGCCAATGGTCATAAAATCCTGGCTCTTGAGGAAGGATAAGTAGAGCCAGATGGGACCCGGTCTGCATGCGTTGGCGCCCATGTCAGAAGCCTTTGTTGGAGGAGCTTGAACAACTCTCCTGCGGGCGGCGCCGGCCGCTGGTCTACGGCACTGCGCCATCGGGGAATGGTTGCCGCTAGCATGAACCGGCCCTTAGGCACTGCGTTGCCGCTGTCGTGCGTCGCAAGTATCTAGCAGGGCGAGCAGCGGATGTCAACGCCGATCGATCCCCACCGGCGACAGCGTCTCGAAAGGAGTGGCCCTTCACGACAGCCGCGCTGCCACGCTTGTCGATGTTGTTGACGGTGGTCATGGCCTTATCCAGTGCTTGGCAGCACGTCATGTGGCCATCCGAAAAGGCGATGATGACGGCAGCTTTGCGCTTAATCTGCCAGGAAGGGCAGTACAGCTCATTAGCCGGATAAGTGTCGCTGTATTTCATCCAGCGAGGGCGTTCCGCGGGCTACGGTGCTTTCGCGTGGCTGCCACCGCAGTGGAGGCAGCGTTGGTCACGTGATCGGGCCGCCGTGGCGTGGCCGAAGCGACCGCAGCGGGCACACTGAAGGGACCGCTGCTGTCGAGGGCGGACCGGCCTCTGAAGTTTGAAGAGGGCCACCAGCAGCGGTACCCTGAAATGTGAGCGTGAGGCATTTGCCTAGTCGGACACAGGAGACGACCGAGATGGCAGAGTCGAGTTTGGCCACAATGTCGTCCAAGTCGAGGGTTCGTCGACGCCGAAGACAGCGCTCACGCAGCTGGTCTTTACAAGGAGTTTCCCCCTAACGTGTATCTCACAGAGCCGGCTGACCTGGAGAAGGGGTGCAGGATCTACGAGGGAATGGACATCCACTGCGACCATGTTGCGCCGAAAGTTGACGCGGACGCGTCGAAGGGCGGGGAAGCCGGACAGGAAGGCCCCGATGGCCTCGCGGGTTGTTCCGAGGTAGTTGGCCTTCTTGCCAACTGGGTGATACAGGATTGTGCCGTCACGCTCTTCCACTGATGCAGGAGGGGCCGGGGCTTTATCACTCACCCCGATTGTGCGTTGGTGCCCTGTTGTGCTGGGGTGCGAGTTGGTGTGTTGAAATGGAAACTGGCGGCGCCAGTTTCCTCACATGTCGTATCCAGGTTGTGCGGGGACGACGACGATGGTGTCCGATGTTCCCAAGAGGATCTGGAGGCGGATGATTATTCAGTCTCCAAGAGTTCCGCCCGAGTTGGCACATCCTTGACGGAGCGCTCTTCCTCGCGTGCACCCGAAGGCGAGCTTTGTACAATTGCTGCCGAAGGCCATGGCCGCCTGTCGCGAAGCGTCGGTGTCGCTGACGCATCCTTAAGTGTTTGCTGCTTCTGCTGAAAGTCAGACTTCAGTTGCTTGTTGGCCCAAGCCTGGTACAGAAGTATAGGTAGGCCCATGCCCGGGGTAGCCCTTAGAAGAGCTGTGCGCTCGATGACGCGAAGTGGGCGTTGAAAAACAACGCACGGGAGGAACGAAAAACATGCGATAGTCCCAGCTGAAAGCTGCAGCTCCACTTTTCGGTAAGCTTTCCACCATGTTTCAGCGCCTCGACAGTAGTTCAGCCATTGATTGCACGCAGGCTACAGGCATAGGTAACTTACACTAAGTGTGCAGTCGTCCCAAAATCTACCGCCAAGACCTATGGGGAACGTGCGGGACCTACCGGGGGCACGCCAATGCAGTGTGCCAGACCACCGTTAAGTGGCCCCTGTGTTGTTAACTGACGTGCGACTAATTCTCGTCTCCCCTACTGCTGCGCCCGCGTTTTGCAGACGTACGTGCGCGCGTTGGCTTCAAGAAAGTGAGGAGTGCGCAGGGTTTTTGAGGGCCTCGAACGAAGAAAAGTGAGACAAATTACGCCGAAGCAGGCACGTTTTCGAAGCTACTGAAGAGACCAACGTGGCCTTATGCTATAGATCTTGGTTTATGCCATATGTCTTTCCTTGGCCTAGACACTCTTGCGCCAGAAGTGACATGCGAAGCCCCGCCGCGGTGGTCTAGTGGCTAATCCCGGCTGCGGCGGCTGCATTTCCGATGGAGGCGGAAATGTAGGCCTGTGTGCTCAGGCCTACATTTCCTGTGTGCATGTTAAAGAACCCCGTGTGGTCGAAATTTCCGGAGCCCTCCACTACGGCGTCTCTCATAATCATATGGTGGGTTTGGGACGTTAAAGCCCACAAATCGACCGATCAATTGAACCATTTTTGGTTACTTCAGAAAATTGCAGGGCCTCTTTAGCGCATGTGTATGTACAGACTAGCTCTGCTCTGTTTCTCCAACTTTTGCCCGTAACCATTCCACAGAAATTACAACAATTTTACCGAGCACATGCGGTCCTTAACCACATGACACACCCTTTGGAGCTAAAAGCATTGATGTAGCGCTATGGCTTACAGACAAGAAAAGGACAGCGACTTCATGAAAAATATGCACATTTTATTGGCTTTCCAGGTGTATATGGAAATAACTCCGAGATTATAACAGTCTCCATTTGCACGCAGCACTCAACCAACACGCGAGTGCGGGGATCCAAAAACACTCACCTTCGTCCAAAACAAACACCAACATCACACACCTTTATTGTTTGTCGCGAGTCCACGCATTTTTGCACAACAGGCACAGGCTTTTTCTTCGTAACAGCGAAAAAAGGAGCATGGGACAAGATTGATAATGTACAGAACATATACACATAGCACGGCGATGATTTGTTATCACATTTTGATAAGATAAATGAAAACGAGGGAGCAAGGGTCAAGGGAGGATGAACAGCTCCAGCGTTGTTTTGGCAGTCAGAGAGCGAAGTGACAATCCAATGATAAAAGACTGCAGTTGCCTGAAAAACACAGGAAACGGCGCAACAATGGAGAGATTAGGAAATAGTAGGTTGTCTATGACATCCACTTTGCTTTTTGCGGGTGAAGGTGTCGCTACGTCTTACTCCCCCCTGAAACTGTGCGGAAGCAGCTACTCATTGAGGCGACCGAGGTTGGCTCTTTCTCTGAACGCTAGGACAGTGACAAGAAATTATTAAAGGGTGTCACGACAGCTTTGTGAATTTAACATGAAGAGACACGCGACCACAAAAATAGAGGCGTCAAAAATGTAAACGCATTCCGGAGCTATACTTATGGACACCTATACATCCATGCTACCACATTTGGCCCCACACCTTTTTGCTAGCGTAGAACATATTTCGCCAGAGCACGCACAGCGTAAAAGTTTCTCTTTCTAATCTATTCTAAGCTAAGAATTATTGATGAAGTTCCTAAACACTACGATCCGTGTGTGGGGCTGTGCTTTTCTATTCACTAGTTTAATGAAAACGTCTAGTCAGCAAAGAAGCGAAAGAAAAAAAAGCGAAAGGGTTTGACAGCAGCACCATTCTTGTTTGTCTTGCTACAGACGACACAGGTTGAACATCAAAGCTTTAGGCATACGGCGACGACGCTTGTTTTTTCTTCTATCGTAGACACACGGTTTTGGCACGAGTCCTGACAAGACGGCGTCGCATTGCATGAATGCGCCAACGGGCCTAGCATGTGCACCCAACAAGCCCGTGTCCCTGCGTTGCGAGAGAACTAAGCATTTTGCACAAACAACATGAAAATAATTTTAGGCATATGTCTGGCATCGCGTCGGCGCCCCTACCGCGCTGCGAGTCCTGCGTTTTTGATCTATACATGTTTCAGGAATACTTCAAGGTTAAGTATTTCGGCCACGGTTGGTGTGGTGGGGCGCAATTTGAATGCATGACAGCCGAACGTCGTCACAAATAACATTCTGTGTCCTCGGTCACCTCACAAGTAGAGTCTTCCGGCAGTAGTTGGCATGAAGTGGCGCCTTAGCAACCAAACAGCTCGGTTCACTGCATTTCATAACAAGGGACGAAATGGGTTCTGCACTTTTGAGTGTCTTTAACAAATAATAACTAGCAACACTGCTGGCACCCACAACACTGCAACCAACATGGCGTATCGTTAGTTCAACAAGGATTGGCCCCAACACAAGACTGGATTGTTGTACCAGAAGCCAGCACGCACCATTAGCCATCACACTGAAGCAATATCGTGAAAATATGAGAGGATGGGAGAGAGAACTGAGAAAGTGCTCCGTCCTTTTTTTTATATGCTTGCAAACGACATGCATATATTGTTTCAATGCTAGCCACTGCACAGAAATCCCGCCAGCCAGCACATAGCTGCGATGTTTACAAACAGGTTTATTAAAAATATTGGCTCCCTGCTGGTAAGAAAAATGCTCCGTGAGAAACCTTTGCGCTTGAATTCCACCGGGCAATAGCTTAGCTAGAGGTGCCAGCACTGCAAGTGACTGTTTTCATACGGTTGATAGAGAATGTGAACTAAGCGACCTATGAGTACCGCTTTGGTCACAGGACCGGAAAGTCATGAACAGATGCTTTGCAACTGTGCTGGCTAGATGTCTGTGCGCTGTATGAGTGAGCAAGGTAGGAAACATTCATGAAAGGAAGGGGACACCATCGTATATAGTGATCCTACTTAATCGTGTGTGCGAAGGGTGGCGCAAGCTCTTAGAGTGCTTCAGTTTGCCTCGGGTCAGTGAAACTTCCTAACGTCATACTTTTAAGTCTATTGTGTCAATTAACAACCAAACCACTCAGCCACAATCCTGGCTCGTTGCCTGCTAATGTCATTGACATACGGTGTTGTGGCTAAGCTTCTCAATATATGTCACATTGGCAAAACTCGGTCTTCTTTAGCCGAAACATTCCAGGCGCCAGAGCACTAATGCGTCCACCACTAGGTGCACGTAAATTCTCTGACAGCTAAAGATCAGCAAACCAATAGGAGAAAGGTTTGTACTTTGCGAGAGGCCGATAACACGTAATACAGCACATAAATCAAGGAAGACGTACACGTGCGCCCTTTCCTGCCATTAACAGCTAGAGGTGTGAAACATCTACAAAAGGTGGGTATGCCGAAATACACACTACTCATTTGCTGGACACTACAAGTAGTTACGAGCTTCAGCAGTGCACGTGTGTGGTTGCTACAACATGATTACGAGGCCTCTATTAGTCACAGTACAAAGCTATTCTGCGTTACTTTTCTGTTGGGGAAATATAAAAATGGGAAAAAGAGTGAGAGATAAATAACACGGTGCGTCCCCTTACTCTTCAACGGATGACCACGTTCCCCTCATAACAGTTATTTGTTTTTCCTTTTGCAGCCGCGCTACCCGCTAAAGAATGTCCGTGTTCGGGCTAATGTGTTTGGCAGGCTACTTACGGCAGACCAGTCGGGAAAATTGCACATGATGTTACTTTTTCATAGGTGGTGCAAGCGTTCCAGTGCAGGAGAAGCAGGACATTTCAAATTCACCTCATTCGCAAAATTTCATAACAAACTGATCTATTGCATTCGGCAAAGAAGACCTCCAGAATGACAGGCACAGCGAGAGACTGAACTGTGCTAAATATGACAGCACACCAGGCAGCAGTTTGACAAAATGTATTGCACAAATCCAGTTCATGCCTGGGCCAAGCCGCGGGCGGATCCAGCCACTCATTTTAGGGGGGGGGGGGGGGGGGGTCACCTAAAGTAACACCGGATAGGGGGGGGCGTGGTCATGACAGTATTGGTTTTGCTAGCAGAAAAAAACCTTCTTAGCACAAATACTGTTAATACCTGCTCACAGTGGTCTCGCTCATTTGTCCTAATTGGTGATAGGAGGGGGACTACGAACATTGAATTAAGGGGGAGGGGCACTGCAAGAGGTCTCAGTGGGGGGGCAATTGCCTTTACTGACCCCCCCTCTGTATCCGCCAATGGGCCGAGCCCACATAAACTTTGACATAGCTCCAATTTTAAAATTATGCAATGTTTTTAATCATATTACATAACGAAAGATTCTTTCTGTGCGAGGGTTTTCGCCACAGTGACCGAGCTCCTGCACCACCTATGACCGAGTCATCCAAGTTCATTAACAAACTCAGTCACTGCAATAAGTGACAGGCTTCTCACACTTGAACATGGTTGCACCAACAAGTGAACCAACAGTAATGTGTGCATCAACAACAAAGCAACAAACGATCAGGTTGAGGAGGAAAATCTTTCTATGGTCAATAGTATGCATTCAACATGCGACCAACTTCCCTGCAAAGATTGTAGGGATATGGCAGCGCGCTTCAAGAGAAAAATAAAATGAAAGAACAACATATATAACATTATGCCATTCACTTATATACACTATATACACGTGTAACATGATTGATGCTATTTACAGGATAAAAACAATGATGGCTGGGCTGGGCAAAAGTGAGGTGAAGCTCCCTATGTTACCGTTTCAAAGAAGTAAATTAAATTACATATTTACAAGTATTTCACTGAAGCACAGACACAGAGACACTTTGTAGGAGCTCAGAGGAGCTAACAAAAGTGGTTTCTTCTTCAAGCAGTGGATAAATGTTTCATTCTAGATTGTGGCACAGCAGCTTGCAGGTGTGAAATTGATTTCAGCCACTACACATACAGTGATGAGTGCATATGGTGCTTTGGTGGTAAGGCTGTAAAAGTTATTGCACTGATAAGGTGCTTCAGCATGTCTGCCAGCATGTCTGCAAGGCTAGTTCTCATAACATAACACTGCTGATTCCCAGTGTTTGGCACAGTGAAGGAAGACAACTGAGGAATGAGGTTCCTGCATGTCAAGTCTAGAGTATGAAGTGCTGTTAATCAAAGGTATGCATCTGTGTTAATGCTAGGATATGGCTGAATATACTATACCTGGCACGGGGGTCTGTTGTGCACTAGACAAAAATGTCTTACGTGTGTATTGCTTGTTCTGGCTAATGGAAGGCTTTCTATGCCCCTTCATATCAAGTGCCACTATAGCAGAACTTGGCTTGCAGTAACTGCCAGAAATATTGTTAGAGTCATCACAGAACATACTGATCATCTTTGACAGTGGAAACAGGAAGACTCTTGAATAGAATGAATTAATAATGTCTGCTTGCACATCGTTAAAAGCAGCCTTCTAGGCAAAACTGCATTTCGTTATTATCTGCAAAGCGATAGAAATATACCAATTGGTCAGTATATTATTTCACTTCGTTTTCCTGAAGTGGCAACGTAGGATGCACGTCACAAAAGCCCAGCCCACCAGACCGGTAATGTTAAAGGAAAGATTGCACTGCCAAGATGAAACCTTTAGGAACATGCGAATGTTTTCATAGCAGCCTGTAAAAATTTTGGGCTGTAACTGAGGACTTCATAAAGGAAACCTACTAGTCCCACAACACAGTTATTTCCAAATGAGCAGTCCTTGGCAAAAGCACAATCCTTCAGCACTGCCTCTTTCAAACCATGCAGCCACTGAAAATAAAAAAAAACAAGGCTCGCTACTTCATTTTGCATGGAAGAACAGATGCTAACATGCACTCACTGTCACTTCAACTTTCAATACGTGCCAGTTCGTAGCTATATCAGACTACAATTGCAGTAGTACCAAACTTGTATTTCACAAGTTCCTTGAACATGAACATTGAACAGGCCATAAGCTTAAGAACAGAGGTACTACCTCTTCCAGAGCTTGGATATCAAATACAAGTCCCTTAAAGTCACCGTAGTTCAGCACTTTGGTGCCGCAGAAAGGCCAGTCATTGAGCAGCTTTATACATCTCTTGTTTGAAAACATCGCGTCAACACAGCTGACCTATTCACTTTGCAGCTGGCGGCCGAACAGCACCTGGCCAAGGGGAGTTGAGTTGCTACCAGCAATCACTCTCTGTCAAGAGCTGCACCCCTCGAATGCACAGGGAGGCCATGAAGGTTGCCCTCAAAGGCATTTTTTATGGTCCACGCTTTCAAAACCAGCTGGCACAGTGGTCTAGCTGAGCAGATGCTTTGTACTTGCTACAAACATGGCAAGTTCCCAGAAGCTACAGATGTAATTTCACAAGTGGATGTGCCAAACATGACTATAAGCTGAAATGCTTAATGCTTCTTTTCGTATTCTCCACTCTGCTTTTGCATGCTGAATGCTCAAAGAATATTTATTTTTTGCAATGGCTGGCCAGTTAGAGATCGTGCAGGACAATGAAAAATAATGCAACAATGGCACTGAAGATCTACACGAAATGTGTGGAGCAAATATTTACTGGTAGAGTGTGAGCAACATCCATGTAAAATGGCATTGAATGCAAAATGCGTTTCAGAAGAAAACCAAGATATAATAAAATGGTATTAAATTTTAACCATAAAGTTCCAACATAAAGTTCCAACAGTATTCAACATGGCAATTGTTTTACAATTGCCATGTTGAATACTGAGATTTGAAAGCTTTCACTGAGCATGATATTGAGGTTTCGAGAGAGAAAAAAGAAATTTACGGTTCAAAAAACGAGAAAAAACTTCTGGGTCCCTGCCAATGTCAAGTTCATACTTGGCACTAACTGGAGCTTAATGCAATCAAGTTTCGCACAACTGAAGCAAGTGCTTACATGGCACTGAGCTTGTACAATGTTTTTTTGTCATCACTATTCCCTTGTTCTTTAAACCTCAGGGTACCTTCAGCACAGTTGGCAGATGCTGCTACAGCATCTATTTGCCACCGGTGGTGTGGACGTGGCTCTTAAGCACAGACCCGGAAAGTAGGCGTTATTTAAGCCGTTTCCTGCAACTATCGAATTCTCCAAGCCACCCACCAATGCTTGAGCAAATGGTGGCAAAATCGGGGCAGTAAGTCGAAGTGACGTAGTACCAAGTTCTTGCACAGTACTAGTAGATGGAAATCTACTGGAGATGGCACCCTTCCCAAGTCTAGAGCCCAAGTTTCCATTTCTTCTCGTTGCTGCAACTACAGCTTGAAGAGAGGCAGACGAGGGATGGTTTTTGTGGCTCCACCATAAAGGTTGCTGAGGGGGCGAAGGCCGTACGCCGGATCATTCAGACGGCATCACAGCCGTCCTGCGGCTGCTGATGGTGGCTGCCTGCAGCCGACGCCGATGCGCCGAGCTCTTCGTCGTCTTCTTCTGACGTAGGCTCGAGCACGGGCTCGAGCTCATCAGGTGTGACCGCGGGGGCAAACTGGAAGCGGCTGCCCCCGCGGGCCTCACGCTACGTCCACCGGTCGAGGTCAATGCCCGAGTCAGGTGTGGTGCGCGTGGGCGACGTGAAGTGAAGCGCGCGGCGACAGCGGCACGGCGTGTGGCAGCACCCGCACCGCTGCGGCCGCAGGTCCAGCAACTGCTCGAAGTCGAGAAGCTGGCCGAGGAAGTTGAAGTTGGGTGCGATGTTGGCCTTGCGCTTCTTGACCAGGTCGTACGCCTCGTTGAGCGGCAGCTTGTGCTTCTGCATCAGGTAGGCAAGCGTCACCGTCACCGAGCGCGACACCCCGGCCAGGCAGTGCACCAGCACACCGACGCGCTTCTGCCTCGCCTCGTCTGCAGCATGTGGAAGAGAGAGGACCACCAATTAGTTACACGAACAGGACTTGGACAAAGATGTACATTCGACATCTTATTTCAGAACATGAAATATGACCGAATGACAACGCCATAAACGAATACCTCGATCATAGGGTGCAATAATTTGCACATTTTCGTACTTATTTTGCCCAGCAGCATGTGCTAGCAACATATGTGCGACAGTTACTGCTAAACATTAAGTTTAGACACTTCAGTATGCACTGAATGCATCGAATTGGTCATATGGGACCCGTTCATTCAGACTGATATCCAAAAACTTGTAAGGGTGCAGAAAAAAGGTTGTTAGGTTCATTTATAACTCGTACGGTCCTACTTCGATTACAAAACTTCTCTTGAAAAGCAAATTTCCAAACATTCCGGACCAAAATCGAATATTGCGCTTAAAATTTCTTTTCCAGTTAATAAAAGGTCACTATACAGTTGACACATCACATATCGTTCACTTTTCATTGGGTTACGGAACAAGACAGAGACACAATCTTACTCTCTCTCCATTGATGCAACGAACAAATTGTTTCAAATATTCTTTTTTTCCAAGGACTATCGTGGATTGGAACAATCTACATAACGATGTTGTTACCCTAAATACATTGTCTGCATTTGAAGAGTCACTGCTGAAATGATTGTTATCTATGTTTGTACCTTGCTTTTTGTTGATTCTCTTGTCTCGAAGAATCACTGTAGCTATCAGTTACATAGGTTTGTATTAAATTTGTTTTTTTTTATTGTTTGTTTGCCTGTTTCCACTGATGTTTATGTTTATGCCTTGTACCATCCCTGCTATGATCTTGTAAAAGATCGCAGTACCAATAAATAAAAAAAAACGTACTTCATCTGCTGCTAGTTATACCTTACAAACTCTCACATCAAGTTTTCAATATGACGTACTTGGACAGGAAGCACGCAGTTATTGCCTATATGCTGTGGTATGAAAGAGCACACTAGATGGCGCCAGGGGCACACACCACGCCAACTGTTTCTTTGAGGCTTCAGCAAATGCATACAAAAAAGGGGGAAAGAAAGAATAGGGTGAACGGAACTACCGCAAATACAGGCAGAGGCCCTCTGCCACGGTTTTAAAGAACTCAAGTAGTCCTACCAGTTCATCCCCGCCAATCTCTGGCAAAGCCTTAAAAGAGCTCTTTTTCAACCTCCCATGTAGTCGGCCATGATCACGGAAACGACAAGCAGCCGTCTTGTCCGGACCGCACTTCGTTCTCGGAGAGGATGGAAAGTGAGAAAAGTAAAAACGAGGGCACCGTCCCACTATCTTTCTCGCTTTTCCTCAGCACGCTTCCAGAGCGTTTATCGATACGTCGTAATGACCGCTCAGCTTCTCCAGCATAGATCACGGCGCCTCTTTTTCTTTTTTTTTTCATTTTCATACGGGTTCCTTCATACAGACACAAATTTGAATAATTTAGCCACCATCTCCCGCGTGTTCTTTCTTGATCCCTCGGAGACAGGATTAACCCCCCCGCCCCCCTTTTCATAGAGCCGAAATTGGCGGGGGAAAAGCAGGAATTTAGCCAATAGGCTCGCTCAGCCGATTTGCTTCATGACATTTAAATAATTCCATCACAGAGACGTACGGCTTCTCTGCACGACACACGTGTCGTCATTCTTCCGTTTTTATAACCCGGAGTCTTCGGCGCACGCTTCGCCTGCCACGCGACAAAGCGCGCCCATGTACAGGCACGCCAGAATCGGCGCTGCCCAAGAATAGCCGGGTTTCGGAATAACGGGGCGATCGTAGCCACAGGTGGAGACTGTAGGCAATTCGTAGATGGCGGCAACGCGGCCGAATGAAACCTGAGTGGGCGACGCCAAGAAGACAAGAGGAGAGGTCTGCCCGGTGTCTCTAGGCTGACCGGTCCTCACTGCGGTGAGGGTAAACAAGACAGAGACGCAAGCGACCATGATACAGTTACAATCAGTTACGTTACGTAAATCCCATTGTCCTGCGCGGAGTGTTCCCATGAGATGTGCGACAAACCCCGGCACGCAATTACGGCGAGACTGCGGTTGCCGTCCACCGCAATCTCCGAACTATTTTAGAGTTTCGGGCGCCATGCGTCTTCTCTGTGTTCATTTTTTTGCCGCGCAGCATGGCAACATCTATCGAGAATCTAAAAATGGAGTTGACCGACTTAAAAAAAAACAAAAAAAAACAAATAAATATCTAACTGCTTCATTGGATCCGGCCCGCATTAAAAACTGTCCTGGTATGCCCGGCTCTCTTCTAACTGCTTTGTATATAGGCTTTAACGCTTTCAAGTGCGAAAGAATTTAAGGCTAAGTGCACACGCTGCAGATAATTTCGACCACCGGCCTGGGGATTTTTTAAACATTATTTAAGAAAGAACGGGGCCCTATGCCACTGTGCTTCCGCCACAATTCGACCAACGCGAAAGGGATCGAACCATCGCTTTTCGGTTCAGCAGACTCGAACCATAACAAAGGAGCTATCGCACTCCGCTTCATCATTTCAATAATGAATGTTATTTTCCTTAAATGCAAACCATCAATTGATCACTCAGCAAATTACTTAAAGTATTGATAAACGAACACCATTACACTCATATAACCAATGAAACGGCGACTGGCTTAGTTCTTTCTTTCTTTTTTTTTTTTTTGTCGCGTAAGCGCTGCCTCAAGACACAATGACGGACCTACTCTAGGTGTATCCCCGAAGCACGTCATCATTTTGTGCGTCACGGGCACGCAAATAGAAGCGGTCTCCAGAATGAAGTATACTCTGGCGCCGTTTACGTAACGGACACTCGAGCACCGGACGTCGTCCGCCGAGTCCTCCTCGCGCCCCAAGCAAGCCCGTCGGCATCGGGGGAACACCGTCGTCGCACCACGCAGCTGGTCCGCTGTTTGGCACGCATATATCAGGGGAAGAAATGGTGAGACTCAAGTGTTCGCTCGTTATTAGGCTCGTTTTATTCGCTGATTTTACGATATCTAAGCTTGGCAGCAGCGCTGACGAGAGGGGCGTAAATGCTAAGGTGAGAGAAGAACATGATGAACGAAAGGTGGTGACGTGAAATGGGAAGATATAGCGGTAAGAGGTCAGTCCTATAGTACCGCAACCACTCGCTTCTTATGCCGGTGACGGCGAGTTCGATTGACCGCGCCTCCAGACATCCGCCGGCTGTTCAATAAGGAGAGAAGGTACCTGATACTCGATCCAGCAGTGGGTAGTCATTTCTCGAGAAGGTGGTTATTGCGTGTAGGAGGATGAACGCTGCGTGCACTAATGCCATCTCACTACAAAGGCCACGCGAGAAGAGGATCTTCAAATACGCCATATTAAATCGGAAGGACCGGATTTGCAGAGGTGATCGAGAATACCGCAGATTACGCAGCGGCTCGTCAGGATCACTCGTACACACCAATGGCGGAAACGCACAACCAGCTTTTTTTTTTCGACTACAAAACGTAATTAACAAAGAGAGCTCCCTAGAACTGCGAAAGACTACAACGTTGCTGATGCTTTACACATCAGTAACTGGCACTTAGGGTCATTACAACGACTAATTGGTTAAATAAGTTATGGTAATTGGTTATTTGAAATAAAGAGTAAAGCCGGTGGCATGAAGTGGGTGCCTGAAGAGGGACGAGTGGCGGCGCATATCCGTAGCGGGATTTATCCGCTTGGCGCATGAAAATCTCACTTCGATCTACGACGGTCCCTGAATAGCTCCACCGTTTGAGTGTACGTGGCCACAGTAACGAGTCAAGCGCTTGTTTAGGTGAGCTCAATGTCTCGAGTGCGCCATCGGCGGCTACGACGACGAGGCTCGCTGGCCGAGGAGAAAAACACCAAAACAGCACAGCAGCATCAGCCAGGCTTCCACAACCAAAGTTTGGAAGCGAACCAGCGCACTGTATACCGAAACGCGAGCATGTCACCCACGAATACACGGGGATATTCACCCCATAGGACTCGTACACGACATTTTTTTTACAGAGATAGTGGTGGCATTGAAATCGCCGCGGTAGCTTAGAGCGTCCGCTTCCAATGCGGGAGATAACGTGTTCGATTTCCAGTGTCGACCCACCGGATTTTCCCGATGGGTAGAGGAGAACACCAACTTGGCACTCGGTTGTTTCTGGGTGCTCATCTCAAGAGGTAGGCCCATAAGGTTCTGCGGAGGCCTCTGTGGGCGTCCACCAGAGCCTTGGTGAATTAGTTGAGCATCCACCGCTGCTGTGGGAGGCCGAGCATTGCTACCACCAGGCACCTACTGGCTAAATAGGTACAAGCGTACTTCTGGCCTGGTGCTCGGCAGAACAAAGTACACAGTCGCTTGGAAGGGCAAGCGGGAAATGGGCGACATGCATGGGACCACCAGACATGAAATTAAGATCATCCTCCTGTTTCTTTTTCTCTTTTTTGATAGCACGGTGTTTTCTGCAGTACAGATACACATGATACGTCCGAAGAAAAGGAAGAAAGCCGTGATGAAAAGCAGTGAGACCATTGCGTAAGTACGCAATACTGTAATGTATAATTACAGGCACTGAATTAAAGAAAACGAAGTAACAGAAAGAAATAACCCCAATATCTCTGATACGCTGGACTGTGTGTTGTGTTCAATGTGTGCCCTGATCGTTTTTTTTCTTTATATCTTACCCTCTTATCCCGCCTCCCCACGCGTAAGGTAGCGCACAAGACATGGTCTAGTTAACTTTCCTGCCTCTGCTGTATTCATCCTCTTTCCCTCGACACGCGACTGCGTGAGAGATGCACGAAACGTTGATTAGCTCAAGCAAATTGTCAACGCTCCGGCAGTTTCGAAGGGTAAACATCCCCGTGCATCATCGTCTTCCCACGCGCACGCCCCCTAATTATCCCCAACAGACGAGCTCGTCCAATTACGCCGCAGAAAAGCGGGATGTGGGCGTAGGTGATGAGGAAACAGCGCGATGGGGGAAATCTCGCCGGATGTGTCGCCCTATGGCGACTCCACGTCGTCCTTGACGAAGGCATGGACAAAGGGAGTCGTGGCATCCGGGCAGCAGTTTATCCAGATTTTCGACCTTTAGACGGGGTGGGAGAGTGTTGTCAAGCGCTAATTGAGGAGGGCGTATGAGTACATATCATAAAAGGTGAAGAAAGACGGTCTGGAACGAGGTTTAGAGCTGTGCGGCTATTCTCCTGGGGAGGGGGGGTTGTGAAGTTTTAAAGAATCCTGCATACAGGCAGGTAGCACTGGCAGACTGCATACAAAACCCGGATGAGGGAAAGCGCCAAACCTACGGACGGGTAACCAGGTCACACGAGCTGGCTCTTGAAAGTAGCTCTGGGAATAACATTACGAATAAAGGCTTTCGTAGCACTCTTACGTGGGCAGCAGCACGTTTTTGTTGACGCTCTTTGCTAGCCATCAGGTGTCGCGGGCGAGGCACTAAAATCTGGACACAGCGATACGTTACAAGGGCGCAGTTAAGTGCGAACCCGCATAGCCGGAGCTGCTAGATCACAGGCACCCGAAAAGCCCAGTCGTTAAAGCTTATCGACAAGCTCAGTGCCCCAAGATTGCGGCCACTAGAAAGCCACTTCAAGCTATTCATACAGAAAGGCGATCAATGTCACTACGGATAAGGTTAGATGGTTGTTAAAAGCGGCACGTTTACAATAGTGTTCACAATCGATGTCACGGCAGTGTGTTTACGCGCAAATGTGGATGCATCAGCGCCACCTGTTGGATGCACAGGCGCACAGACAAACTACGATAAACGGATTCTTTACAAGTAAGGCCATGCAAAATACAAGATAAAACCGAGCGGAGGTAATACTGCCCGTAGGAGTGCGCGACTGTCATCTGCGAAAACACCGACAGTGCCGTGGTATTTGCCGTGACGAATCCAATCATAAAGCTTGCTCTTGTAAGATGAAGGGCGGCTTCGGCCTGTTGGAAATTCACGACAGTATGGACCTATCGCATGTTTGTAAACAGGGTAGGTGCCGTCGACATATTGAGGCGCTTGTAGCGACGTCGCGTGGGCTCCGCCCAGCCCATAGCTCTGCCAGTTGATGTGTGATCATAGTGGGTGGTGGCGTGCTTTGGGCTGGTCGGAGCGTTCACGTAGCGACGTCCCTACAAGCACCCCAGTATATATCGATGGCGCCTACTCCGGTTTGCAAGCATACAATAGGTGTAAACTAACAGCGCGACGACACAAGGATGGGAAAGGGGACGACACTGCTGTGGTGTCTTTGCGGTGGTAGTACACTTATAAAACAGCTGGAACGACATTCCGGGCACCATGGAACTCGTCTTATTTTGGGCTCTGATTAGCTAGGAGAGCTGCTGTGTAACAGGCTAAACCCCAGGTGGTGAAAATTTCCGGAACCCTCCACTACGGCATCCCTCATAAACATATAATGGTCGTTAATATAATCGGTTTACTCAGAGTGCAGCCGTCGCTGCAGACCCCGACAACGCGGCGAAATCGAACACTGTCACCAGTATAGACTTGAGCACCACAGCATCAAATAGCGTACGGGAGCACACAGCGCAATGCCTCTCAGCGTTGTCTGCAAAGTTACGCTAAACCGGAATCTAAAAGGGTTGGTTGCTAGTCTTATACTTCGTGTAGCAGTCCAAGTTGCTGCTATCACATACACAAATTCGGGCTTGTGGCGACTTCGTGTTATTTTTTTTTTTTCGGTTTTCCTACCACGCGTGCATTGCAGTGTTATGGCCTACTGTGCAGAGGAAAACAATTGACGAGCAAACTAAGCGCAGGGATGTCGATGGTATACTCTTCGCAAACGTACGCCGATTATGTACGCGCTCACAGAAAACGCCATAGTGAGATTTCGATTGTCCGTTCGCACACGTAGTTCCTCTGGGCCACCACGCAAAGTCGCTCTATGCGTTGACACGACTACATGCGGCGGTCTGCTCTGACGGCGGTGGCGCAGAGCAGACGAGACGCGCTCCGGTGTTCAACAGTGGACCCCTCTGTACATGTAATGCCTTCGTGGAAGCATGGTTGCATGCGTAGCCTATAGTGGTAAAGACACTCGCTTTAGGGCCACGAGGGTACGGTTCGAATCCCAGCATCAGAAAGAACGAAAACATTCTTGTTTTGTGTATTTACGCATTATCGGTCTGACCAGCCGCTCGTGGCGCTGAAAGCTGCGCAGACACTCGGCCGCAGAGCCCTACGGGAGCGTCCGCTGTTTACGTAAGCCTGTTTCTCCACGCTTTGCCGAGCGAACTTCTTGCGCGGATTCCACGGCGTTGCACCTGATGCGTCTAAGAGAGCGTATGTAATAATCCTCGGCACCATTGTCTTTATCTCCGCGCACAGGAACTGAGGTGTAAGGCTTGTACAGCGAGCGCGATGCGGAGGACAGACGCGAAGATGCATGAACCACGACGAAGCCACGGAGATCTCGCTTCAGCCGACGAGTGCTGCTTACAAAACTTGTTCGACGCACACGCGAGGAAAATAGTAGTAACTGGTGACGTTTCACGTCCCAATGGCACGATGGGGCGGCCGAAATTTCGACCACGTTGTACCTAGACCATGTGTACCTAGATCGAGGTACCCAGACCTCGAGCGTTTCCGCTCCCATCGAAAACGCGGCGGGGATTCTAGTAAGCGATCGAGCACCACAACCACTATAGGCCCGTGGCTGGGCCTGCATTTCCGAAGAGAGAAAAGCGACACTCAAGTTATTTTTTCATGGAGTACGCGCACGTTGAATAAAGTTCGTGCGTTGGTATTCTTGAAGCACCTGTGTCGGTTACACGTCGGCAGATATGCGTAGCTCGAGAAGGAGCTGCCGCAGAAACAAGACCGGAAACGAACGCGATAACAGATCAGCGCATTTCAGTGCGCACGAGCGATGAATAACAGGAAGAGCAGCCACGGCTGATGGAATTTCACGGCCATTTTTTCTCTTTTATCTGTGGGGACTTTTTTTTTTTACCGTGTAGCCCCGACGAGAATTTGTGTCGTCTATTTTCGCTGCCCACAGCTGTTTCGTCAGTGCTTTGTTGTTTCGCGCCATCTGCAGCAGATCACGGTACGGGTCACTCCAGTGGGCAAACGCGTCTATTTCATTCATTGCGAGCGCAAACACGCGCTAATCAACGGGAGCTGTCGGATCGCCTTGGTTAGAGAGTGATCGTGATGCGCCGCCACACGAGGGACACGGCTGCTTTTGCATAACACATCATGCTTCCGAGCGTTTTCCAACGGAGACGTGACAGACGTCTGTCCCTCTCAAGTATCATACGTCTGTACGACCCGTTCCTTCGTGCTTCTTCTTTGTGGCTGGAAGCAATGTCACTGCCACCTCGCATCGGTAGTTATGCTGTGGCGTCACCGTGACGCTTCCCCATTGGTTGCCCGCATAGCACCACGAACGGCGACACGCTATTTTAAAACGCCATATCATTCACAGAGCCAGTGTGACCGTCAACACTGCGATCACGAGGAATGAAAGACGCCGCCCGACGGACGTATATTATGCCCGCCGTGAGGCACTGCGTGAGGGGCTCTCATACTCATGGCCACAAAACACACGCAAAGGTTAGGCAGTGGGCAAGAGCAGAGGGTGGCGAACGGCTGGATCGGGCGTATCTGGCTTGCATTGACAAAATAGAAAAGGCGCTCAATGGGCACTAAAATGGCAACGCTCAGCCGTCCAAACTTGTGCTACGAAAACTTTTTTTTACCTTAACTCATTTGAGCAAAGGAGATTTGGCTATTATTGGCAAATAGGAGAAGGCACAAATTCTTCACTTATCCTTCTAAATTCGTGCAAAAAAAAGAGCAAAATATCTATACGCCTGCGTACGGTATTGTGACGTCGCCATCGTTGAAACGCTTCCGGTGGTGCATTTCTCCAGAGCCTGCTAGCGTTAACTTCCAATGCCTTTACACCCAAATTTAAAATTTATTAAACGACAAGATATTAAGCTATATATGTAGGAAAGCAAGCTGTCCAAACCTATGGCGCATTGCATTAAGTCATATCGAAATGGCGAAGTTACGGAAGCGTGTGGAAGGATCACCAAGGCGTTCTCTACATTAGCCCCAAGCCTGTTGATAATGAAGCGATATCTGGGGTCCCAACAAGCGCGGAGTGAACG
This sequence comes from Rhipicephalus microplus, assembly GCF_043290135.1. Taxonomy (NCBI): domain Eukaryota; kingdom Metazoa; phylum Arthropoda; class Arachnida; order Ixodida; family Ixodidae; genus Rhipicephalus; species Rhipicephalus microplus. The sequence goes on from NC_134708.1 coordinate 133,990,512, forward strand.
GCAACAGAAATCCCGACCATCCGGTGTTGTTGAACGTCAACTGCCATTGCACACCGTACACGGGTGCATTCCTATTGTAAATGCGACCGGTATTCGAGCCCGAGACCTTCGGGTGACCAGTCGATCACCGTAACTACAGGACCACAGTGGCGCGAAGGAGCGCAGAAGCTGCAACCAGCTTCTATGGCCATTCTCAGTGCACGCACGTTTCTCTGTTTTCGTTCATTTCCTTTTTTTCCCCTCCGACAGGTACGGACGGTCACAGCACAGCGGCGCGTACGTAGCACGCCTCGTTCTGTGCGCCGTGGAAAATTCCCTTTCACGGGCAACTCGAAAACGTGGCTGCAAACAGTACTCGTCTAGCAGTGCTGCCAAAGGTCAAGAGGCGTACGCAGCGACAAGTGAGGGCGACCAGAGAGCCAGACAAAAACTAAACAGCTCTCTCTAACGTGGCTATGCGACGGCTCGGTCAAAACACGCCCGCTATTCACGCGAGGAGACCGGTCGACGGATATCGCGGCCAAGAAGTTTCCGAGACGGCGCGAACTAAGCATTCAGCGAGTGCGGTACGGCGAAGACGAACTTGAGCGTAATTGAGCAACACACCCACACACACACACACACACACACACACACACACACACACACACACACACACACATATATATATATATATATATATATATATATATATATATATATATATATATATATATATATATATATATATATATAGTTCTGTAGATCCTCCGTGAGCGGTCACAACGCGGTTTATTTCTACGTTTCGGCCTAGAGTCTGGCCTCCATCAGGATTTCACTGCATCACACGCTTCCGAGCGTTTTCCCACGGAGACGTGACAGACGTCTGTCCCTCTCAAATATCATACGTCTGTACGATCCGTTCCTTCGTGCTTCTTCTTTGTGGCTGCAAGCAATGCCGCTGCCTGACTAGGCCGAAACGTCGAAATAAACCACGTTGTGACCGCTCACGGAGGATCTACTGGACTATATGCAACGCTACGGCCACTCAACCACCATGCCTGCCTATATATATATATATATATATATATATATATATATATATATATATATTCTACATCATGAAGGACGGCCACTTGCCCATCACGGTGGTCTAGTGTTTACGGTGCTCGGCTGCTGATCCGAAGGTCGCTGGACGCAAGCCCGGCCACGGGAGCCTCATTTTCGATAGAGGCGTACTGAGGCCCGTGGGCCTAAATTTTGGTGCAGGTTAATGAAAACCACGTGGTCGAAATTTCCGGAGCCCTTCACTAATGTCTTACCAATTTTAGCACGACATTGCTTTCTCTTACGATATGGAGCGCTGCCAAGTAAGCCCTCTTTCGATTGCAGTGCTCACATCTTTCCTCTCGGTAGGGCAAAAAAAAAAAAAGTGTCGAAGCAGTCTACACAGCCATTGTAGCGAAAGAAATACGGAATATGTTTTCTTTTTCAATTTATATAAAAAAGGCAATGGTTAACAGCCTAATACGGCGGTATCCAAACCCACCCATGAACAGTTGACAAAATGTCCCCTCAGCCCCCTTGCGCGTGAAGAGGCGGCATTTAGTGAACGAACACGTTCAGCCAAAAGTTAGTTGGTGCCACATCAAGCACGGAATTTGACTGTCGGCGTCTGGCGGGCGTCGGGGACGAGTCATGCAAGAATTCATCATCACTACATGCCGTCCCCGCACTGCGTCACAATGAAGTTACAGTGACGTAACGTCACACGATGACATTCCTAAATGGCATCGTAGCTTAGTCAAAGATGTCCCGATCCCGAAGGCAACGCAAAACCACGTGAGGTTCAGAAAGCGTCCGGAGAGGTAGAGTCGATAGACCTATGGACCCATTTCACATTTCGCAAGTTCGCTTTTCTGCACTGCGTGTTTGCCCAAGTAACGCCGGCACCTATCCTGTTTCAAGTGGAGAGGCGGTCTTAGTTGAATGGCTACTACAAGTGTTTATATTAAGAGAGCCTCTACATTTTCCCCGTCATGGCGTAAGTAAACCACGCTTGAGCAGGCTCTTTGCAGTAAGTGACAAGCCGCCAATAGTTAAAAGATGCACTCTGGCTCAACACAACAAAATGTAACAAAGGCAACGCAGACGTTTTGCCAGCTCTGCAGGTGACGAAAGGCACGCGTAGTTTATGTTACATTTTTTTGTGTTAAGACAGAGTACATGACAGAGTTAATCATGAACTGACCCCACTTTCGGAACATTTTTGCCCCCGTTGGTTGTTCAAGCCACAAACCAGGGAAGATTACTTCACAATTATGAAAGCGCTCTATTCCATGCTTGTAAACAAGGTCCAGCATCGTCGACTTGGCAGCGCGTAGGATCCGAGCCCAGCCCAAAGCTCACCACGTGACAACTGGCACAGCAGCTGCAAAACTGTCTCCGAGCGCGTCTTGGGAGCCTCCCGCGCACCGCCACGTCACTACTAGCGCTTGAGTACGCCGACGACGCCTACCCCTGCGTGCTTACAAACATGGAACAGGCCTGTACATCTATAGTCGTCTCGAGCGAATGCAGGGGACCCCGCGGCCTCTCCTTCCCTGCGCGTCACCGCCACTGCGACCTGCTTCGTTTGACGAAGCGAGTGGGACACGGGATAAGACAAATCGCAGCGCCGCATCGAACCTTTTATTTCTCAATATGAGCGCGCAAACTTTCAACGCGTACATGACACGCGGTATAAAAGAAATGAAGAGATCTCGCAAGACACTCGCAGGTACACCAAACACACACAAGTAACCCTTCTTCTTTTTTTATCTCTAGCCCCGAAAACCGATTACAGCCCGAAGGGACAGAAGAGGGTGTTGCCTTTTAAATCCGCCGCGTGTACAGGCTTCTCTGCATATCAAGACAGCCGCGACGCTGTGTTTTCATGCGCCCCGGCAATAAGAGACCTGCAAGATGGGAAAAGCTCGGGAGGATGCTCTTTCATCTCGAAGAAAGCGGGAAAAAAAAAAAAAAAGACGGCGTGTTTGATTTCCTCAATATGGGAGCAGCGCTGCTCGGGGAGGCGAAAGAGAACGAGAGAGAAAAAGTAGAGCATGGCGATTTGAGCGCTGTCGTCGGCAAATAGCGGTACCAGCGGAGCATGTGCCGTCGTGTGGGAACCGCGCGTCACCGTGCGCGGACAGCCGGGAGGGGATTCGGCTCGCAGCGGTTACGCAAGGAAGGGAGGAGCGAGACAGAGGAGGAGAGGCGAAAGACATCGATCGAGGCGACGAGGCTCGGGGCCACGGAGACAAGCCCCCCGCTGACCAAGCCGGGAGAGATGCAGCGCCACCAGACGGCGGCGTCACTCCCGCGAAGTAACTGAGTCACATTGCAAATTACAGGTGGCCAATATAAATTGCATTACATCTGAAGAATACAAGCGTTGACTTCGACTGAAGCTCATTAATTGTTTAAAGAGTTGACTGTTGAGCTAGTTGGTGTTCGGACATAGAAACCATCGCGGATAGCGCAACTAGACCGGGACAGGAACAGACGAGCGCAGCCGCTCACCAGCTGACTTGATTGAAGGCAGACCCATACATCTATAGGCGTCCTGTCCCAATGACCAATGTAGAATAAAAGAAGAAAAAATTATTCGTGATTAAACAGAAATATCCATTGTCCATGAACTGATCCGACTGCCGCGCTATATAGCAGCTGTACACATTCGATGCGAAAGCTGATTCACATGGCCACTGAGGAAGTTGCCTCTTATGACGATGATGATATCGGGATTTTCATGTATACCCAAATTACGATATCATTACGAGACACGCCGACCACTGGAGTTTCGACCGGTTCTTTGACGGGCAACGACATCGCAACAAGATACCGTGAACACCATGGGGGAGACAATAAATTGGCGAAACTCCCAGACAACGAAGAGACAAAAACGATACAATACTTTTGGGATTGCGAGAATTACGGGGAATATAGTAATTATAGTTAGACTAAACCACCTAATATGAAAAAGAGAGTGGCAGAGCGTTCGCACACCTGAAAGCGGCTGAGCGAGTGAGCGGGTCTCGTTCTGCGCCGAAAACGGAAATGAGCCCGCCAGAAAAACTTTGCACGGCTTCGGTGACAGCGGGTGCACATGCACCATTCATTTGATTGCTCCCACAACGCGATGCTGCCGACAGCTGTGCCTCAAACACTTCCGACAGCGCCGAGCCTGCTCAAATGGACTTGTGGTGCTCGCTAGAGCTGGTATGCCGAGTCCAACTTCCAAGCTGTTCGTTGGAACCGTGGTCGGAGCAGCCACGATTGGAGAGCACATCCGTGTTCTCGTGACATGTACACCGGACGTGAAGTATACATGTGCGGTTGACGCCATAACCAAACTGTGGTTCTCCGAATTTCTTTATTATTTCCGCCAACTCCTTCAACTACGGGTGATGCCAGCGTCGGCATGTCGTTTTGAAGGCTATACACGCGTAACCTAAAAAAAAAGTAAAAAAAAGCACGCATGTCGAAGAGATGTTGATGCAAACTAGGCCTTACAAAAGTCCAAAATGAACAGTCTACAGACAGTCTAAAAATGCTTAAATGGTCCATAGACTGCCTAAATCCATATCGTTGTAAGGCAGCGGTCCGCCCTTTGAAACCTCCATGTCACCGTCAACTTCTATATTTTCAGGAGTCAGGATGGAAGAATGCGAAACTTGACTGGAAGTCCTGAGGTGCACGACTCGGCACACACTTACGCTCTTTTGATCAATTGTGTACTACCATATAAGGAAGCGCAATGTAGTTGAAATATTAGAGTACCAAAGAACGTGTGACAAAAACAAACAAACACGCACACTGATTCAAAGTAACATGTTAAGGCGCAACTTCTGCTACACCGGCGAAGCGTGTGGAGGACAAACCCGCAAACCATGCGGCATTCGCTTATATAGTGAGACAACCGGAGCATACGCCCAGATTTTATTATTGTTTTTTTTTCTTTGTACACGCTACGTAACGGTTCACACGACGCTTTCTTTGTCGTTTTTTTATTTTGCCCGTTGAGCCGCAACGCCCACTCGGCACGTCATTCACGCGCGCGCCACTCCACTGGCACGACGGGGCGTGCAACCGGCGCACAAGAAAAAATCAATCAAAGTCGGCTAAACAATAATAAAACAAACGCATGGAAAGATAAATGCCCGAACGGCCAACATCGCGCGTCCTCCAAAAGGCACAACAGAAAGAAATAAAAGTCGGGTGAGAATGTGGTAGTATAGCCAGAAACGAGTCCAAGGCCACAACTGCAGGGCGTGACTCTCTCCGTCACTGCAAGAACCCGAGGACCGCCACGGTATACATGATGAAGGCGCCCCCGTACGCCATACGCACATAAACACGCCTACGCCACCCACGCGTGAAAAACACACGGGTCTCAGATAAAAGGACACAGCGCGCGCTCTGTTTTCTGTTATTTCCTGTATCGTTTCTTTCTTTCTTGTTCCCAACGCCTTTCAAAACAGGCCGGGACCAATCAACGCAGCTCTGCGGGTTTCTTCTTATCGGCGCGCAACACTTGATGCACCAAGTTTTGCCACGTATATTGTTGCAACAGCGCGGGAATTTTGTACAAGTTTTCGTAATATCATAGTAGCGCGAATGTGGTGTGCGAGTCTACATATTCACCGCTCATTTCAGTGTTGTTCTGGTGATCGCCTAATGTGTTTTAATTGGTTCTGTTTCTTCATGATAGATTGATTGGATCGATATGTGGGGTGTAAAGGTTCTGTTTTTTGTTTCTGTACTGGTGGTATCTCTACCTAAGTTATATAACGTGTCTTGCACATTACGTACGACTACCTACCTGCCCCCTGCCTTTATGAAGGCCCGTAATAGAAAATGTTGAATAATAATAATAATAATAATAATAATGAGCCGAGAAACATACACATCTAACTAAATGTCAGAGCTCCCCCGCTGAACACAGATTAGTAATATGTGGGGTTTTATTTACAAACCCGCGACATTTTTATGAGAGACGCCGCAAGTACAAAGCTCCAGAAATATCGACCGCCTAGGGTTCTTTAAACACACACTGAAATGGCACAATACACGACCATTTGGCCTCCACCAAAGTTTGATCTCCACGACCGGGATCGAACCTTCGAATAATCAGCTGAGCAGCTTAGCCACTGATGCCCCGCGGTAGACTTGAACATGAATTCGAGAGGCTTGACGATCCATCTTACGTGTGGACGCGAAGCCGAGCTCCGGCTTACGACAAGACGCGGAGTTCGACAACGCGAACTCTGCGCGAGCAAGCGTCGGCCGCGGGTATGGGCGCGAGACACTTTATTTCGCACGCAATCACCCACTTGATCTCCCAGCGAAACCCGCTGCACTGGCGGCCGGAAATCGCACAACGCGAGACAGGAGAGAGACAAAGAAAAAATAGTGCGACACAGCAACGCGAGAACTCTTCGTGGTCCCGCACCGTGACGTAACGAGCGCAGGACAAGTGGGGCCGAATCCAATTACGAGCGACTTACGAAAGCAGCTGCTCCATGCAGATGATGGGAGATATTGGCTGCGCCTATGCGAGCACAATCGAGCACTTTCGAAGCCGCCACGCGCGTTTGCGTGGCTGTCAAGTGGTGGGGCCGCGCATGAGGACGTTTCCGCCAAACTCAGTCAAGCCACCCGACAGAGCCGTCAATACGAGTGAGTCCTAAACGAAATATATATATATATGTGACGCTATGAAGAATGGGCGACGTGGCCTGGCTCATACCCCATGTTTATTCTGTTCTCCACTTCTTCCTTCTCTGCTTCTACCAACATTGCTACCTTCATACGTCACATGATTCCCCCTCCCCCCGAAAGAAGGCATGAGTTACAGCTTACAAACAAGAAAAAGTAAACAAGGAGTGGCTTGGAAGTCACCAATGTCAAAATAACAAGGTGGTCTCACAAAATTTAAAATGCACGTGTTGTCTTCTTCGTCGCTAAGACGTGAGGGGAGAGTGTGGCAGTCCGGTGATATCAATGAGAGATCTGGCGGGCGAGTCTGATGGTTGCGTCCTGGATAACACAAGAATGCTTTGGAGGTGGAGACTGATGAAATAGCTGGCATTATTGCGAGGAGTGGACGCTGTTTGAAAGCGTTGCAGTAGATCGGTCTTCGGCGTCGCTGTCTTTGCTGCGTGTGTGCTCGTTGTCGTAAACTAATGGGATGGTGTCTGAATCCTTGCGTGGTGGAACTGGTGACTTCTTGTCTTGTTCGGTGTTTCCTGAGGTTTCGATAGAAGGACTTGCCGTCGTGACTGGGTATCCAAAAAAAGTCCTTCATGGCACGATTCCGCCGGTAACATCAAGTGAAGCTCCGCTCACGTAGGAACTGTTCGGGGAGCAGAGGAACAGGATGACCTCGGCCACTTCCTCCGGCTTACCCGCTCTGCGCAGAGGCGTGAGTGCCACTAGCGTTCTCTGAACCTCTTGTGGCAGCACGCCGATCATCGGTGTCTCGATCAACGACGGCACCACTACGTTGCAGCGGATGCCGTGCGGTGCCAGATCTTGAGCCACCGCCTTGGTCAAAGCCGCGACAGCCCCCTTGGATGCATTGTACGCCGCCATGCCGGCAAGTCCAACGACGCCCGCGAGGCTCGATAAGTTCACGATGGCTCCATCCCTGACGCCGGAGGCGATCATGGACCGTGCGACGGCTCTTGACGTTACAAACGTGCCATGTGACGCTATGATGAATGGGCGACGTGGCCTGGCTTATACCCCATGTTTATTCTGTTCTCCACTTCTTCCTTCTCTGCTTCTACCAACATTGCTACCTTCATACGTCACATATATATATATATATATATATATATATATATATATATATATATATATATATATATATATATATATATATATATATATATATATATATATATATATATATATATATTTCTTGGGTGAGTCCAAGAGAGCTCAAGTAATCTTCGGGAACAAGCGCACTCTCTTTCTTTCTTCCTTTCGAGTAAACTTCTTTTTTTCAAAACATATGCACAGTAACAAAAAAGTTTGTAAAAAGCTTGCAACCACGAGCAAAATGTTAGTAACAGCAGCTTTTACTAACCTTCCTGGGCCATTACTAACCTTTTACTACCCAGGTTAGCAAACGCTTGAAGGCTGCAACAGTTACTACGCTTTGCGCACTGTTAAAAACTTTTCATAATGCACGTATTCAATGAACTTGATAAACAAACTTTGGAGGTTAGTACTATGAGCGTCTAACAACCTTTTTAGTAGCACGGGGATGCATTCAAGTTCATGGACGCAATATATGTAAGCTTATTACCCAATCTCATGTTTTGTATATCAGGCCGTGTTGAGGCGGTATTATGCAAAATAGACATAACTAATTGCTTTTCTTAATATGCTTGATTAATAGTCCTACATTAAGTTACCTCACTCATCTAAAAATTGCATCTTTTACAAATAAAGGCACCTAACTTAAATCATACAGCATAGCCACCCACTGGCACCAGCTGCATTCCCTAAAGTTGAGGCTATAAATACTCCTGGAACCGCCTAGGATCTGTACTTCTCGCGTGGACTTGAATAGGTGTGCTGTGCTCCTTCACGAGATTATGTGCGCAATTACTCAGTGATATATCGAAATGTTGAGGCTCGCGAATACGACCGTTGTAAAACAGGTGATTTGTGAGGCAAAATGATCGCGTACAGTACAATATTTGTTTTGCTAGCAACCGTTACTACCTGCATTAGTAACAAATACTGTACCTGCGTAAGTAACGGTGGAGGTAGTAACGGTTACTAGCCTCCCTGTTACTCACTTTACTTACTAACCAGTTAGTAACATATGTGGCAAGTACTTAGTAAACCAACTTAGTAAGTACTACATTTTTTTTTAAAGAGTATATAGCTAGTCTGAAGGAATCACGCCTAAAACTGGCAGCACACCAGTTTTGAAGAAATACGACTTTCTTTTCCTACAGCACATCTCCGTCGATAGCCGTGCGGACACACGTCGCATGGCGGCGCTTGTATCACATGTGTTGGCACTGGGGTTTAGGAACAGAGAGGGCAAAATAGATTTTAAGCTGGTGGAATTAACTAGAAGGAGGTTATCTAATTGGGGGCTAAAATCAAGGCACGAGTGAAAATTAAGCCATTCACTGCAAAGTACCAGTCCTCAACCTCACTATCTAAAGGGCAAGAAAGATAAATCTAGTTTTTGGCACACTAAGTATTACGGTTTGGTGGCGCTAGCCACCGCCCGATCTAAAGGGTACAGCCATATATATCCATTCATCCTTGGGGCGAGTGAACGGCGGAGGAACACGCCAAGACTCAAGGAGGAAAAAAAGAAGAAAAGTGGAGCGCATTTTACCAAGGCGCATAATTTCACACCCCGTCTGAGAGGCGAGTCGATGAAAACCGTGAGAAAGCTGCAGGAAGCAGTTCGGTTACGACATGCACGAGGCCGCATACATGCAACATTCATGAAGCGCACATGCGTTTACATGCGCACGCAGAATCCGTGGAGGCAGCTGGCGTAACTTCGGTGTGGTGCGAAAGCGCTCGCATAACCCGGCCCCGTTCACAGATACCGCGCATGCAAACAGCAGCCCCAGCAACCACACACCGATATGCATGCACGCACGAACACGCCCAGAAGCAATGTTTCGAGTATTATACGAATCGGAAAAAAAGGCAGCACGGCAGCGCTACGATGCAACCAGGAAACGGCAGCAACTCGCACACTGAAAGTCGACACGCCCGCACAGACTTGGGAAAAAAAAAAAGGGTTTCGCGAGAGACCGGGAATTGTAACACGAGCTTGAAAATCAGGTGTTCCCGGAATCGTCTCCTCTCGGAAGCAAAGACTTAGCGATGCATCGCATCCATGGCTCACACCTCCGGCTTTAGTTCCAACTCGACGGGATGAAGGGCCTTGAACTGCACAGTGGAACCAATACTGGACCGAACCACAAACTACCTCGTATTACTGGACGAAACACTGTGGTCGAAAAAGAAGGCAATCAACAGAAAAAAAAAGATGAAGCCGCCTCCATGATACGAAACGTTCGAGAACAAGTCAGCATAAGCGCATAGCTTCCACCAAATGAACCAATGCTACTTGTTCTCAAAGCTGTTCATTTAATGGTTCCATAAACGCCGCATTATAAGCCATTAGCTAGGGTTAGGTTAGGTGAAGCCACTTTAGCTGTGCCTTCATACAAAGCAGGTAACTCAAACGCCTTTCGCAAGCTGCCCGGCTCACATGAGACTGCTCTACGTCGCCGATTTCTTAAACTTTTTCCCCTTAATTAAATTCGTAATCATGCTTGTGGTGCCCTGCAGTTTAAGGGGGAAAACAACAACCGCAAAAAAAGAAAAGGCGGCACAAAGTAATGCGCAAACGTATCCGGGTATGTTTTCTTTTTCGTATTCCGTTTTCGATCACTGAATTCCTCTGCCCTCTTACCTTTTTTCTCGTATAGCATAAGGTTGTTCACAATTGAAATAAAGTAGTTGTTAGCGCACTACTCTGTGCCGTCTCTGGTTTTTCTCTTTACCCTACAGCACAAGCATAAAGACGTACCAAAAAGCCCCCAATGCCACCTTATTAAGTTCGTAAGCAACGCAGTCATGACTGCTATCCTTTTCGGGCGCCACCCGGCGCAGTCACCAGTATGGAAATTTGACCACGAATAAAACGCACCGTGTTTCAGAATCGGCAGCCAGACTTTAAGACATCCCCGAGGTCGGCAGCAATATGTTGCTGCAATCCTGACGTCAATCCGGTCCTTACGGAGATATGGGAAAGGCCGCATTTCACACGGCAACGTGGGCTGAATATACATATATGCCGTCTACACCCCTCTCCCCCGCCCCGCGAGCTTCTCGCTAGTCCCAACCCCCTTGCTGAACTGAATGTGCGGCTGGGGTGAGTTTGAGACAGCTTGAGGGCCGAGTAAACGTGTTCAGAGCATGGAGCATCGGTGGCGACGTCAACATCTGGCGGCTGCCCGTCGTGATGCCTGAACTTCACTCGTGAGGAGAACGTGGACCACAATCCTCGGCACCTTCTAAATGCGACTGAGCCAGAAATTCGTGGGGCACCGTTCCCAGGGCCGCAACAATAAAGGGGGCAGTTGAGGTCAGGACGGTAGTTAATGTGTGGCACATTGGGCCCATGCCTCCCCCCCCCCTTTCCAAATTTTTTTTTTCGCCACGGCATAGAAAGCGAAAAATTACTATTTCAAGGGGGCGCCCCTTCCAAAAATCAAGTAGGCGTCCTTTCCCTCCCGAAAGAAATTTGTGGCTGCGCGCCTGGATGAGGTGGTTATGAGAACCCCGTGTAGTTAATCCTTTTTATAAGATGTCGATAAGGGAAAGGACAGTTCGATAAGAGTGCAGTGGATTTATTTCGACTCTTTGCAGGCACTAAGGAAGGCACTTCCGAACATGAGAAGGAAAACATCTGAGCGGCTGTCCATACGTCCTTACTCGGCCGCTCTTTCTTTTCGACTGTCTGCTCCGCCACCGCTTGTCTCCCCGGAGCACCCCTTTTCGCCCCACAGGCGCCTCGCCTTCCGCGAAGGGACCCACTGAAGCAACGTAACAATTTGTTGCCGATTCACCGTCAACGAAACTTCGTCATCCTCATAACATTTGGCGTGATGCTATAGTATTTACACGCCTTCACATCGACTCCCAGTTTCCGAAGTTAGCTACTGCGCCCGTACCTCCCCGTTCCCTCAGAGTATTTCTCGGCGCGGCCCTGACCGTCTACGCGTCTCGTTTCTGGCTTAAACAACGCCTTCTCCGCCTCCTCTTCCGGCTCGCCTCTGGGGCGCGGCCCCGATGCAAGCGCCCACGCTCCATCCTCGTCGTCAAAGGGAGTCAACGTCCTCCGGCCAGCGGCGCGAGACAAGCGAGAGCGACCTTGCCTCGACGACGACGGCAGTGCGAGAAACGCGCGTATCGACAGGGGGCCCCCCAAGGCAGGAGAGGTCGCTCCAAGGTCATCGTCGCTTACGCCGAACCCCACGGCAGCAGAGGCTTGCATAAGAACGCCCCCCTCACGACGAGCTGCAGCGGAAGCGACGAGCGCTAAGGCACACAACATCGTCGAGTGTGGTACATACTCAACCGCCGGGGCGCCTCAAGAGAAAGGAGGAGGGAAAAGCAGGCCGGTTTCCTCGCCAGGGTGTGGCCGCAGCCCCTCGCAGACGGGCCTCTCGAAAGCCATGCGTGCACGCACCAGCTCGAGACAGCCCCGGTGATGCGTAGCAGACGACGGAGATTTCCACAATAAAATTTCACTTAGCCCCGCACGACTGCGAGACATACACGCCGGACGGCCGCCGGCATTCGGCCTTTTTATTTCTTGAACACAGCTGCAAACAAGGAGAAAAAGCCGAGCCGAAATCTCAAATGCGCTTGCCATGAAAACGCAGGGCTAACAATCGCGTCATTTCTTTCCCTCGCGAATGCCGTAGCTGGAAGTGTCGGAATTGTGTAATCAACCTGCCCGTTAGAAAACAACACCTTAAATCGATATTGCCACTCTTTAAAAAATCCAAGTGAGCAGCCATCCTATGAATGCGACCTTTCTTTTATGTGGTCGTGTTTTTGACGCTATCTCAATGATTGGTATGAGGGAAGCAACACTGAATATTGTGATATCACGCGTCTCAAAGCTACACAGTGTTGTGGAAATTCATCGGAGACAAAGAAGTACAACTGCGTCAGGGATCACCCCCACAGAAGAAACAGGCAGCGTTGCGCGCCCATCGCCTACGATTTGTTCAAGAATTTTAGCAAGCTACGGAAATACGGTACGCAAATGAGGTAAGGCACAGTACGGTAGCGTTTTTCCTTTGCCGCTCGCTATGATTTAGCCACTCCCCGTGCCAGTGACAGTGCGTAACCCGCACGACAGGTGCGTCGTCAAGGATGCGCACGCTGACGGGCAAGAATGACGCGTAACAGCGCCACAGGAACTTTTGAAAAAAATCTTTTGCTTTTGTTGTGTTGGGGTGCCTTCAGCGGCGAGAGGTCTGCAACCGGGAAAGGAGGGGCAGTACGGTAATACCATACTGCATTTAAGCAACTTGCTAAAGGCCCCAACCCTCTAAAAAATGGTATCACTGGGTTACGAGAGCGAGAGGACCACTTTCTTACCAACCCCGACGATCCGAACGAAACGCTTTGTGCCGTGGAAGAGAAAACCACCCACACATACCGCTATCACGAGATGGCCCAACGACCGTGACGGTGGTGTAATAAGGGGCTTCACAATGCCGACGCACGCGGCAGAAGAGAAGATAGGCCGGAGAAGGGAGGGCGTCGTTCTGAGGGGTTACCTTGACGGGACTGCGTGTGCCGCGTCCAAGGGCTTCAAAATTACTCCATTAGCGGACTTCCGGTGGAGCTGTCCGGGACACGAAACCCGAGGGATTCTTTCTCATTTCGCCATCGCTGCTGCCAGGCAATTAGCCTTTCGCTTCAGCAAAGACTCGAGTGCTGCCCTGGCGACATGAAAGGCCGATCGTAGCTGTGGCCTATAGGCTACGTCGGACGTGCAACGGGCAACTTTAGAACACTCTAGTTGAGGAGTCTCGAACTCGTGCGTCTGCTTGAGTATCGGCTCTATTCACGGCTAGCGCGGGCGCCCCAATTAAGCCGTGTCGTCGCTCTTTCGTTAAAGGACCCAAAGTGCTTGCATGCATGTCGATATCTTGACTGAAGCTCCCATTGAACAGTTTCAACGCGTCCAGTATTAACGAAGGCGCTTCCAGAATACCGGATTGATAATGATGATTACGGTGCCATGGCCGTACTCTTCGAGATCGGCTCCTTTCACAAGGTGGCGGGACAGAGAAAGGACGCGGGGGCCACCAACTTCAAGGCTTGTTTGAAGAACGTTCTTGCCGCCAAGCAAACAACAACAACAAAAAGCTTTGAGAGGGGCATAATATGCACTATGACACTGCTGCTAATGTTTTACACCAGCAGAGAAGCAGCACACTCGCGGTTACTGCGCGACGGACCGCTGACACGCCGCAAGGTCTCATGCTGGTAGCGCTTGACTGCTGACACGAAGCTCACGGGATCCCATCGCGGTCGCATTTCAGTGGAGGCTCGGAGCGCGTTTACATTTAGGTGCACGTCAATGAACCTATAGGCTGCTTCATATGCCCCCCACTAAGGCGTCTCTCATAATAATATCGTGGTTTTGACACGTGAAACTTCAACAATTATTACTAAAGTGGACGAGAACACCGACGATTAACAAAACAAAACGAACCACGAAATAAAATGCTTTTTGTTTTCGTTCTACGAAACGCCACAGATGTCCCTGCCAGCTGCGCTACTGTCGTCAACAGATCACTGTACACTATGCGAATGAAGGCGTAGCTAAGAACAGAATCATCGGCTCATAAAGGGCAGCTGCTCGCATCCCGCCCAATTAACGCCACTAAGTGCGTCTGGTGCGGAGTCTCTCACAGCTTCGGCCGAATCGAGTGCACAGCCGCCGCACATTGCGATGGTATACGCAAGCTACGGAGCAGATCTTGACAGCACATAATGGGGCGCGTACAAACGACGACAGGTGATTACACAAGGCTTGGGCTTACACGGGGGCTTCAAAAGAGCCGAGCCCCAAGCAGAAAGACAAAGTCGCGAAGCAGTCAACGCACTCTTTCTGTCCACAGTCAGGTGCGTCGGCAGCACCTGCGTCGGCGGGCGCCACGCATCGGTGCGCTGCGGCCGCAGGCAGCGGCGGCGTGTAAGCTGTGGCGCTCGCTTTCGCAGGCTTGCGAATACGGCAACAAAGAAATAGCGAGGTTCGAAAATCTGCGCAATAATACTCCCATGCACGCAGTGTCTTTGAAGCCGGTGCCCCAGGCTAAGAAAGATACATTCGCAGCAGGACGAGGCATGCGTCCGTTGCAACGAAAACCTGGCAACGCAAGACTCGGTGCATTGCAATGGACTGTCGGGGCATCAAGGCGAAACATGCCTTTTGAAAGACGGTCGCGGGTTCGATCCCCGCATTCGGGTGGATGAGAAATGGCTCGTGTACTGCGCGATGTCAGTGCGCGTTAAAAAGGACACCACATTGTCAAAATTGCCGGAATTTTCCACTACGGCGTCTCTCATAATCATATCGTGGTTTTGGGGATTTTGCTGTCTTTCCAGATGTCAGATTTGAACACCGGCGTCAGCACGACTGACACGAAGCAAAAATACTCGATCAAGTCATCGTGACATCGCATGATGACGTCACCAAATCGCATCCTAGATTGGAGACAGCGAAGAACCACCGTGAGGCGCTGGCGGAGGGGGCGAGGTGTAGGACCAATAGACTTTGTTTACTTATGAAGCAGCGCACGGAGACAAGCACAAAAGGAACGATAGGGACACCGTTTCGTGAGTAAACATCAACTATCGCCAACTCGCCCAATTTTCAACGTTACTGATCGGTAGACCTGTTCCGTGCTTGTAAACAGGCGCGGTCCACATACTAAAGCACCTGCAGCGACGTCGCGGGCTCTTCCCAGCCCTAGACGCCGCTACAAGCTCCTCAGTGTGTCGACAGCGCCTACCTCCGTTACAAGCATGGGACAGGCCTATACATCGATTAGGAAGAAAACAACATGGTTTTGACCTTCGATTTTCCGCCTGAAAGAATGGCAAGAGGCTTCGAGCTAATAAAAGCAGAGATCTGATATAACCTGTTATTACGGTAGACATGGATGACATGGCTATTTTCGAACTCAATCAGTGTGCACCAAGGCCTCCGAAGACGAAGAGACTGAAGTGAAAGCGCCGTCGCCGCTCCCAGGCTACGAGCGCGAGACACGATCAGCGCGTCACTATACGTGCCAACGAGCAAAATAAGGGAACACCGCAAGAGGGACGAGCGGCATATGGTCGGAGAGGGTGCTGAAGGGAGGAGAAGAATGCGTATGCGCGGCTCATGGCGAGGGAAGAAGGCGTGTCACGGAGGAAGCAGGAACGATGCTTTGAAGGGCCACAAGAGAAGACACGACGATGGTGACGATCATATCCACCACGCAGTGGCAGGCGCTAGTGGTATATACACGAGACTTAAAAATGACAGAACGACGAGAAATTGATACTGGCATAAACGTCGGACAGCGGAAAAGAACTCTAACACACACCCATAAAAACGTTCACTGGAATAACAAACTAAACTTTGATCCACACAGCGAATTTCAGGCTGCTTTACAGGGGCAATCGTAGGCCTAGCATGGTCTGATAATTGTTAATAATTATAGGTATGGCTTCGACGAACATCCTTTCAACCCGATAGCACGTTTAGGGTAGAAGCAGACAAGCAGGCAATGCTCGTCTTCGATGTAAATGTCATCGACGACTATCGACAAAGTGAACGTTCAAGTGTTCCATAGCGAGTCTTCAAGGTAAACCGAAATTACGCCTGATGTGTTAGAATAGAGGTGCAGAAGAATGGAATGCGCCTTTCACGTAGAAGTCTCGCTGAAAAAAAAAAAAAAGATTGTCGTATTCGCTTATCATTCTACCCAGTTAACTTCCCCGTCGACATGCACAA
Organism: Rhipicephalus microplus; assembly: GCF_043290135.1. Taxonomy (NCBI): domain Eukaryota; kingdom Metazoa; phylum Arthropoda; class Arachnida; order Ixodida; family Ixodidae; genus Rhipicephalus; species Rhipicephalus microplus. Next base: position 134,007,127 of record NC_134708.1, read on the forward strand.
CTTCGACATACAAAAACTAAAAAAATTACCCTCTCTATATTCTGAAAGAGAGCAATTAATACGTGAATTATTGGACACAACTAATGAAACGTAAAGAGCGCCATGCTCACACCGTTGTTCGCGGTTAAAGGGCATTTCCGCTCGGCATTCAAAAATGAAAAGAAGGGAAAAAAAGATGGTAGCACCTCTAGCAAATTTACCTATTTTAGGGCACGCCAGCGGTCGACGTCATGCCACTGAGTTCACGGTGAGGGGTGATGCGAGTATAAAACTCCATCTAGAGAACGCGTCAAGACCACAACACAAAACGAAGAAGTATGGGGCACGCCTGTAAGAGGAAATAAAGAAAGAGCAGCAGGGTGGCACGTGATCACGAGGAAGAAGCGGCGGAGGAACCATGCGGCAAAGAAGATACGCCACGGAAAAAGAATTACAGCAAAATAAGAGAGAAGAGGAACATGACAAAGAGAAGGGTGCGTAAACAGAACGCATGGTGGCAGATTAAGGAAAATGCGCGGAGGTCACGCGAAACACTCCCCCCCCCCCTTCCCCTTTATAACTAACACGGCAGCAGCGCGGGGGAGCTTATACATAGAAGACGAAGGAAAGCGTTAGGGGGAGGCGGGGGGTTGATTCTGTAAGGGGGATGCGGGGGTGATCTCGTGCTTCATGACATGATGGAGAGACGGAGGGCCGTAATCGGTGAAGGAAATAATCAGAACAAAAATAAGCGATCGTGGGGCGAGGAGATGCGCGGTTAGGAAGCCAGCGGGCACGCACCCGAAAGAGGCAAAGGGGCGCGAGAGGAGAAAGTGGAGTAATGGAGGGGGGGATGAACGACGGCGACAGGAACCATTGAAGAAGCAGGAGAAGAGCGAGGTGAAAGAAAGACAGCAGGAGACGAGACCGTGGGAAAACGAGTGCGCGGCCGAGCGACTCACTTCGCACCAGCTCCCCCCGCCCGTTCCCCTTCCTTCGAAAGGCCCTCGGGCTGCGACGCCGTCTCCCGCAGCAGAAGGCGCGGCGCAGAATGTGCAGTCTTCCGGCTTTCTTCGAACCGAGAGGGCAGGATGCGGGTACCGTGAGCTGCCCGGAGTGGACGAGCTCCGATTTGCACGATCCGCCGCGGTTATGTATCTCTTGGGACACCACTACATTCAGTATGTTTATTTATTCATTTAGATACTTACAGCGCTCGATGCACATTATTGTAGCGGAGAAAACAAACATAAGCGAAGAAGTTAATGGTAGTGAAATATACCGCCGTATACCCCGCCAGAAGCATCACATGTAAAGCCATTTCTGCTCACGTAAACTTCAATACTGACACCGCTGCCGATTATGATGATGATGATCGTATCATTACCACCTATACCAGAAGCGACATAATAGCACCAATTGAAAGTGGTTGTGTTTCGTATTGTCGCCCAGTTACCTTAAGTTCATACCTACTGGCTCATATTCACGAAAGGAGCTTGACCACACCGTTTAATATAAAAGAAGACGAGTGCAAATAGCCTAGTGCACAGAAGACAGGTTACACAACGATGACCTTTCTACATTTTTTGGGGTGGGGGGGGGGGAGCCTTTGTTTTTTTAGTCCCACACCGTCCCACCAGCCATGCGGAGAATACCACGATGCTACAAAATATCATCAGTGAGAGCGACACAGCTGATACTTACGCAATCATCGTATGAAGGAAAGAATATTTTTCCTGCCTCCTCGATGATTTCGCGTATGGTGTGATGTTTACGTTTTGCGACAATGCTACAAAGGGAGTATCTTGGTCTACACCCACACGTGTAGGAAATGTTGAAAGAACATTTGTACAACGTTGATCGGTCAAAGCAATGGTGACTCTGTGCTCACAACTGCACCAAGATGCTCAGATTATAGCATTGTCGCAAAACGCAAAGATCACACCATACGCGAAATCATCGAGGAGGCAGGAAAAATATTTATTTCTTCATACGATGATTGTGTAAGTATCAGCTGTGTCGCTCTCACCGATAGGGAAAAGATTCATTTAGCTGTGTTGGCGTGATAATACCTTGTAGCATGGTTGTGTTTACCACGTGGCTGGTGCGACAGTGTGTGATTGTATCAAAGCGATGGATGGCATTTCATAAAATAAATAAGTCGTTGGAGGTTCAGCGCTCCGTCTCCTGCTCTTTGGGTGATTTGCACTCGTAATCATGTACCAACACGCCCAATCCTAAAGTCTTTTAAATGAAGCAATTCTTAAACAATACACACTTAAAAAAAGAAAAAAAAGAGAAGTGAAAGAAAGTGAATCTTGGCTGCTGATTGCGTTGCAACTGCATAGAGCGAGCTGTTGACAGCTCAGCCAGGCCTCCATAACGGGATGCAGAGAGCTGTGCCTCATCCGTATCACTCACACACGGCTGGCCAGTGGTGAACTTGCGGGGCAGATGATTAGTGGACGGCGAGAAAAAGAGACCAAGGAGGACATCTGGGCGCGTTGGTACTCCATGATTAAGAACGGTAAGAGCGCACGGAAAACGAGGGCACAAAAGAGGCACGCACACACACGCACAGACAGTGCTACTTTCAACGGTTTTATTTTGAAATTTCAAAGCTACAAAGGGCCAAAAGTTATTTGTGCAAAGTTTTAACTTTTTCTGGCACTGTAGGTAGCCTTGAAATCGCAAAATAAAGCCGTTGAAAGTAGCACAACGTGTGTGTGCGTGCCTCCTCTGTGTCCTCGTTCTCAGTGCGATTTTACCGTTCTTAAACAGAAAAAGAGACGACGGTGCACCGCACTGGGACGATACTTGAGAGTGGGCGGATTCCAACGAGGCCATCGTTATCACCACCGCCCCGCTCTGTAAGCACCACGAAATGGGAAGCAAGCTCCTCGATACGTCACTGCTTCCCTCAAGAGACGCCCACGCTGTCGCGGTGAAGGTGCGCCGCTTTCGCAGCAGGCGATCCTTTTTTCATTTTTAATGTGTTCCCCACATGTGAATGATTCCATCGCCTGCCTGCGTCATCTGTGTTTCGCCCCGCGTAAAGAAGGGTTATTTCCAGCGCTTGCCGGAAAAATGACGTCGGGGCGGCCGACTTTCTTCCACGAATTGTTGGGTGGCAAAAGACAACCAGATCCGGCCGGAAAGTTGCCCATCTAAGAACCGCTTCATGGGAAGTATACTCTCGGCTAGAAGGCTGCTAACTTGAAGGTTTCGTTTCGACTAATCGGCACTCATTAATTACTCCCTTTTCTACTTTCCACCATTCCGTTAGTAATATACTACTAATATCAGGGTGGCGGGTTATTTTGCCTGAGCTTCTTTTTCTTCAGTCCATCACTGTGAAAACATTCACATACACAGATTACGCTCCTGGCACAGGCGGAACAAGTACAGGAGTCGGTCGGTGCTACAAACAAACAGAATGGAAGGACATTCGTTATAGAAAGAACACCGAAAAGGCTACGCTCGAGAGTTACAAGACATATCCACAAGTATCATGTGTTGACCTCACAACACGACATGGCTTCCGTGGAGTGCCTCCCGTTTGCTCAGATTTTGTAACATACTCAGTAAGTTCCTAAACTATATATATTGTGCTGTACGGTTCTCGATCTCTTTTTGTTCCATGTTTCAAATGAATATTTGAGTACCAGCGACCCGTATATATATTATATATATATAAGAAATGTTGCGTTTAAACACAGCCAGTATTGCGAGTTCCCGGACACCGGAGCTAACAATTGCACACGATATGGCAGACCAGTCTGTATCAGATCCTGTCTGCCTTCGTTGCACTGTCAACAGCATATATTCACGTGCCTTCATTTCAAGGAACTCTCAAATTGTGATTTCTACAGCTGGTACAAGAAGACCACGCTCAGAGAAATCGGTCAGGACGCCCACGACCACTTCACGCTCATGAATTCGAGACAGCCATCGGTGAAATAGTCGTTTTTTTTTTTTTTTTTGCAAAAACACGGCTCTCGAAGAAGCCAATAAGCGGGCAGACGCCGTCCCACTCTAATAACCTCAATTAAGGGGAGACGCTCCTCGAAAGCACTTTTTTTTTGTTATTCAACTTAGAGCTTCAGAAATTGGACCACTGATGCAGTTTTTCCTCCTGATTCCAAATCTGTAATCAGTTTTTACATAAGTGCAATAGTTGGGGAGTTGTGTTTCAAGTAATGGTGAAACTTGATAAGTTTTCCGGGAACTTTCGCGCATACTAAATGTTCATGCAGAGAGTTGTTCAATGGCTCCTTTTGCTCCCTATTAGCCATAGAGTGCCGATATCTAGCTAGAAATTGTGCTCCAACTTTGAAACTATGAAAAAAACATCTGTGTAGCAAACTACCCTTTTTTTTCCACTCGACCACCATTAAATTTATTAATAGATATTTACAGCTGATAGGTTGTGCTGATTCAAGTAGATATCGGCACCCTACGCACTCTCCTCAATGTGTGTGCCAAATTTCGTCGTCGTATGACCATTCTAAGTGCCCGAAACACTTCCCGCAAAAAATGCAAATTGGCCAAAATTGCGAAATGAGAAAAACGCGTTTGAAAGTTTGAAAGTCTGTATTTACAAAAATGAAAAACGCAGTAGCACGAAACTTGTGCTGAACACATACACACATGTCCAGAGGGAATATCAGTTGTCTAAAACTCTCCAGCACCGTAGGTTTTCCCTTCCCGGCTGGTGCGGCAGGACTCTTCCACCCGGGCCCTCTTGGCTGCACTGCGACGGTGTGCCCTCGCCTCAGCGGTCTGACGCACATTCATCTTGTGCATGCGCATGCTGTCTCGGCGGTCGCTGAGGGTAACCAGGGCCTCCGAAGGAAGCACCCCAAGCTCTTCCAGCACCTTTTCAAAGCTCGCGTGGCCCCGGTTGAACCACAGGACTGCAATGGCTGTGGCTGTTTCCACAGCAGTCCGGGAAGCAAACCGGGTCTTTGGACACAGCAGCCATATTTTGCTGTTCAGGGACTCGGCCGCGTTCTGTGTCTTGCCGTGGAGGCACCGGGCAAGCAGCTTCGCATCTGTGAGACGCTTGTAGATTGGGAGGACTGCCAAACCCTGGGCCTTGGTCAGGAGGGGGGTGTGGCACGGTGCAGGCTGGCCCTGCGCCTCAGCACGTCGGTGCTTGCACCACGAGTCTGGGCCTGCAGGACAGAACTTGTGACTTCCAGCACCGTCTGTTGAGCACGAGTGCAAACATGAGGCCCATATGGCAGTGTACATCTTGTGGACATTTCCCCGATTGTTCACAATGGCCACCTGAAAGTAAGTTTGAAGCTTCTGGATGGTGGTCTCCTTCAGCTTCTCCCCTCGTGGAAGTGGCGTTGGCAGCTTCCGCAGGCCGGTGCCCAGACGTTTCGCCACGTGGTTGGTGCACTCCTCTTTTTCAATTGGAGTGTCAGGGTACACGTTGGCATCACAGACCCCGTTGTAGGCCTTGCTGTCTCCATCGCTTAGGAAGATGGTGAACCGCAGGGGTGTCTCATAGTCCACAGTCCTCTGCCAAATGCGCACTGCAGCTTCGGCCTCCATGGCATGCGAAGAACAGTCGCAATTCTTCTCACAAACGGGATGATGAAACGCCTGCCATGTTTCTTCATCGCCTCCCATGTCGTTATGCAAACTGCACGCCAGGCAGAAGTTGGAAAGCACTTCATAGTCCAGGCACAAACCAGTGTCCAAGGACACTACAGTTCCCACACCATTGTGGCTTTTGTGGCCTCTTTTTTGCCATGTGCCGTCAAACATGACTGGCACGTCACTGTTACCAGCCACCTCTTTGGTGACGCTGCGTGCCCTTTGCATGTTTTCACAGACAGCCTTCACTGCCGCACTGTGAATCTTTTTGCCGATAGCATGGAAGGTCTTATGGTGCATAGGGTTTGGCAATCCAACTACTGCACAAAATCGTGAAAGTTGCTCATGCCCGATACCGACGGCACGCGCTGCAAGCACCACTTTCAGGTTCACGGCAAAGGCGTCACGCGAACTCCCGCTGTCGTAGCTTCTGCTTGCACCGCGGCCGCCATCTGACGCGACCCGCTTCGACGAGTACGCGGACGAAAGGATGCTCTCCGAGCACTCCGCATTCTCGCAGTGTAGCTCCAGAAACGCCGAAAGGCCTTTCCGCTTTTTATTCGGTGCCCGAACTGCGAGTTTACTCTCGTGACAAACGGGGCATGCCGCGCCTGCGACGACGGCCGTCAATGCACCCAACTCGCACAGCACTACGCTTTCGGCACGATCGGCATTCGGCCTGACGTCGTTTTCGAATAACGCGATCTTTTTCTGCGATGCACTCACAAAATTCACTGCAGCGTTGATCTCGTCGTCGCAGTTGCCATGGTCGACGTTGCCGTGGTCGATGTTAGGCCTACCGGCCGCTGGCCCGTCGCGGACATTTTCGTTGGCGGTGGCTTTCTTGTACGTCCTCCGCCGCTTCCCTCTGAACTTGTTCTTACTTCTGTATTTCCGATGGTCGGCAACGGCCTTTTTCGGGCTTGCCATCGCACGAAAACAGCGAAAAATAACTCCGGAAAACAGTGAAGCGAACTACGGCAAGAAAACACGGGTGCTGTCAGCCAATGGCGGCCCTGCGTTAGTGGCGCGCGGTTTGAAACGGCGGGAAAAGACTGTTTTTGTTGCTTTTTTTTTAGATTTTTCGTGAACGTACGAGACTTCAAGAACCGGGATCGTGGAGAGTAAGGACAACTCTACACGAGCCAGCGGCCGCAATATGGCGGACAGCTCTCTTCGCGGCCCCGCGAGCACGCGAACAGCAGCCCGTTTTGTGTAAATTTCGTGATGCCGCGCGTCACTGCCGCTCACTCAGACGCGTTTTTCACTGACTTCTGATGCTTATTTCGCTGTGATATTTTCAGATGTCAAAATATAATGTATAAAGATGATAAAGCAACAAAAAACAGAAAAGGTGAAATTTGGAAAAAAAACGCGACTTTTCGACCCGCGTCTCCCCTTAAGGCGCGCTCCCGGACTGCACGGCTTCGAAAACAGGAAGGACGCGCCAGCTGCGGCCGTCGGGAAGCGGCGACACCTGCGATTTCCACGTAAATCTCAAGCTGTAGTCCCGTATATGAAAAAGAGCCGGCCTCAGCTACACGCCTCGCCTTCGAATGCTCGCATCAACGTTGCGAGATGCTGTATCTCTTCCTTCTTACCCTCTGGTCGTTCTTTTGAAGAGGCTGACCAAAGAAGAGGGCGAGAGAAAATCCGCCGGGAGGTAGCACGAGGCGGTGCGCCGCCACTCCTCGTTTCTCTAAACAACGTGGCCGGTTCGCGTTCCCTGCCGTCCGCGCACTCGCGTCCGAAACGGCACGCACCACAACGGGGAGGTGGCTGGCAGCCCACTTCCGGTCGGACGCCGGAAGTTGCAAGCCCACGGCGAGACGCCACATAGAGCTGGCGAGGGCGGAGGTCTGCAGGCTCTCACGCAATTATCTATACCTCCATGTGGCGAGAAAAACAAAGAAAGCAAAAGAAAAAAAGATAGCCGCACCCATTGATGCCCACAACAATTAAAAGGGAAATTTTTTTTCATAAAGTGCGCAAGAAAAATCAAGTATGAAAGATCGCGTTGCTCAATGGAATAAAGCTCAATCAAATCCACCTGACGAAAAAACTTACCTTGGAGCGGAGTGGAATAACTTTTAAATTAATGTTGACAGAAATATTATGTACGCGTGCACATTACTTGAGCGGCACCTCTGAATCAGCCACACGCGGCGGGGTGTTATGCGCAAGACAATTGTTTTATTTAAGCATCAAGGTTTTTTTCTCTATGCAAGACAGGTTTTTTCTCTATGCAACACACCAAAACAAGGCACTGACGCCTACGAAGTGCTGCCAAGAAAAAACGCGGCAGAGTTCGTTGCTGAGCTAGATCCTTGTTCAGATCGGACTGAGGAAGAACATCGAAGGAAAGGCTTAATTGAGTAAAGATGTTGAGTAAAGCCAGTTATATACATATATAAAACGTTGGAGAAAATGTAGTATAGTACAGTGCTAGTCCATGCATACGGCAGTGAAGAAAACCTACTTGTTCGGCGTAAGGAAGCAAGGAAGGAGAAGACCAATAAGAAAGAAGGCAGGGAAGTTAACCAAACACATCCCCGGTTTGGTACACTACACTGGGGGAAGGGGGGTATACAGAGGAGAGAGTGAGAGAGGTCCATAATTTGGCGTAAGCTTCCAAAAAATGTTCCAGAAGAAGACGCGTCACGCGAGGAGTCGCTTAAAGCTGCTCCAGACACATACAGCAGCCAATTTTACCTTCCTTCAATAAAGGGCGCTTATAGAACGACATTACGACGATCGCCGGCCACACAGGGCTCTGGAACTCAAAACAATAAGCGGCGTCGTTGCGTATCAGCTCTTGCACGATGAGGTGCCTCAGAACCCATCGGACGACGGAATTTTTTCGTAGAACATTTACGAAGAAAGACAACAGCCTCGAAATTGAAATAAGTCAGAAAATAAAAAAAGAAAATGCAGCTGGCTTTCTGGACGAGATTAAATATAAATAGGCTGCCCGAATCTTCACATGGAGAACGTTCACGCAGCAGTCGTGCTTTTCAATAGCCAATTTACGTAAACTCGCCAGCGCGCCCGATCAAACTATCACCAAAGGGAGAGAGAGAGAGAGAGATAAGAAAAGGAAAAACAATGGAGTGGTACAGAATAAGAAGAACGGGGAATGTTGGGAAGAGTCAACAAGGCAACGCCACCGAGGCCTAGCCAGCCGGCTCTCTCTGTTGCTCGCTGGGCGCCGCGTCTTGTGAGAAGTTCTTCAAACCGAAATAGCAGCGGGTAGAGAGACAGGACGGTTCCGGAGTGTACTCCTAGAGACTCGATGCGTGGAGGACAGAAAGAAGAAAAACATGCGTACGTCCGTCAAACAACATCGAGGAGAAAAGAAAGAAAGAGACGCAGACACTCAGTGTGCGATAGGGGGAGGAGTTGCCTCACGGGGGCGCCAGTGTGCCTTGCTATCTTTCCGCAAGCTCTTCCGCTCCGCCCACGAGCACTCCGCACCCACGGTCTACTCCGGAGAGCGCGGCTGATTAGCTCTCTCGACACCTTCGACGACGCCACAAGCCCCCAATTTCAGCGGCCGACACTCTCAGGACCACCCACGCGCACTCGAGGTTAGAACGAGCGTTGGGAGAATAAAAAATGAGAGGGGGAGGCAAAAAAAAAAAAAAGAACGGCAGGGAAAGAGGACAGCACTCAGGCATTCGCATTTCGGCAGTATCTGAAGCGGCGAAAGCATACTGGACAAGTGAGGGGGGAACTCGTTTGAACGGTTCGGGAATCCTACGCCGAAACTGCTTTCTGAACCCCGCCATTATGCCATTACTGTTTTTCTCTCTCTGCTCCTATATTATTATAGTAACATGGCTAAACTCATGCGGCAGCCTTTCCACGTCTTGTCTACGTAGCCTATTCCACAAATATTGTTCGAAGTGCGGTCACTCAATAAATATCAGGGGATTATCAGTAACTTCGATTGTTACTGCATTTTTTTTTTGAGGAGAAAGGGGGGTGCGCAATAGGGTGCTGAATGCCTCTCTGTGAGATTGGGGGAGGAGGGGGGGGGGGTATGAAATAGGTTTAAGATAGGCGTTCATATGGTGTTGCAGTTTACGATTATGACCTGTTCTATGCATTGTGTGTTGCACAAACCAATCCTACAACGTATTCGAGTTCACAAATATTTTCCACCGCACGCGCGCATGAATTACTAGAAAAACCAGCTGAATCATCAGGCAAATTCACCTCATAATCAGCCAATCCCCTCCTTTGGGTACGAGCCATTTGCACAGGAAACAACAACAGTAAGCAGCACTTGAGCTTTATCTCTCTTCCCGATAAAACGCTCCAGTAACCTTGTTCGCGTAACAAGTACCCCTGTACGTCTTAATCCGGCAGCTGTAGCGCGCTGACACACGCTGCTTCTAAAGGTCGCGGAGAATAACGCCATGCAGACGACTTAACGAAGGAGTGACACAGAAATCGGCTCAGAGGGACGATTAGGCGGCACAAAAGCCGCCGTAAAGGTAGGAATTGTACAAAGAAACGAGGCGAAAAAAAAAAAAAAAGCTCGAACGCCCCCGCCGCCATTTGTCCTCACTGAAGAGGCGAGCGAAGGAAAAACCGAAAAGCAGCGGTGCGGGGAAGTTGCTCGACGAATGAGCGCGACGCGTGGGCGGAAGAACGAGTTATGGCGGGAACTTAATGAAGATTCGCCCCCACGCAAGTTACACTGCAGGCTTTGTAGCTGGAAGCTTGGCGGGCCGCGCGCTCGAGAATCGGCAGCGTGGGAGAGCCTTCGCAGACGCATAGCGTCTAACCAACAACTCCTAGAAAGTTGGTCTGACACGCGCGAATGCAATAGAGAGCATGCAAATGGGCCGCACGTGCTGGGACTTCACGATGCCAATGCTCGACACAAAAAGGAGCAGCAATGGCAGAACAAGAGCCACTAAGGTTGAATAATTTTATTACGCAGTATAATAATATCTCAAGCTTTAATTCTTAAACCCACGGTATGATTATGAAAGACGCCGTAGTGAAGGGCTCCGGAAATTTCCAACATTCGGAGTTTTTACAGCAAAAGTTCCAATGAGATCATAACACGGATCACGAGCGGCCCCGTAGTTGTCCGCCGCCGCAGGTGTCCGTAACCAGTATCACAAGAAGTTAAAAAAAACTCAGTAAATAAAAAAAAAACACCAAAGACACAATGGGATTGGAACCCGGGTACGCTGCTTGCCAGCTCAGTATTGTACCACTGAGCCACGGCGCTGTTTGAAACTCATTTGCCGATTTGCCTTAGGCAGGCTTGATGCCGAGAAAGAAATCGCGATAATATGAGTAATAAAGCACTTTAGAACATCAGAGGAACAACCAGGCACCACACAATGCGATTTGCGTAACGAGTGGGTCGTCCGATGCTCCAACCCAGAAGAAAACTTGTCCTTGATCACCTATTAGTTCTGGCGCATACCCACTTCTGGCATAATTCTTCATCGTCGACAGCGACTGCATAAACAAATTGCACACAATTCCTAGGAAGTGTTTAGCGGATACCACGCTTCTCCTAAGAATAACGAAGGTCAGCATGGTGAATGGTGGGTTACTACACAAAAATTATAATTATTTATAATGCAGTGGGTATACTCAGCAAGAGTGCTTGTAGCAGTTAGTCAATGAGTGTTTAGAGAAGGCTCTCAAAGGCCGCTCTTCTAGCTTTCGCTGTGACAGTGCTGCACCTTGCGCGCAGGCCGGGCGTTTTTTTTTTTTTTTTTTTTTTAAACCTGCGCCGACATGGCACAGTACCCGGGCCTCTACCATTCCTCCCCCAGAAATGCAACCGCCGCGGCCGGGATCCCACCTCGGAGGAACTATTATTACTCCGCACTTTGACCACTTGTTTTGGCAAGCCTGTTCCATTCACTTACGGTTATTAAAATCATTTCGTGCAGTTGCTTGCGCAATTATGTACTGAGGAAATGCAATACTGTTTTGCTGTTTCTGCTTTCATTCGTTCTGGGGCTCATCCCTCGTAGAAGCGGAATTCTCCGAGGGCGGTAAATTTCGTGAAGAACACCATGTGCGTCCGCCTACCTTGCCGCCCAAGGGCCGCATTAAAAATCACGCGCCAGCAGTCTGAGTAGCACCCCCGCAGTTTTCCGCCGCGAAAAAACAAAAAAACTCCCAAGCTAACGCCGTAAAACGCAGTGTAAGGCTCGGAGTCGGATGAAAATATGAAAGGGGGGGGGGGGGAGGTAAAAGGCGCGTCGCGATCCTACGCACTCGTCCCACGACTGGCTGCGTGCGTGGCGGTGAAAGCGAACCACCACCGCCTCCGCACGGCCTCGTTTCGTTTCATGTTACTCAAACTGTCCGGCGGCTGCACTCGAAGAACATACACCCACACGACACTGTGAATGACGAGAAGCTGCGGCGAGAGAGTGTGTGTAGAAGGAGGCAGGGAGGGGACGACATATTTAGCAGCGCCCACGCAGAGTATCTTCGAAACAGCGCTTCATCGAAACAAGACGTGCGGACGCCGATACCAAAGAAAAGCGCCACAGGTTCTCTCTTGAATTTGCACGTGCAGCAAAGCCGATGTCTTTTCTAGCGCCTTTTCTCCACAAGCATTGTGTAAGGACGTCCGATGACTTGACAACAAATAACAACTGGCGCCGAACGCAATGCCATCACTTCATCGACCGCACTTGATCTCATATAGCACTGGCGAGCTAAAGTTTTGAGTTGACCAACTCGTCGCAAATGTTGATTTACAAAGCTTTCAGTAATCGCTTATCCTCGTTAGCATCGACTGCTGTCGACTATCCACTGTTACAAAGCAAACATTTTCCGTTAATTCGAACTCACTCCGACCGAATTCAGTTTTAGGAATCTGCAGCAACAATATTTTATTTCTCGGACAGGAGTGAGAGAAATGCTAGTCAGCCTGCCCGTTTTATTCATCTGTATGTACATGTACTGTTGGTTTTTCGTTCTGCATTCCCCATGGCATGCACTCCGCCTCAAGGGATGCTCGGAGCGACTGTCGCGGGGCTGTTATCCAAGTGGCACAGGCGCGTTTAGGGAAGCCGCTGAATTGTAGGACCTGCTACACGTGCAGAAAAGAGATCGTGGGCGTATTCCAACGTGACACCTTTGAACACAAAGTCAAATTAAATGGGATGTTTGTTTTCCACCACATACATAGTGCTTAAAGGAGGACGACGACAAAAAAAAAAAAAAAGCCTATAAGCGGCTTGACTAGCCCAACAGCCCAGCGTATTGTTTGGCGTGCGGCGGTAAGCAAAGAAAAACAATCTATTGAAAAGCGACGACATATGATTAGCGCAGAATGAAATATGTAATAGCCTAAAAAGCAGAAATACAAAAATACAATGCCAAAATCAACAAAACTAATGTTCCTCTAGAAACATCCGTCGCAGTTTTGCTGGGAAACCACCAGGCAAATACAAATGAATTAACTAAAATTATTACTTCAATTGGGTATACACTCTTTTTCATAATCGACAAGAGCTCTTTCCTGTGCTCCATATTCGCCCTACAAATGGCGGTACCTGTCTTGCTTCAGGTGGAGCCGAGGTCTTAGTTTCACGTGCTCGGGTTGGTCTATTATGCCTGTCAAAAGAGCCGAGTGTGCATCTTGCACGTCATATGCGAAGCAGAGTACGCTTCAACAAGCTGTAAGTGGCTAACCGCCATTAGTTGGGCAAATAGCAAAGCAGCGAGGCCATCCTCACGATCACGAAAAGGATTTACATTGGATGTAACGAAACACTTGCCAAGTCTAAAAGGGAAGGAGTTCTTTGAGGGGTTTCTTGTCTGTGGCCGACATAACCACTGAAACCAACGAGACAATCGGGTCAAAGTAGTAAGCCTGCAGCAACACGGCATATTGTTGTTTCTGACAACAGCATCATGGTTTCTACCGCAACTGACGGGAGCTAAAACGGACTAAAACAGTTTTTCCTTCGCTGGGATCCGAACCCACAACCTCCGAATCACGCTCCCGATGCTCAGCCAATTGAGCTGCGATTCAGCCTCCCCGCTCGTCCATTTTTCCTGGCTCTTTTATGCAAGTTTCATCCCTGTGGGTGTTGGCCAGCGCTAGCGCGGCTAGTATGGAAAACTTTTTTCGCCAGGAGGGGTCACGTGACTAATGTTTATCGAGCAGACGTACACATAGAGAAAGTACTGCACTTTCGAAGAGTACCCATGTGACACCTTCTTTCGCGCTACGCAAACACGTGGACAATTCTCATTCCGACATATATACTTCCTCAAAGATTTCACTCAAAAGCCGGAGGGCTGCAGCTACCGCTTCGCGATACACAAAGCGCACGACGACGACAAGAAAGAAAGAAATGTTGGCGAGGAGGCACGTTTCGCAGGTGCCCATCTCACAGGCGCAGCGTCCGGCTGTGCGCGTTGCACGAGGATCGCACAATGATGGAGAGAGAGGCATATACGTGACTGGCGTTCGTATGTGTACGCGAGGCCTCGCATCTGTCGCCGTGCGCGTACCCACGCGGGCGGCTCATTCATTACGCACGCGCACTTTTCCCGACGGCGCAGCAGCAGACGCTCGCGCAAGAAGGCTTCCGCGTCAGGTGGCCATTATGTACTTTCGCTCCATGGCCGACTCGCGTTATGTGTACAGCACAGCGCGCATCCGAGGCCCTCGTAGGCATCCAAGTTGGCCGAGGCGAGGTGCGAAGAACAGGTCACTTCAACGGAGTCACGAATGAATCCGCCATGTTCTCCCTTCGCATGTCACATTTTACCCGTTCGCCAATTATCAGTGTTATCACACACGATACCCGTATGCGCAGCAAGCAAAACACGCGCCTCGCAAGCACCAGGGTCCGCTTTCCCAAAATATTTTGTCACACGAGCTTCGACAAGATGAGGATAAACTTTCGGCCAATGCTGGCAATATTATAGACGCGCAGCTATCTTTTTCTCTACTTGATTTGCAGTACACTTACATTATTCGTCTCTGCACTAAAGCCGGTCCTGGCGTGCCTCCGTCATCGGCGCACCTTCGAGAAAGCGACGGTGTGACATTGTGTTCTGTGATGATGGCATAGCCACGTCACAAATTTAGTCAATATGTGACGTCATCACATTTCGCGTCACTCGTGTTGACGTTCGCAGCACCGCGAGTATGCACAAGTGTGCTACGGCTATCGCTTGCGAGCAGACGACACTTATTTGTCTGCAAGCTGGACCGTCTCCACAATAGCATGCACTCACCTCTGTAAGCTTTCCTTCGGCTTGTGTAATCTTAACATCCCAACTTAGTGCATAGAACTCTCGCACGTGGCGCAACACAGGCTACGGAGCTATAGAAGCGCCAGAAACGCGCTCCTCGCGGTTCATAGCCATCCACGTGCACGCCTTATTAAGGTTATTCATCGGCTCATTTGTTAAATTTGCAGAGGCGGAGATGTCCGTCGGTCGTAGTGGGAAGATGTAAATAAGCCGGCCCACAAAGCGGCCTTGGCGGCAGGCAAGCAATCTAATCGTTTCAGCTCGTACGGGGGTAGCAGCAGCGGGCCTTTCAATGATACGGCGCGCGCATTGAATCTCGCCTTCTGCGTCCGTGCAGGCCGGAAGCGTGACCACCGGCTTACGAAACGGTCTCTGTTGTGGACGCGGGCCAACATGCCATGTATGTAGGTATACCATTCTTTAGTCTGTCTTTCGCGTGGACACGCCAGACCGAGATACGGCGCGCCCTCTTGAATAAAGAAAAATAAACGACACAGAAGAAACAGTTGTTTGGAAGTTGTAAAAGATCGAACCGACGCTCGTCGCAGGTAAAAGACTGGCATTCCGCCAAGTTTGACCATTCGCACATGCGTTCGAGTATTGCACGGTGCCCATCTATACGACGCTCAGTAAATTCTGAGCGAACGCAAAGCGCGGCAATGAGAGCACGTAGAGGGGTTTCGTCATTATAGTATCGCTATCCTAGAAGTCACAACTACCCTGATGGGCATTACATAAGTGCTTCTTGTTGGCATTCGTGTCTTAATAAATAAGTCACCACCTTGCATATGGTCTGGTCTATCTCATTTTGTTCGCAGTTTTTTCTTTTCTGTTTTTTTTTCATGTCTCAACTGCTAATGCGATTTCTCTAACGGACTTCTGTTGACTGCACAGCTGAGACAATAGCTCACTCGGACGAGTTATAAGATATTATAATTCACTTATACGCACGTAAAGTCACCTCGCACGCCTTTTCCCATTTAGACGCTGCCTTAATACCTGCATGTGTTGGATGGACATTTTGCGAGTCACACTCGCTAATGCCACACGCAGCGCGACAACACTGTCTCAATTTCTTATCTGCAACGCCACGTAACTGACCGATGAAGGCGATGGCCTGCGGGAAGAAGGATGCCAGGTTCTGCGACCAGTGGTCCTCGATGGGGATCTTCATGTACTTGAGGCCCCGGCCCTCGAACGCGTTGGCCAGGTTGTGCGTCACGTTGAGCACGTAGCGGATGTTGTGCCGCTCCAGGGAGTCCAAGTCCAGAGAGTTTTCCTCGTTGCCTGCGGGAAACACACGGACCGGTCACCACCTCCACGCATGCGCGCACACAGGTTCGCGATTGGTCACGTGTAAAAGCACCGGACGGCTTGCGGGGTGTGAACTACTTGCAGTGCGTCTGTAACACGCGTACACGCCAAACACTACGCCTCAGCGACCCTGCATCGCAACGAATGTAAGAACCTCCTCCTACAATCACCAATTTACTGAAATCTGTCACAGGCGGTACTGCTGGTGAAACAACTGTGAAGCGCCGCCAGGACCACATCAAGTGTTGAACGCGTACAGACTGCAATCTCACATTGTGAGCATCCTGGAGTATATATTCAAATGCGTGGCGGCTGGGAAAAATATATGCTGTGTCGTACCGTGACACTTGTTCGTGGTGCGGCGGAACATATTTCCATTTCTCCAACATATATACTTACCTTAGTGATAATAACGTCTACCCAATGCGTGTATGTTGATGACTATAAGTAGATGAGAGTTGAAGTCGAACATACGTTGGGGGGATTACGCAAGTAGCCTCAACCATACACTGGAATTCAACACAGCGGAGGGTATACCCTGGAGACAGTGGTTAAAGCCAATCAGGCACTCTCAGTGGTGATTGCAGATATTTTGGGCGTGCATAGTAATTATGGTGAACTTTCAACTCTCCTTCGTACTTGGGAGACAGTTTTTTATCATACAATTAATAATATATGCAATAATGGTGAAAGTTTATAAAATTTCCTGTTCTTTCGGGATTCTTCGCGAAAGACACGCATTTTTTTTTTGGGGGGGGGGGGGGGGGTTGGGGGCGGGGCTTTTCAATGGCGATTACTTGCTCATTAGCTCGACAGCGCATGAGGCAACTCTGGACCATCCTGCGCGGACACCTCAAACGACGCATGGGCGCAGCTGCCCGACGCGCTACTGTTCCAGGGGCTCCCCAACGGGTCGTAAAGTGAACGGGGCGAATAATTCTTTACGACCGGTGTGGAAGCCCGAGGGAACACGTGTGGCCAGCCCACACGACACCCAGGGACCGCGGGGTCGACGACCACCATCCGAGACGGCGCTGCAGTCCTCCTACGCACTTGGACTGTGCGACCGTAAAAAAGGAAGCCACTGTCACCACTAGCCTGGGCATGGTGTTACAATAGGCCGCGGGGATGTCTTGTACAAAGTACACTTTGTGTTCGTAGCGTGCACGGATAACTCTCCCGGGGTTTATACGCAGTCGTTTCGGAGGCTTTTTCTTTCCAACACCAAAGGACCAGCGCGTCCTCGGAAATGTGGCCACGGACTTTCACGGTCACTGTGGGTCCCGTGAAAGGAAACAAAAACTGAATATATAAAAAGAACGATGTTTTGCGCTTTTACGAACCCAAACCACGACAAAGTTTCTAAGACGTCATGGGTGCTTTCTTTCTTGCCCTCACTGCCCTTTCTGTTTTCGCCACTTGTCTCTTCATAAAACACAATATCAGCAACAAACTTTTCAGCCTATTCATGCTTTTTCGACTACACGCTGTTAACTCCGCTTGCGCCCAAAACGAGGTGAACTCGCGCAACATAATCACGCGGAAGAAGGCAGACCGGGACCTCATGTCTAAAGCGGAGTGGAGGACAAAAATCCCAACCACGTGGTTCGTCACTTTTTCGAGAGATTTGCAATATGCGGGAATCACAAAGCAAGTACCCCCCCCCCCCCCCTCCCCACAACCTTTCTTTCACTACGATAGTTACAGCGCGAGAACAAAACGGCGACACAGAGACAAGAAGGAGACGAATGACACAAATTATAGCGCTCGTGTCGCCGTTTTGTTCTCGCGCTATAACTATCGTCAGTCATGCCATACCAACTAGCCCAAGCTGCCAGATTTCTTTCACTACTTTTACTGTTTCTTTGACTATTTTAGAAACACTGAAGACATGCGTACTCAATAAAGTATTTTATTAAAACCACGGGTGTGCACCCTTTGTTTTTTAGTGGCTTCGCACCACTTTTTTTTTAATATTGCCCGATGACCACGGTAGAACCTCCCTCTCCCTCCCGCTGCTCGAGATGTCGGATTATCTTTACCGTAAGGGGGGGGGGGAGGGTTTTGCTTCAGGTATTACGGTAATTCTCGGTAAATTGTGGTTTTAGAACGTTGAAGCCGAAGAATTATTACGATTGTTAAACTTACAAAAGTATTATAATCATATCGTGGCTGTGGAACATTACTACCCCACATACCAATCAATCAATGAATACTTACTAAACTTAATGTTTAGTTTACGCCTGAGCCAAAACTGCTGCAGGAAGGACAAGGCTAACCAATCGATGTCAACAGAATGACAGACTTGGCGCACTGAAAGAACAAAAAAATAATGAATCGAAAGCAGACACAAGTGTTATCGCTGGGCGCTGGCAGCCCTTGATTGTATCGCAACCACCTCGAGTGCTTTCGACTGGTCAGATGAAGCGTACGGCGAGTACTATCTCGGGAACGTTTACGCGAGCACCAGCGATAACGATCGAACGAATCTACCGACACCTGCTTGCAAAAACAGCCAACACTGTACACGTCCACAGATTAGATCTCGACTACCAATGCCACTGGCTTTGCAGTGCGCGTGGCTTTCTTGACGCGGCGCCCTCTCCTCGTGAAGAGAGGGGGCACGCAGCTTGGCCCTCCTTGGGCACCGCGTCATGAAAGCTGACAGGCTGCATCGCGCGCGTGCGGCCTTTAGGCGCCTCGAGCCCCTTATGATACTCCCCGAGAAAGGTGTCGTGCACACACTGACCCAGATAGAGGAAGGGCACGATCTGCACGGGAAACGGCGGGTCCGCTCCCCCGGGGCTGTCGTCTCGGGCGAGGCCGCTGTCGCAGCGGTCCGGGTCGTCGCGAGGGTCCTTGGGCGAGCCGCACTCGGTGGAGATGCGCAGCGTCTCCAGGCCCAGCAGGGCCCGGGTCGTGGTCACCGACACGCCCGGGGGAGGCACCGCCCCGGGCTCCGCGCTGTCGCACCACTCGGGGTAGCGAGAGTGGAACTCCGAGAAGCCGCCTGCGTCACCACAAGAACCACACGCTGTTGCCAGGTGGACAGCCACCAGACGAAGGCTTCTCCCCCCAATGGTCATTGTATTACTAACGCCACTTTCTTGTTTTCCAATCTGCAAGAGTAAGCGGAACAAGTGGAAGCAATGCTTGCTTTGAGCCTTTAAGTCGCTCATCGAAGTGGCAGAGTTGAAGAGGACGCCGGCGCAAACAAACTGCGTTGTCCTCATTCGCCCAGTCCTCTTTTGTTTGCGCTAGCCGGCACTGCTGTGTAGAGGCCTCACCTCTCTTTGTCGTCGTTCTGTTCTCGCGCTATAACTATCGTCATGTCATACCAACTAGCCCAAGCTGCCACACGCCCCCTAAAACACGAAACTCTTGATACTGCATTCATTTTACCACTACATTTACATTCGTTAGCAACATCTAAAGCTCAAATTCACTGTTATAGCAATGTATGCAACGTGCGAGTTCTCTGTTTTCCTTACTTCGGAACTTTTTCTATCGACATAAACAGTTACATACTGACGCAACGTCAGGCCGGTTTCAGCGTTGACACACAACTAAAACTCGACTGCTGATGGGGTTCATCAAGCCGAAAACGACAGTACGCTGGTCTCGTTTAATGAAAGCTCACAGATATGATTCAAGCCAGGAGTACAAGTCTACAAGTTGTTGCGAACAGTGCCGAAAGTCCAGAAAGATCACGAGAGGAGACAAATACCTTGCCATGGCAGCCGTTACTTCCTAGAAACGCTCTAGTTTTTATTTCTCCTTATATAAAGATAAATATAATACCCTAAAATCGGTTTTCAGCTCGCGTAATTTCACTGCTCTATTGAGAATTTCGTGAAAACGATGTAGCGGAAGTTTCAATCCCAATACTCGCATAGCCGAGGGGTGTCAACACCGGTACACGTCAATATTAAAAATTAAAAAAAAAAACGCTCAAGAAGTTGAACGCGCCACGCTCAACTGTGCAGCCATATTGGTACTTGAAAGAGACGATACAAGAGGGGACAGTCGGGAGGGGTGTCATCCCCAACCTGGGCACAAGAGGCGTCAGTACCCCCCCCCCCCCCCTCCAGACCCCTCTATGACTTACTCCACTAGTCGAGGACGCTGAAGCAGCGCAGTACGGTGGGACTGCAAATTAGTCTAAGCCTGAACCTGTCGGTGCTACTTCCGGATAACGGAAACATGGCACGAACAAAACCAGCACACGAACTACAGGGTTGCAAGCGACATGCGCAGTTCATTTTGTAATGTAACCACGGTACATGTTGAATTGATAACACAATAAGGAGAACAACGACACACCGAAATGTGCGTCCACAAGTATGCCCGTTTAGGCAAGCGTCGTGAACAGTAAGCTGCAGATATGTCAACGTTTTGTTCATCACTGTACTCGAGATAGTGATTACAAGTGAAACCTAATACATTACAGACTTTTATTGCGTTTTAGCGGGACAGTCATCCACCTTATGCCCGAGAGAGGCTTAAATTACCGAAGAATGCTTTCACAAAATAAATATCTAACTGGCCATTCGCAAAATCGCAAATCATGCAAGCCTACGATCTGGCGTGCTCACACAATACGAAACTGCAACTGTACCGAAAAGAGAAAGAAGAAACTTCACAAGAAAGAGGAAAAAAGAGAGACGCGCGCTCCCTCCTTTAGAATAGGAGACGCTGTCCGCACTGCTTTCCGAACGCGTGACGCCCCTGCCCAGCTGTAACAACAAGCCATCAGTGAAGATCGCGAGCACGCATCTACACCCACCCTACCCTCGTGTCTCGTTTGCACCAGTGCAGATCGGCTCACTTTCAGCCGTCGCCTGTTCCTTTCTGTAGCAAAAACCAGGCCGACCTTTGGGAAAAGTGACGCATCCCGCTGTTCGTTGGCGGTCAATAGACAAAATAAGAATTGACAAAAAAGCGACCGAGAGACCGCCTTGGCATCCTCGCCTTCCTTCATTCGTGGCACCGGCTGCTCAGGCCAAAGTGGACTGAACGACACAGTCGAACGAATGACCTCTCCCCCGCCACACCGCACTTCTCTCAATCTCTGCACGAGTTCTCGCGTCACGCTGCGCGGCGAGCGACCTTCGATCGCACACACCCGCGACATGCCCCTTCGTTCCTTTCAAAAGACTCCAAAGAAGAAGCCCTTCCGAGACCCGTTCGACCGCGAGTCTCCCTCCGCGCGCGCCACGGAAACGACCCGAGCAACAGCAACAAAGCTGGAGAGACCGCAACGAGTGAAAAAATACGATATACATACGATAAAGGATAAAAAATAAAATACGGAAAACGTGGCGTGGCAGGAACCGCAAAAAAGAAAAACTAAACCTCCTCGCCAAGCAGACGACAACGAGAAATAAGGGAGAAAGAAAGCAGACGTACACTCTAACAGACGACGACGATCACGCGGCATTTGATGCCGCGCGGAGAGATGCCTATCTCGCACCCTTCCCACTTCCCGCCGTGCAGGCTACACGAGAAGGCACGTCAGACAAAAGGAGGCAGAGGGGAGACCACGGAAAAAGAACAGAAAAAAAAAGAACGAGGAGAAAGGCGTCGTGCACACGACACACAAGCCGTGCTGCAGCCGAGCCACCGCACACTCATTTTACGTCCGGTTTGAAAGCCAAAACACAACACCCCACCGCGGATGAGGGTCTGCGCACCAGCAGAACGGAGCAAGCAACACGCACAGCAACCGTGAAGACCAGCACGAAAGAAGAAGAGGGCGCCGAGCGAAACCAAATGCAGGCGCCCCACGGCCATCAACTTCCGCTGCCCTTCGGCGCAGCCAGAGGGCACCAAAACTTCTTTTTCTCCTCCTCCCACGTCCTCATCGTCAAGACCACTTCGCCCCCCACAATCTTGGGTGTTTATTTTCTTTCTTTCACGACGCGCGTGTACGTACTCTCTCCCACACGTCAGAGAGAGTGCGTACACGCTCGTGACGTCATGCGACGCCCGGAGTCTGTGAAGACGGCGTCGCCCACGGTCGTCTGCTCGCCGCACGCAGCCGCAGAAGAATGTTTCGGCTTGAGTCTTCTGCTGTTGTCGCGGCACGTTTGGGCGTCCTCGGGCGGATAGAAATCGGCACTGTCGCGACGCTTAAGTGCCCCAGCACTTCATTCGTGTTGGAAGTCGTACGCTTTTCTGCCTTCTAGGCAACGTGTTTCGAAAAAGTACAAGATAAAAAGCTAACGTGTCACCTCAAAATCAGTCATAACGCGCTGCAATTCCGAGTAGGTCACAACTCTGAAAGCGGGTAACAGCGTTTGGGACTAGAGAAAAGACACAGGTGAGTTGATAGTAATCTGCGTCGTCCACCAATGGCACCCCTCAAAAAGTGGTCGAGACTTGTCTAAGATCAAACCCTCGGCATAGGTAGACGCTCTGGTTGTTTGGACAGCAACACAAGGGAGACGCCGCAGTGATTGCAGGCCAAACGTGTTTACCGTAGTCAGGAGCATGCGCGGTGTGGACAAGCAAGAGCGTACTTTCGGCAAATGCTGAACACATGTGGACCGCCATGCCCGCTACTGTCGTTTGTAAGGCAAGAAGTATTCATTCGGCCTTCTTGGCGTAGTATCTCCTGGTGCAAGAAGAGAAGATAAAAATTTCCAGCATCTCCATGGAGTAGATGTTGGTGGGCTTCGCTGCAAAGGTTTCACGGTGATACCGCGAACCCTCCGAGGAGCAGCATCCGGGTCAGCCCGGCGCCGCGCGCTTCGCCGCTGCTTTCCGCACTCGCATTCCTGGGTCCTCTTCTCGTCGCGCACGTTTCCTAGCGGCGTCCTTGGCGCGCACCGTCTCAGAATTCGCCCGGCGCCGCGCTCGCTTGGCGGCAGCCTCTCGAGCCACCAAGCGCGATCCGCACGCACATACGGCGACGATCCAAGAGAGATGATGGGCGCTCCGGCGCATCCCCGCGCAGCAGCCAATATAATAGCAGTGGCACCTCCAACGTCATCTAGTGTCCATTCACCCAACCGTCACACTTCTATTGGACAACGCCGTCGACGAAACTAGACGAAAAATGGTGATGACGACACAGAATGCGTACAGCGTCATCTAGTATATCGTCACCCAACCGCAGTTTACATGCATCTCTATGAACAGCGCCATTTATTGTATGATAAGCAAGACGCTGAAGTGACAAGGGACTGCCCTAGACCATGAGGAGCTTCTACCCTAATAGAAGCGAGACAAACAGTTGCCGAGGAGTATCGACGACATGCTCAGTGACTCTCAGCTATCAAGGCATAGGGAAGAAACGAAGCCGGAAATAGTTCACGATGCGGTCACTCGATGTGTAAGGTGAAGAGATCCCCCGTTCAACAAGTTGCACTCTAGAAGGCCCCGGAATTTCGTACGTCAGCTCGGGACCTAAACGTGCGCTCTCAAACGCGCTGACATTCGCAGTGTAAGCTACAGCGGTAGATATAGGACACACGACGAAATCGTCTACGTATCTAACGCGCGGCTATAGAACATTAAGCAAGTTACGGAAATGCGCTACGCAAATACGAATAGTCGGCACGGCAGCGTTGCCCCTTTCACGCACGTTGAGCTTACGCCAGTTCCAGTGACAGTGCGGCCCCCTAACGACCACTTCCTCATTGATTTGTGGGGTTTAACGTCCCAAAAGCACCATATGATTAAGAGAGAGGCCTTAGTAGAGGGCTCCGGAAATTTCGACCACCCGTGGTTCTTTAACGTGCACCCAAATCTCAGCACGCGGGCCTACAACCTTTCAGCCTCTATCTGAAATGCAGCTGCCGCAGCCGGGATTCGATCCCGCGACCTGCGGGTCAGCAGCCGAGTGCCTTAGCCACTAGACCACCGTGGCGGGGCTACCGTATTTCCTTAACATGTCGGAAGTCTTAAGAGCGCTATGCGAACTTACAATCACCTACTGCGAGGAACAAGACCGAATATACGATGTACGCGAAGTGTTATTTTCCAACGCGAGCACCGGAAGAAAGTTTTGTACAGGACAAGGCTCGCCTGTGCGTTATTTTCATCTTAGGCTCGCGTTTGTAACTTGCTGGAACCGTTAAGCTTCACATCGTGTAGTGTATGAAAACCACACTGCTGAACATACAATGTTGTTCTTATAAATGGTGCTCCTCATATATCCCCAGTAAAGGGAGAGTCACGGAGACGCCGACACGTAGAAGTGCTTAGAAGAAGCAGGCTCTCTTTAGAGGCATTATGCGCCAACCCAGAGCATGCATGGGCTACAAGCGACGGAGGAACAACAAGAGGGCACGCGATGTCTGCACGGAACAGAAACGTTGACCGTGCATCAGCAACAACACACGCAAAGACACCGTAAAGAAAGCAAAAAAAAAGAGGGGGGGGGGGATCATGACAGGGACCCCTGGAAGATGTCGGCCACTCCCGCTGAGTCAGCAAGGGTCGCGTGTTGACGAGGGACGCGGGGTTCAGAAACCAGAGCCCCGACGCAGACCATGCGAGAAGATGACAGCAACGCACTCTTTAGGGTGTAGCATCCCCGAGAGAGATACCTCCTTTCCTCTCTTCTTATGCAAGATTTGTTGGGATCTCTCGCCAGTCTTCTTGGCCGGTGGTTGAAGACTACCAGGCGGTTGAGCAAACTGCGCTGCCAATAACTGCCGAAAGCAAAAATATTTTCTCTAGTTTGAAAAACCACGCGCTGTTCCGCTTAACCACTCTGTCCAGTACAAAGTTAGACGATAAAGCAATTAAAACGAGGCTAGTTGGAACACAATAGATGAAAAAGGCAGCGGTGCAAAGTTGTAAACAGAAAAGGAAAGAAAGCTGCGTTTTCCATTTGGCAGCACTGCTTTTTTTCATGCAAATAAAATGCGTTTACTGCAAGAACTTTCCACAGCCAAGTGCACTGTTTACAAAAAAGCTTTCTCAATAATCGTAACCGACCCATCCCCACGACATGAGAGGCGAGTAGTGGAGGGCTCCGGAATTTTCGGACCACGTGGAGTTCTTTAACGGGCACCTGAACATAAACACACGGACCACTCTCGCCTCCAACGAAAGCTGAAACACAGCGACAGGAATCCAACCCGCGACCTTCGGATCAGCGCCTCACTGCTGTTACAGGAATGGCATCGGGCACGAAGAAACGGGCGCCTAGAGCGGTGCTGCACTCAACTACTTTGAAGCTTCGAGGTGAAGCGCGCAGAAAAACCAGCAGGGAGTCCATCTGACAGATGGACCCCCTCGATGACGGAAACGGGCCTTCGAAGGACATATCGAAAGAAACGTTTGGTGCAACGCCGAGCGGGAGGATGTGTGCGCGCCGTACGCAATAACGTCAGCGTGGACGTCGTCAAGTGACCGCGGGTGGGCTCTGAAAAGGCATGTCGCACGACGGGGGCTGAGTAGTACGGCGGCGGCCGCCGGAAAGGCGACCTTTCTCGCGATAGTGCTCGTTGCTGGCTCAGCCGTTGGCGGAGGGAATATCCGCTGCTGATAAATCCAACAGCGAACGCGCGGCTAGCCTACACCGGGTGCCTCGACACAAGCACAAAAATGAAAGAAAGGAAGAAAGTCACAAAACTGGCGACGTTTCGACTAAGCCACGCAAGCCTTCACCCAGCGAAGTCGTACGACCATTATGAAGATTATTCTGGCTGCTTCTAGGCCTCCAGACTTTAGCTAGGTAATGCTAGGTTGTTTATACGTTGATTCTCAGCGCTGAATGCTTCGAAACAAGCCACAGACATGCGAGGAGCTCATCTTTGGCGTAGGCCTTCCATCACTCAGGGGCCCTCTCACCGTTGCCATTCCCTAGTATTTCCTCATTTTACGTAATCGAGGTCTTCAGCTGCAGACATCTGTTGGGCTGCGAATCTCTTTTCATTTTTTTGCCGAGATGGTGGTGATACGGCATGAAATTAACAACGCACAATGTAAACGGGACAAAGCCAGTGTTCCGTGTTATTCTTCGTCCTAATAGACACTTCACCGTAGTGTATACGTTGGTACGTAGGTTGGTGGCGAGAATGAAAGTGCGAAAACGAAGCGAACGATAACCACAGTCTGACCACGGATACTGGCATCCAGCTAAAATTGAGCGGTCTGTGCGGAGCGGTATACACGTGAATGAGGGACCGGCGTGCGGTCATGAACGATTGAGAAAATATCAAGAAGTTAGATCTTTTTTTTTTCTTTTTTCTCCGGTCGCTTGACGTCAGCCACTATTCAGCCTCGCGCACTTGTCACGGGGCCCGAACAATCTTTCGTAATTATATACGACTACTGAAGCGACATTGAGTGCTCCACTCACGCGTACTGCGGAAGCTGCCCTACGCGTTGCAATTCCTTTTTCCCGTCTCATTAGATTGTCGCTGTGCGTCAACCGTGCAGAGCCGGGCTGGTATTCGCAAAGACGTATAACGGTGCGACTTTTTTCGTAAGGGAATACTTCAGCCAATCACTAGGCGAACCACATGATTAGTGAAGCCGGTTCTCCTACGAGAACCCACTTACCGAAAGAGCAGTTTTTTGCATTCCAGCCTGCCTGTTGTCGGTCGCCATAAGGCAATTAGCAAAAGAATGAACCCGGCTTCCAAAAACTGTTTACTTGGCATGGTTTCGAATGAAGACCGGTCTTCATAAAGATTTTCCTTGTATCCGCATTACTTGCTCTGTATCCAATCCCAACGCTGACTAGTGAATAGTATAGACTTTTTAGAAGGATACAATCAGTTTTTAGAAGGGTACACGCATACATGTGGGTGCGATGAGTGGGACCGCGGCTCGAAGGCTAGAGGGAAAAGAAGAACAGAACTGCCCGCCCGC
Source organism: Rhipicephalus microplus (assembly GCF_043290135.1). Classification (NCBI taxonomy): domain Eukaryota; kingdom Metazoa; phylum Arthropoda; class Arachnida; order Ixodida; family Ixodidae; genus Rhipicephalus; species Rhipicephalus microplus. The sequence continues at coordinate 134,034,130 of NC_134708.1, forward strand.
AGCAAAAGTGCTATATTTATTTTGTTTCTTCTCTCTAAAGTAGCACAAGTTATAATATAATATATATATAGGCCCAGTCAGCGCGGCAATATATGTTAAACGAAAATATATAGGTTAGACAATGACATTTCAGTAGTGCCGCCCACTCCCGGCCTCTCCGGAGAGAAAACAATCAGGAGGAGCCCTGCGCGCAGTCTCGGCGAGTGCACGGTGGCATGCCTGCACCGCCGAAAGTGCCGTCTGTCTGCGCCCTACAAGGCGCCTCTCCACCTGCATACGCTCGTATCTGCCAGCGATAAGGCCGTTATCGGAAGCTCAACAGACGCCCACCGGACGCGTTTCCTGTACGGACCGGGCAGGGACGCACGAAAGCACCACGTTCCGCACGGGGCCCAGAAACGAGGACCGCGTTGCGCGCACGCGGAAGAACTCATCTCGTTCACACTACCACAAATAACCAGTGCACTTCATTAATGCACTGCGAATCGGAGACTTAATAAGCAGAGATTCCCATCCGTATTGTCTTCTTATTATTTCATTTAGTATTCCAACTGCTTCTGCCCCTGATCAACCTGCTGACCTTCAGCCAATTTTGAAATTCAACGTTGTGATTTTACCGAGAGGGTCCCATTTTCCGAATTCACACTGCGGGAGCATCATACTTATATCGTGTAGCTGATGCGCGGACCAACGAACTAATATTGAAATGATGACTGTAATTTGGTTTGGTTTATTCAAGGCAAAATTGAACAAGATTGCCTTGGGGGACACGACTAAAAGCTAAGTAAATGCCTGACTTGGTCGTGTCACCCTGGCAGCAAAGCAGAAACATACCGCAAGCACAGTACCCAGAAAATTACAACATCACGTGTTATCTTACACGGGTACCATGCATAGTCGAACAGGAACTGCCAGAAGTGTTGAATAAAAGAACATAAATATAAACAGTCCTTATTCGATGGTGGCAAATACAAACAAATGCATGTTTTCTATCACATAAATTAACAAGAGACATCTTGACAAGGAAATCGAGTTGCTCTACAAGACAAATTAGAGTACAAACAACAGGCAAAGGGACAATAATGAACAAGGTGCGACGAATACAAAAACATCATTAACTACAAATTTCAACAATCAAGAAAAGCGTCGCTTTCATCCACTAGGAACTCTTTCGTTATTTTTTTAAATGATCTAGCTGAAATTCCGTCTTCCAGTAAATGTAATATAGTAGGGTGTTTGTTTAGAATGTTTGGAATTTGTGACGCTAATCGTTGGTCACCGTAGTTCGTGCGTGATTTATATTTGTATATTTGTATATGTATTGTATTGACCATCTGGCTACGGTAATGATTAAGTATTACGCGCTACATGTTTTGGTGTGATAAGCGACAAAAATATACAAGGTGGTAAACAAGATGAAAAAGACGTTAGGTTAACCGCTGATAAAAAATCCAGGACATTAATGTAAACACAATCGGGAATAAAAATCATGACTATCAGACGCACCAAGCTCTGTGCCACAAGATTTCGGTTCCACAATTTGGCAACAACAAAAGTATGACACAAAGAACAGGGAAGAAAAAAAAAACGTTTCTACTTCGTGAAAACTTCGATGTCTCGATGTACAGAAGACGCCGTATATACTGCCGTTCACAGCTCAGTTAACGCACTGGTCGAGGAAGGGTTTCATGTACGTCCACTATAATCCTTCCGACTAACAGGTTCGCCGGAAAGTGGGTCGTCCTTCTTCCGCAAGGTCGCCACTCGATGACGTCCAGCTGTATGTGTGTGTTTTAGCGTTGCTACACCGACAATACGTGGACTGTTACATATGCGCGGTACTTTCGGCAGTTTCAACGAGAAACGGATACCGGTTACGCCGTGAGGGTGGCCACGCTATGCAGCAGCCAGTGCCAATTGACGTTCGTTGTTTTCGATAACGGCATCGCGTACAAAAGAAAAAATAAATCAATGAAAATAGAGAAGATCATCTTGACTGAATTCGGCGCTTTAATGAAAACCGCACCGCAGGCGCGTTAGCACGCGGTACGCAATGGACCCCACGTGCATTATACCAGCAGTATGGTCAACGTCAGCGCCAACCGCACCAGTGACCAACGTATCCGTTGAGACAGCGTTACAGCCTAACGCTACGCGATTGAAGCGCTTGCATCTTCCGTGAGAAAGTACCAACATCATCGCCCCGGATGTGACAAGGCGCCCTTATAGGAGGTCCGGTTCAAAAGGAAGCATTGGCGCATTATCGTGATAAGCGTACAGGAAGGCAGAGACAACGACATCGCGCATGCGTGGAAAGGGAGAAAGAGGACACGTCGCGATTTGCACTGAAGGTTGCTCGTCCGGTACGATGAACTTGCTCGTAGCGGGCACATCTCTGGTGTTGCATCGGTGGCCGAATGAAACCTTCAAACTGGGAAGTTCGGCAAGCTAGCTGATTTGATTGATTTGTAGGGTTTAACGTCCCAAAACCACTATATGATTATGAGAGACGCCGTAGTGGAGGGCTCCGGAAATTTAGACCACCTGGGGTTCTTTGACGTGCACCCAAATCTGAGCACACGGGCCTAAGGGGCCGGCCCTTAAAGCCATCCCCAACTCTCTCCTGTCAACTGAGTGAATAAAGTTTACTACCTACCTACCTACAGCATTTCCGCCTCCATCGTAAATGCAGCCGCCGCAGCCGGGATTCGAACCCGCGCCCTGCGGGTCAGCAGCCGAGTACCTTAGCCACTAGACCACCGCGGCGGGGCACGGCAAGCTAGCTGCAGATTCGAAGATGGCAGGCGGAACAATAAACTTTCATTAAACCTCTCGCCTCGATGACCAGCTTTGGGCTGCCAGCAAGACCGCCTCGTGGCGAAGAGGCGAGACGTTCCAGCGCGGAAAGGACAAATTGCTTTTCATTTGCGAGTAATTAAACCACAATTGCGAGGTATGCCGTAGTGAAGTGCTGCAAATACCGTCTGGTCGGGAATTGGCGTCACTCAGGGCACTGGCCTCTGGAATTTTCGTTTCCACCAAAACCTTCGGGCCAGCAGTCGAGAGCCTCTGGACCACCGCGAAGTCGGTCGCTGCTTCCCTACTATCCCGCTTCTCTTCCCGATCGTTAGGTTTTTATTCTCGCGCAGAAAAATGACGCGAGTGAAACGTTTGCGTGAACGGCCGTTGTGCGTGCACCCCGGCGGCGACTCCTGGTTTGCTGAGCAGCCTGTCCACGGCGCACGAGTCGCTCCAGTCCTTTGCACAAGCAGCGACGCCTTCGTGCAGCCCTGGGGGGGGATTCACATTAGAGAGTAAAAAAAGATCTGAAGACAGATAGCAGGATAGTAGGAACGCAGCGACGTACTTACCCTCAACGGTGGGAAGCCGGTGGGCGTCGTCGCAGAGCGTAGTTCCGGCGGAACTAAACACTTCCTTCGTTTTACTTTTTTTTTTCTCAAGAGGAAACACGCCTGTCTCACGCTCGGCTGCCTGGCGTCAGATCCGGTAGCAGAATGTGTGCCGCGTATCCCGGGTGAAGTTTATTCAAGTTTTTCCGGAAATGCGTACTCTATCAACTACAGCGGGGTAATATAACGAACTTGTATAACCGACGCGAGAAGCCCACTGCAGTAATTACGAAGTTGGTTGGTTTTTCGGCAACTGGGCCCCGTAGCAATGCTTTGAACGGCTTGTTACGGGCCAGGTGACAAGTCTTAAAAGAACGGTGACACAGGCAAGCTTGACAGCATGGTGAAAACATTTACAACGGCAGCCCACGTGAAGGTCCTCGAGCCAAACAAAAACAAGTTCTTTTAAGCGCGTTTTCCCATTCGTCATGCGGCTTCATCATCCATATGTCGCACATCGCGTTTTCCTGAAGCATTGACCAACGAAAAATTTCGCTTCACATAATTATCTGCATATGGGCCTTCGACTGCACACATGATGCCCAGCCGAAAGCAACGGCGGTGAAGGGTGGAAATATGGGTTCGCCAGAACTGGCGATTGCCCAGAGTTGATACAAATCTACGACGATGAGCGCAGATCCATGAGCGGCAACATCAGGGTGGAAAGGGGGCACCCCGACACCCTCGCCCAATCACACGGCTTTGCACCCCCAAGATGCAATTCCACCGGCACCCACGCGGCTTCTTTCGCGCCATCCTAGGGTTGGAACAAACTGCGAGTCTTGCACAGAACGGCGTGGGTGGACGTCTATGTGTTGTGTAGATCAGCGGAGTGCGCCCATGTGTACGCCTGTCGTCCCCATATTCGTCAGGCCACCGCGACGACACTAGCGGGAAATCACAATACTAAACGGTCGCCGTGTTGCAAGTTGGTGTTACACAGCGACCGAGTGCAGTGCCGAGGGAGTATCAACCGCGGCGCTTATACGCGGAGCGAGGTAAAAAAGCGTCGCGGAGCGTGGAAAGCTAGGAAAAAGAAACAAACAAAGCGGCCCTCTGCGAGCGCTGTTACCTCATTACCACCCTCTCTCACACATGCGCAGGGGCTGTACTACAGCCTTTTCTTTCCCGCCGGCTGCCTAAACACAGGCAGCGCGGGGCTTTGCGACATAGCGCAGTGGTGCGTCACTCTCGCAGGGAGAGCGCGGGGGCGTTTAAATTTAGCGAGAAAATAAAATAAAATGAACAGAGATGCTAAGAGCACAGAAAGAGGAAACGGCTGCCCGATGGGACAGGTGCCAGCTGCTGCCGCGGACGAGTGAATCGCGCCACGGCGTAGCGTAAACAAGGAAGTCGGCCGACGCCAGATTCTGCCACCACCCACGGCTCGCTCTTGCGACATCGACGAGCGGGACTTTCAGCGACGCAATCATCGCCGACTACACCACGTGTCTACCAGCGATTCGCACCACGGCTTCGAACGGGGGAGCCTCTACGCCGATTCGCGTATTCTTTAGGCCCGCCGCGGTGGTCGAAATTTCCGGAGCCCTCCACTACGGCGTCCCTCACAATCATATCGTGGTTCTGGGACGTTATAGCGCATCAGTTATTGTTATTAATATGAATCGCCGTAGTTTCGGAAGACTATCACGTGCTCGAATATTCGTCACGCCCCCGACAGGAGCATTAACACACGCTTAAAGGAACGCTGCCCGTATGGTAACAATATCATTCAAAGTAGTTCGTAAGGTATAGCATGTCTACTGCAGGTAACAGAAAAGGCACGACAGAGGGCTGACTCGCTCCTGAAAAATATATATGAAGAACGCATGGACATAAAGGCTGAAAAAAAAAAAATGTACCAACATTGCTTACAGATGTTCAAGAACGGGAAAAGAAGTCATAATTTAATATATAGCGTTTAATGTCCCAAAACCACGATACGATTATGGGATTATACGATTATCGATAATCATATCATGATATTTGGAACGTTTGAACCACCTGGTGTTTTCTTTACCCTGCACCTAAATTTATGCACAAGGGCCTCGAGCATTTTTTCCTTCTCCGCCGAAAATGCGTCCGGGTTTCAATCCAGCGACATGAGGGATAGGAGTCAAGATCATAAACCAACAGACCCCCGAGGTAGGCAAACTCTGTTTGGCGAGTGCAGTTTGAAAGAAAAATCACCACACGAAACTGCAAGTGCGACCATCGAGACACCATCTTGTGAGAACATTCAGGGCTAGTTATTATTCGCAGTGACTCCCACAATTTCCCAGAATAATAGCCCCTTGACCATGGTAGTTACTACGCTTATGAAGCTAATTTACCGCTACGCCTTCACCGCTTTTCTACAGAAGCTGTGACGCAATACAAATAGACACCTATAGCAACTAACCACGACGCACTTCAACCATCTCTTAATGAACGCTGACTCGCTACTCAACCACTTTACCCCGCTCACTGTACTTTATCACCCAGCATTTTCATTCGCTCGCATCACCTTGACCTCGTTAGCCGGCGCTTACGCAAGGCGGGAAGCGATTCGCGGGTGTCCTTGGTGTCGCGCGAAGTGTTCACAATCTCGCGTGAGCGGCGGTGACAACGAGTGCAATTAGAATAATTACGGCTCCTCGAGTACGCCCGGACTTTATCGTAGCACGCAAGAAAGCTGCGCTGACAATCCGCCAATGCAAACGACGACGAGGTCATCCGACCAACCAGTCGCGGAGTTTAGTGAAAATACAATATTAGCAATATATAAAATAATAACATAATATTTTAGACTGTTTCACGTGCCAAACACAAGTCACGGTTACTAGAGAGGACGCATAGGAGCGCTGCAGACACAAACAAGGCAATGTGCGCGAAAATGGCGCAGCACACGCGGGCCTCAATTTCGCCTCCACCAAAATTCGACCCGCCGCAGACCGGATCAAGCATTCTAGGAAAGTAAGGCGGCACAGCCAGCATAGAGTTCCCCGAAATTAAGTAGACGGGACTTTGGCATTGCGACCATTTAACCACTACGGGATGCTGTGTGGAAGACAGATTTGCCCAGCCTTCGTGCTTGCGGGTTTGTTTAGTGTTGGGTTTTGGTTTTCTTTCGTATAACAGAACGGGGCCATTGTAAACCTCGTGAACCGATTTGAATGGGTGAGCATAAAACGTTAAGATGGTAAACTACAGAACTGTTAAACATTTGCTGTGGTTTGTGACAAAGCAGCTCCAAGCTACGGGGAGCCAAATGAAGCCAGAACAAGGAGGATTAGACAAATCCGTACACGACCCATGATTCCCATGCTGGCCGAAGCGCCATGCGTTGCAGCTCCCGTGAAAACTAGCGCCAGAGCTCGTTATCGTGTATTTATAGGAAACTCTGTGGCACAGCCTAAAGAACGTTACCTTTTTCTTGACTAATCGGGACTGGCACAGAACGAACATGCGAAGGTCGCAGGTTCGATCCGAAGTTGTGTTGTCACCCATTTTTTTCGTATTTATATCACAGCTACTACAGCATACTCAAGACAGTACAATATACGTGTGGCATAATTTCCTCGGCTTCATTATGAGTGCTGGTTTTCCCTGACATTTACCCTGCATGCATGCATGCATGCATGTATGTATGTATGTATGTATGTATGTATGTATGTATGTATGTATGTATGTATGTATGTATGTATGTATGTATGTATGTATGTATGTATGTATGTATGTACGCGTACAAGTATGTGAGAAGTGCTTAAACGAAACTAGGAGAGCACGCAGTAGCGCAGAGTCAATGTCAACAGGCCACAAAGGGCGTCCTGCAATCTCCGAGACATTGAGCCTCTTCCAGAGCGCCGCGCCTGGAGCGACAGAAAGTGCCGGCGCTTTGAAGAAAAACGAAAAAAACACCTCCTCCTCTTCGGGAGCCTCGAGCACCTTAGACTCGACTGTGACGGGCGCCAGAGTATATTACGACCGAGGAATGCGCACGCCGCTTGTCATATTCGGCGACAGCGAGCTGACGACGACCCACATACTGCTGCTGGCGCCGTGCGGGTCACGAGGGATCTGCCGCCGTTGTGTTGTCGTGGATAAGGAGCCATCGCGGAGTTGTTCTTAAGGAAGCCCACGACCACCAAGGCGGTGTCGATGGAGTTACGTGCAGCATGGACAGAAGCACAGAACACGGATACATTAGAGTGCAGCGCATTACGGCGACGGTGACGACTAGATAACGAGCCTGAAGTCAGCAAGTATCCGGTCTTGGTAACGAGGGCATCTTTCGAAAGAGTGGCTCCTTCGAAAGACCAACCCGTAAGAAGGACTCTGGGGCGGAGCCCCGAGTACTGCGCGATGTCAGTGCGCGTTGGACTACCCCAGGTGGTCGGAAGTCCTCCACTGATATGGTTTTGGGACGTACAATCCTCGCTATTATTATTATTATAAGTCATCCTTGTCGGTATTGCGTCTCCTCTAGGCAAGTATTTATGCAAGCATTTAGGCAGACTAAAACATGCGAGCGTTCGCCATTCCCTAGAAAAGGGTTTCAACTAATTCGCCCCGTTTGCCCTCTCATCAAAACTCTTTCGCGATTGTCAGCAAGTATGGCCGCTGTGAGACTTTCTAACATTGTGAGCGATGACGATCGGACGCGTAATCAGCTAAAAAAAAAAAATAAGGAAGACGTTGGTCTCGCACTATGTGAAGCCTATACTCATCGCGCTTGTGATTCTTGGCAATAGATGGCCACTCTCATACATGTTGGTTGTGTGTCGGCTTTAATTTCATTGGCATTTTTAATTGTATGTCACGCAGTGAAGCCGCCTTCTTCTGCAACGCGATTAGTGAAATAGAGAAACGCCACTGCCCTAAAACGGGTTTATTGAAAAAAATAGTAATAAACTCTGCATATTGAGCGAAAAAGAAGTTGGTGATTTTGGCACGTTTTTTTCTTCTAACCTTTCGGACGCCAAAGAGTTAAAGCAGTGAAAGCAGACATGTAGGTGGCGCGCAGAGCACAAACGCGGGGGAATTACTACGCCTGTTCCAAATAGCAACGCGCTATTATCCACGGCACGGGGCAGGCGAACCATGCAGAACCATATGGCGGAATAAGCAACAGGTGCGCCCCCTAATGAGAGAAGAGGTCGCTCGGCATCGGGGCCGCTGCGCACTCCCGAGCTTCTCCGCGTCCGCCACCCGATCGATGCGCCAGGGCGCCGCCGGCTCGAAAATCCCGCATGTAGTAATAATAACGCGGCATGCACGGCAGCGATGACGTCAGCGTGCACCGATGTGGTCTCGGTGAGAAAGCCATCGCAAGGTCGAGAGAGCCGCATGCGTGACGCGCCCGTTTCAGTGCACCGTGAACATTTCAGAGTAGATTGCATACTTTTTTTCTAAACTCCTTCACGTGAGCACCTTCGTCCTTTACACCACGTACACTGACATATTCCAGATAAGTAATACGAAGTGCATCGAAGCACCTACAAGAAAGCGACGAAAAATAAGTATACATTTTTTTGGACGTTTAGGCCACGGACCGTTTCTTGACAGGGGAAACAGATTTTTCAGCGGTTGAAAACTTGTCTCCGGTCGATACGTCAAATAAACGTAATTTTCTTTCATTACGTGCATCTGCACTTCATATTACTTACACTATAAGCACTACGTACGTAGGCGCACGTAAGATCTGCCCCGGTCGTCCAGCGGCGTTCAACTGCTGACCCAAGAATGCGCCGCATTTCGAGAATGGCCGCACATCGAAGGACTGAAATGCCATGCGCCTAGAAAGAACCACATGTGGTCAAACTTCCGGAGCCCTATACTACAGTGTCCCTTCATAAGCATTTTCGCACGTAGAACCTCGACAATTATTACCATGTCTTCTTTAGCATAATGTGCACTAGTATACCAGGCCACGAAAGAGACAAAAAAAAAAAGGCGGACGGCTGATTCAATGACGTCACTATACCTGACTTTCGTCTAGCATGCTGCGCTTGCGCACCTCACTTCTGAGATCACTTCGATCTATGCGAGAACGTCGGCACTTTTCTTTTGTTCGACGCGCAGTGTTGCAAGCGAGGTGGTGTTTACGCAAAAGCGAAATGCGCTGCAGGATGCGAATTCCTCCTCCCGGCAACTGCGAAGCAAAACAGCGCGTCTTCACCCTCCTTTAGAGATGAGAAAACCACGTAACGCAACTGGCCATTCCGCGTCAGCCTTACCCAGACATCCGCAATGAATGTGTTTTTTTTTATTCAACAGTTGCGTGCCAAGCTGCATATAATTAAAATTCATAATAGTGCAGTGAACGATCCGAGACAACGACGAGGTTGTCAAGAAAGCAAGGCACGCGGTCCGAGCTCGCGCTTGGCTTGACGGCCGCCGCCGATCTTGGACGCCTTACTCGCAACATCTCTCGACTAGCGCTGAAGGCTACGCCTCATTAAGACAAGTCACAACACAACTACGACATGATTACGAGGCACGCTGAAACGAAATTTTTATCCACTGGTCTTTTTTTAACGTGCACTGGCAACGCGCAGCAAAGCGGCCGCTAGCATTTAGCTCTCACTCACAATGGTACCAGCGCAGCCAGAATCGAAACTGCTATCTTGTAGAGCCGCGACGTCACTACAAGAATAGTGGCAGTTCGGGCTAGTTGGTATGACGTGACGATAGTTATAGCGCGAGAAGAGAACGACGACAAAGAGACAAGAAGGACACGAGCACCAACTTCCAATTTGGAAGTCACGCTCGTGTTCTTGTCTCTGTCGTCGTTCTATTCTCGCGCTATAAGTATCATCATGTCGCTACAAGAGCTTGAGTATGTCGACGGCGCATACCGCTATTTAGAAACATGGCCTATTTTACGGATAAGTTTCAGTGCCCCCATACTACGCTGTTAACCTTTCAGTTTGGCCCCTTTAACAACTAAACAAACGGTGTTACACAACAGGCATGGTTGGGCAGGTGCATGCGATGTTTCATGGCGTTATGTTGCGATGCACAGAAACAAGAAGACATCGGCTCAACAGCCCAAGATGCCTAGCAGAAAACAGTCTCACAACAGAGGTCTTACCACCAACAATGGAAACAAAACGGCTGTGGCCACACGATGCGCGAAGGCATGCACGTATGTACTATGTAGACGCGAGTGAAAACATCCGCGTCTTCGGACTCTCAGTTCAACCGGCTGAAGGGAGGGGGCGTAGCTTACGACGGATGGAGCACCGCCGCGTAATAATCCCACAGCGGCCGGAGCAGGGTCTGGGAAAGGAGGTCATTGACACCGTGGCGCCGGAGAGAGCTTCTACGCAGATCGAAACGCAGAGGAGAGACCCCCTTCTCTTCTCTCTTCCGGTGGCACGACTGCACGACACACACACGACTCTCATGGGCCCGAAAGAAAAGGAAAACCTAAGCACGCTAAAAGCTAAAACACACGCAGGCTAAAAGAGAAAAGGAAGAAAGCGAGAAGAAATTTGGAGCCGGCTCCCTCCGGAGGGAAGTGAGCCACGCAGCGCGTAAACAGCGCCTCTTGCCGCTTCGACGACGCAGAGAAGCCACCAACAAATACAGAAGAGTGATTCGTGTCGAGAGGAGGATGAGAGAGGTGGAAGAGAGACAAGTAGATCGGCGCCGGTGGACGACAACGTGCGACGAAGCGTGTAGCCCGAGTGTGGGTGAATACACGTACACATCCGGACGCTCGAATGCCCTATCGGAGTATGCTCATATGCCCACTGTCTGCGTACAAAATATTGCCGACAGGAGAGGCAAGATGCCCTGCCTTCAAGTCGAACGCCACGCGACGACGTCCGAGAGAAGCGAAGATACCAGTGCTTTCGTCAACAGAAGTCTTAATTATCAAGGACTATTAGAATGTCAGTTGGTGGCTTGCGGACCTGCAGGGTGCGAAGCAAAAAGGCGGCAGTGGCGACGTAGAGGTTGTAGGCGAATAATATATTCCGTTCGGCGGCGTTCTAATTACTACGTCACACGCCTTGACTGACACTTGGCAGAGGAAGACTTTAGGGAGAACTCCGGCGTTTTCTCGATATTCACCGATTTCAATAAAACTTTGAACATGTGTTCTCGTCGGTACTATGCTGATATGTGCCAAATTACACAACCGTAAGTCATTCAGTTTTCTACAAAAGAAATTTTAAAATTGGCAGACGATTGTAGAATCACACTTGTAAACGCGCGCCACCTTAACCCTTTCGGCCCTGGCGGTGTCAATTGACACCACCGCACAAATTTTCCCCTAGTATCTCGGAAACGTAACCAATACTGCTCATTCTTGGGGGCATAATTCTTCAATGATCCCCACTACAATTGACACCAATATTGCGGCAGGTTTGTGGGGGTAGCAGCCACAAAGAAGAAGAAGCGTGACCGAGGTCTTCCGTGAAGCCGAGGCGCGTAAGTTGAGGCGGGTAAGCGCCATTTTCGGGACGACGTACCGAAAGTGTTTCAGTGAGTATTAGGCTGAAAAGTAAGACGTTGGTTTTCATTTTGTGTGCACCATTGATTGGCAGAAAAAAATAAGTCACTTTTTACAATTTCCGATCACAGAGCCCTAATTATCTAATTTGATGACACGTTAATTAATCCGAAAATACTTGTACCAGTGGCTCAATTTTTTGTTTGTGGTCTTCTGAGGTCCTAACTACTAGAAAAACGCGCACGAAAAGTGTATATGACCAAAATAAAAAATCCAGGGCTGAAAGGGTTAAGTATGTGACGTAAGGGCGCACTCTTTTTCAAAAACCCCGCCTTTCCCAGCAGACGGATGCAGCACGTGCTTTGTTCTACGAGGCGACAAGAACGCGAGTACAGTCAAGTTTCGTCAGCTGCATACAGCGTGTCAGTCGTCGTTGACGTCGGGTCCTACAATATTGAGCAACGAAAAAATCGATTCGGGGCATGCCAGATGCTTCACGCACCGTCGGGTCAAAATCAAAAAGCTGTGCTTCCGCGCTCAGATAGTAGCAGCAATCATCGCTGAACTTGTCACAGGTAAGTTCAGACGAATTGGCACAGCTTGATTCCACGTCGGATGACATGGCCAAATTGTTTTTCGCGCGTCAGAAGAGGCACGTGAGCTACGTTAGCACCGTGCCCAGCCATGGCGGAGTGTAGCGGATCTAGTGGTCTTCGCCGATGGATTCTCGTGACGTCATCCGATAACCAAAATGGATGACCGAGCAGCTGCATGTCTCGGTTCCCGTTCTCACTCGTCTTTGATTACGTAATTAAAATTATTGACGAGTGCCAGGGCAAAATGAACCACCCTAGCTTTTTCAGGACTGTCAATATTAGTTGAAAACAGCATTATCTCAGTATGGTCGAAAATTCACTGGAGTTCCCCCTTTAAGAATTCCTGACGTATACTGCGTGTCCACCAAGCATGCGGTTTTTACAGGGCGGTTTTACACGCGGAGACAAGGACCACATGAGGTCGTTGTCCCAACCAGGACAGACAAGTACAGCTTGTTGTTAAAAGGCAAATATGACCTGGTGGTATATATTTCCGAAGCCCTACGTTTTGAGCCCCTCTTAATTATACGATAGCATTGCTTCGACCAGCATCGGAGGGGACGCCTTTATATATATATATATATATATATATATATACTTAAGGGCTCCTTTTTCTGTGTTTTGACACAATATTAATGAGATCTAACAGACAATAATGCCAAGGAAAGTATAGGGAAAGTTATTAGACCGAATTGTAATGTAAACGTGAAGAAAGAAAAGTGGGCGAAAAGATAACTTGCCGTGGGCAGGTACCGTTTCCCTGCCCCCGGCAAGTTATCTTTTTACCCACTTTTCTATCTTCACATTTACATTACAATTCGGTCTAATATATTGTCTGGTAGATGCCATATATATTTATGAAAAAAAATAACTCCAATTATCTCCGCAAGGAGCCGCATGCCAGGAAAGCCGACTCGAGCGCTTGGTCAAACGGGTGCCGCCGTGACACAGATGACCTGCCAAGTGGGCACGAAGCACCTGCTTTACAACTCGAAGGGAACCACTCCACCATCAGGCCCAGCGCAAAACCCAACAAATTCTGCCTTTCAGTTTCACTGTCGGTCACCTCGTTGTCCCGAACCTTTCCCAGCGACATATTCGCGCCAGCTGAGGCATATCTGTCGCCCATCCTTGAAATGATTTCTCTCTGAACTCGGATCAATGAACCTCTCCTCAGCTGCGTCCCGCCCTGGAAATAGCACGCGCTGCTGCGCATGCGAGCGAGCGAAACCGCTTATCTGCCTACGCCGTTCGCCGTGAATAGGGAAACGAGTCACGAATTCAGGGCGTGCACTCTATAACACGTCGTCCATTGAGAGCCTTGCCGCTTAGTCATTATTACACCCAGCAGCACCGATGACGCCGTAAACCGGAGCCAACGAAGGTCACAAGAATAGGTGGTGTAGGCGCAACGATGCGCGTCCATTACACTCGCTTAAATGCGATTCTTTATATGTCCGTTGATATTTATACGCTCCTATTTACACTTACAGTCAAAATTTTCGTAGCCCTCAACTACGGCATCTCTCATAATCATATGGTGGTTTTGGAACGTTAAACGCCACATATCGCTATTATTTACACTTACATACGCGCATACACAGTTTGATGCGCGGATTACTATATCAATATATTCGTACTCTAATATCAGCAGTTTGACGTCCCAAAACCAAAATGTGATTAGGAGAGAAGCAACAATGGAGGGCTCCGCCAATTTGCACCCCCTGGTGTTCTTTAAGATGCAAGCAATCACTTCTATCCATCAGCATGAGAATTGCAGCTTGGTCTGTTAGGTGCAGTAATTAACGTAATAAAGCTCCCAACCTTGGTAAATAATATTTTGCGCTCTAACGTCCATTTGTTGAAGTCATCTAGCTGCAAGAACGTCAAGGCGGCAGATCAAACGTTTTATTGTATCGCTATTATAAAGTGTACTGCGGAAAAAGGAAAAAAAAAACGGGGGAGGGGGAATTCCCGGTAAATCGCAGGCAGGGTGAGCTAGAGGTCACAGCATTGAATGTGCGAATTCAGAGAAACACAATCGCCGTTTCCACCAGCTGTCCTCAAACGCAGCAACGTTGTGTCGTCCCATCCCTATATACAACAGCGTCGTAAACTGGGAACGCGATGCGTTTCTTTTTTGTCCGCCAACGACATGGAGACACTTTCGGTTCGACACTTGCGGCCATTCAAGTGACGCATGTTCCATATCTGCCGGATGAAGACATTGGCGGGAGAGAGATTGGTGTTATAGGCACATGTGCGAATAAGAAGGGGCGCCAACGTCCTCGCCTTCCTTTTGTGATCATGCTCGTTTTAATAAAGTGTCGCCACCAGTTTAACACACACACAAACGGCAACTGAAATATGTCAGTGAACCACCCGGACCGTCTTCGAAGAAGCGCGGCAACCGGGGTAATGGATCATTCATTACTGCTGAAAAAGTTATTCCCATTAAAGAGAGAGCACTCGGAGCCAACCAAAGGCACGTGTTCTACATTTCAACGGGCCAGAAACGAAAGCGAGGACGTCGCGCTCAGGTCATCGCAGCCAGTGCGCTACAGCGTCACGGGTTTCGACGGCATCCATTTTGGACCTATGGACGGGAAATATGCGACCCAAAAAACAGAGGGCAGTAACAAAATTTTACTTTCGCCATATCGGCCTGAATATCTCGAAACGCTCGCGAACCGGCGTCTAATTACCAGTTACGTGCAACACTTGACCAGTGTGAATTAGTTTGCCAGTCTTTTATACCTAATTAACTTATGGCGATTTATAAGCTAAAACCACCACATCATTATGAGGCACGCAGTTGTGGAAGACTCGGACTAATTTCGACAATTGGCACTAAATTTCAGCGCACGGATGTTCTGCGGGTTGATTTCTCGTCGAAGTGCGGATACCGTGAGCAGGATTTGAACCCGCATTTTCGAGATGAGCCCCTTGTGTGCCACCAGCGCAATATATGTACCCACACCATTGGTGCGAATATGTATAGAGAACGGGCGTGGGCTAATGGTTTATATCAAGCAGCCGTTACACGATCGGCTTCTCGCTGATAGCCGAGGTTCGACGGAGTGCACGCCATTATTCACACACCGGCAGCCAAGGCACGCTAAAACGTCGGGTCAAGTGCTGTCGTCGCCCCAGCTGACATCATCGGTTCACACTCGAGGCACGGCCCTCTTCGCAGCAAGGAGCTTTCTCTTCGACACACACCGTTCAGCTCCCCGCGTGCGTAGTAAACAGCGCAACGAAAACACGCTGCGCTTTTTCTTCGTCGCCACAAATAGCCAGGTTTACTCGGGGGGCTGACCGCAAAAACTGTGCGGCATATTTATATCTCCTGGGCTGAACGGAAACACAGGCTACAAGCAAAACGGGAGGAGCATATAAGCGATGACGACAGGATGCAGTCGTTTGCGACAAGCACCTGCAGACCATTTAGGGCGTCTTAGCAGTGTCCGTAGCATACTGTAACGTGTACGCCACGGTATTAGAGTTCCGTGTGCAACGTACCGCCATTCGAACGGTAAGGATTCGAACGTCGCTCGATTTAAGTGGCGAGATGATTCTACACCGGCCATGAGCGAGTACAGTGGTTAATGCGGGTCTGGCGGATTAAAATAGGAGCGTGTCAGTCCAAGGGAACATTATTCATTACTTACCGTAGATCGAACCCGCTACAGTAAGAGACCGCAACGTTACACAGCCGGACAGACTGCAGTATCGGTGTTACACGGAATACTCCTAATTGCGATCGGCCATGCTCGGGATCGAATGAATTGATAGCGATTGGCTACTTCACGTAAGGTGCGTAGCACCGGCGTCACACGGTACTTTAAATCGCGATGACATGCTGGTCACAGCTGCACGGTAAAACTTAATTCAGATCGAATTTCGCACAGCAATAATAATAATAATTAGGGTTTCATGTCCCACCACCACGATATGATTATGAGGGGCGCCGTAGTGGAGGGCTCCCGAAATTTCGACCGCCTGGGGTTCTTCAATATGCCCTGACAAAACATAGTACACGAGACTTTAGCCCTGCATCGAAATACGACCGCCACGGTGGGGATCGATCCAGCGACCTTCGGGTGGGCAGTAACAGCGCGGTCTCTTTCTTTAACCTAGGAGGACTGGCGCAGACGTGAGCCACATCGCGAATGGCCACGGTATGAGGGAGCCAAGAACTGCGGCGAGCCCAATCCGACTATACATCGCAATCTGCAGCGCACCGGGTGACACCAGTGAAAATTCCTGTTCAGCGTATACAGATCCTTGTTCCACGCAGAAATGCCAACAGTTTCGTCTTCATTCCGCAGCTCACCGCACCATTGACTCCGCAACGAGCAAGATGACCTGCACGCGCTCTGCCATGACGCAAAGGAGAGTTATTCACCACCAGCTGAGCGAGACACGTGCACGCGACATAGAAGAAGCGAAGGCATAACGGCGCCCCGAAATGACTCCCGCGCAGTCTAAATAAAAACACGAACCCGCACTCGCTAGCCGTGGGAAAAGGGGACTCGAGGAACGGTGCCCGCCTTTAGGCCCATGCGGTTCGTGACAGAAGGAAAGAAAAATAGAAGGCTGGGAATCGAAGGAACGGGAACACGATGGGGTTGAGCGAGATTGCCTTCCTTTTAAGGGAGACCAGGCCGGGTTTTCTTTCTTTTTTTTTGTTTTTAAGTGCAATGAGGCGGCATTTCACGCAGATGCGCCGATTGTACCTCGCTTCGATCGCCTAATTTGTGACAGCACGACTGTATACGCGGTTCATTACAGACATGCACGCTGACGCACCGCTCTTATTTTGTAGCGTTATTACCGTGTTGGTGAAGCTTTCCTGACAGTTCACTTAAAAGGCGTCCAGTAACGAAACATCGACGAACGGTGATTTTAATTTCTTGTCCTCCCTAGTGCACCTGTTATATGTAAAATGGAACAAAGAAAAAGGAGAGTACCCTATTTCCACGAAAGGAAAATAAAGAACTCGCATTTCGAAGAAAGCCATATAAGTAAGCTGCGCGAAGTCTATGCTATAACATTGTTTGTTACCCCACTTCAGTACGTGATCGGTACACGCAACATCTCTCTGATCTGAACCTACGTCCGGTACAGTGAACCATGGCCTCCGAGAGTGATAATAATCTCGTAGGCCATGCTTTGACGAGTCTGCAGTTGGTTGTATCCGTGACCTATAAATAGTTGTAACGTCGAGCCTGGGTATATATCGGTATTATAGCTAATCACTGCCCTAGTAGCTGGCAGATCACGTGCTTGCTTTACGCTCCGCCCCCTTCACTTCCACGATTCGAGAACGGCAAAAGAGCGGTGATGTCATGACCTAGCGTATTGACTCGTGTACAAGTACTCTCGGAAACGGTTAGCACTGGCCACCAACCAGCGCCGACCTGGCTAGATTTCGATACACAAATGTTAACGCTGGCTTCCGATGGGTCCATGCCATCACGTGTTCATAGTTATGAACGGCACAAAAACACACGGTACTCATCGAAATGTCAGTGCCATCAAGTGTTACCATTGCTTGACAATACGACGACTAGAGTTGGTTGATGTAGACTAATATCCACAACCACACAATGTCTAGGACCAGCATCAATCCAATTTTGGCATCGGATACAGAGATCAGCGACGTCACTGAAACCGCCGTGTTGGGGCACCAGAATGGTGGACGCGAAGTCACATTAATGTCATCAAAGCATCACATGCAGGCTTTCTCGTTGTTCACGCGCACAGGCGGTCCTGCCACGTCGTTATGAGAATGACACAGTTTAACAGCGACAAGACTTTCATCAAAGCCGCCATTTGGAGTACCAGTATACTTTGTTCAGAAGCTGCCTCCCCAGCGTCAGGTGCGAGCTACCTACACGTACGTAAGAACCCCATTTTTCTCGTAACTAACGTAAGACCTATTCCATGTTTGCAAACTGCGGCAGGCGCCGTCAACATACTGAGGCCCTTATAGCGACGTCGCGGCGCGCTGGCTCCGCCCAGCCCAAAGCTCGACCCCGCCCTATAGGGTCAAGTGACAACTGACACGTGATCATAATCGTGGGTACACACGGGAGGCTGTTCCCTGACGTGCTGTGCTCGAAGGCAGCATAGCAGCTGCCATGCCAGTTGTCACGTGATCATAAGAGGGTGGCGGCGAGCTTTGGGCTGAACGGAGCCCCCGCCACCACATGACTGAACGCGCCTCAGTATGTCGACGGCATAGAGTTTCCTAAAATTAATCAGAGGGGACTCTGGCACTGCGATCATTCAGCGACCATGAGAATGATGGGCAGTACATGGATTTGCCTAGTCTTCATACTCGCGGGCCGCGAATCGCACTTGTGGCGTCGTTTATTGCTGCGTTTCGGTTTTCTTTAGAAGGAAACAACGAACTTTTCAGCTTCTTGTACCCATACGAAAAGGTAAGCCTAAAAGAATATGGTGGTGAAGCGCAACCTCTGAACATTTGCTGACATTTGTTTCGTGAAAGAACAGCTCCAAGCCACACGAACACACGCGGAGCCAGAACTGCGAAGATTAGGCAAATCCGTGTACTACCCAACATTCCCATGCTCGCTGCAGCGTCGTGCGTTGCAGCTCCCACGGACTCTAGCGCCAGAGTTCCCTCTAGTGTATATTTAGGAAACTCTGTGGTCTACGGCGCCTGCCGCTGTTTGCAAACGTGGGATGGTCAAATGAAAGGCGAATTTCGGTGCGTCGGCCCGGTCTTGCAAAGTGCGCACGGAACAAGGAGGAGGCCCTCGCATCGGGGCAGCTAAAAAAACCGGCGCCACCGGCACGGCGGGGCAGAGGAGAGAACGTTCACCCCGATCCTGCAAAGGGAAGGAACTGGCTGCTGCTTGAATGAGCCCGGCTCCGGAGGAACAGCCTCGAAACAAAACCACGTAACAAGCCTCCTCTCAAGGCCCTGCGCTTTCTTCAGCGCATGGACGCAGAAAAGCGGCGCCCGACTCCGAGGTAGTCAGGGGCTCCGACGTAGTTAACGCGGGAATACGCGTTTATAAAACGGCACGTGCGCTTTTCCTTTTACACGCGAGAAGGTAATACTGGGCATGCGTATCAATAACCTACCGGCGAATGGTGTACCCGTGCCGGAAGCAGAAATATTTTTTGGCTGGGGCGGGTGGACAACAGCGCGGGTGAGTTAACCTTTATAACGTTTTCTTCCTTTTTCTTTTTTATGCATGCGCTCGTAGCATGCAAATATGTATACGCATAGAAAACTGAATAATTTCGAGGGATGGGGTCGAGTAGCCCCACGCCTTTTCCCGACTACGCCAATGCCGTAGTACTACTTCCGCCAAATTGTGCTCTTCCTTGAAGTATTATTGCCGAACTTCTTGGACGCAGCTTCTGAAAGGGACTGGGACTCCACGGAGACGGCTTGGATAAGGAACAAGTTGCAGAAACGGTCCTGTGCGTGAATAATGAAATACAATTCGTGCGCTTTAACTGATAGTTATACCAATAATGAAATAACCTGCATGTGAGGCTGTGAGAACATCAATGCGACATCGGAAACGTCACATTCCCCTCACACCGACGTCCCTACAAGCGCCTTAGCATGTCGACGGCGCCTACCACAGTTTACAAACATGGCATAGGTCCATGTACACATCGTCACGCACCGCCAGCCGCACAACCAAACGCATCACAGAAGAACTACGCTCACGTGAATGCACACGCACACACATACAGTAAGCTCTTTCCATTGGTAGTAATAGAGAAAAGTCACTCGCGTGTTTACAAAGGAACATTGCCTCCGAGATTGCCCAGCTCAAGCAGGCAACGAGACGCTGCATCTCGGAGGCAAAGGTACAAGCGCGAAAACCAGACTCACGCTTATACTTTCCGCAGTTCCACACTCGTAAAACGACCACTCGAAAATAGGTATCCAAACACCGAGAAACATATACACAATAACGCAGCAGTTCTGTTAGCCTTTCGCCGGCTCGATATGTGACCAGTTATGCTCAGGCTGTCTGCACTAAATTGCGAATCCCGTCGGAAATGCGACAACAGGCGTCAACCGACTTCTGACGCACACGAGCGCGGACCGAACCGGCGTGCTTAAAAGAACCATGCGACTTTGTCCACAGCGAACACCTGCATAATTGAGTCTTCTACGAAATGTTTTCTTGTGCAGTGGTATATCCACGCAGGGGTTACATTAAGTCACTTCGGCTCGCAATAACTACAGTTCACGGTACACAACGCTAACTCAGTGTTTATACAGCCCGCGACATACAACGCTGCCTGAATGATATATATGTACTACTGACATCGGTCAGTCCACGTACAAACGCACGCAAGCATAAACCTTCTACACGAAGACTTCTGACTAGCATAACGTTCCCCGCAGGTAGAAATGATGTTTCAGCGACCGAGCGACGATGCTTCTTTCACGCGACGAGTGAGTAGGCTGGCTGTTCAAAGGGAAGGGGAGACTCGATTGCGCTGGACAAGGACGCGCAGTCTCGTCCAAGGCCGACCGGCGATTTCATTAATGGAAGCAACAGAGCGGCCCGACGGCGCGTAGGAGTCCGATTCAAGCGCACAGGTGAGACGGGCGCGCCTCCGACATCAGCGCTTGTTTGGGGCGTCGCCCTGGGCTGAAGCCGTCTGCGGAAGGCGTGTACTCGACGCCGCCAGGGCGAATGTGAATACGCGATTCAATCTCAAGAGTGGACAAACGAATCGTACGCGGCTTCCACTTGCGCTCGTTTCCGCAGCTGAATGCCGTTTTAAATCCGTGCAAAACAGCATACTCAAGGAAGTCTGAAGCAAGTGAAAGCGAAGCACTCCCGTGCTGGCAGTCCATATCGAGTGCGAAACACACGGGCAACCTGAGTTGAAATCTTTCAAGCTTCGTTAGATTGCTCTGCACCTCATATATCGGCACTTTGGCCGAAGCGATGACGCTCATTCATGCGGGAGTACTGATGGAGAATCAATGAAACCACTGGAATGCGACAGCAGCAGCAGCGGTCGGGGCTTCACCGCATGTGCATCGCCGGGCACAGCGTCGGCCGACTCGTGCACACACACACACACACACACACACACACACACACACACACACACACACGCACACACACACACACACACACGCACACACACACACACAGGCGTTACGGCGACTGTTGGGAATCGCGCTCACCTTGCAGGCAGGACACCTGACAGCCATCTTGGCGAAGCCTCTGCACTAGCACTCCGGTGACCTGCGCGTCAGCGTAGCTGCCGTCCGCGTCGTAAAGCACGATAGGCAGTTGGCGGTAGCACGTCTCGAAGGCGTCTCGCTGCCGGGAGTCCCTGAGCACGCTCGAGACGCACAACTTGCCGTTGGACAGTCGTCGTAGCACGAGGTGCGACGCCGGAAGGCTGACGCCCAGCGCGCCGCGCAACCGGCACCGCGCGAACTGCTCGGGCGGCCGGCAGTCAAGCAGGAGCAGCTCGGGCGCCGCAGGCTCGCGAACCCTCGCCGCGACCCAGTCGGGCCCTACGGTCGGGCACGAGCCGCTCATCACGCTCGTCGACAGCTCGCGGGAAGGCATGATGCCGGCAGAGGACGCATGGGCCGGCACTTAATCGTGGAAGTAGGACGCACCACCGACGACACAGCGATGAACCAGGTTTAGCGGCGCGGAGCGCCGCACACGCACACACACACACACACGCGCGCGCGGCAGCAGAGGAACAACGCACGGTACTCAGCGCCCCACCGCCATTGCTGCGGGCACTGGTGTTTCTCCGAGGAGCGCCGGATGCAAGCATCCAGTGAGGGCAACCATGGCTTCTGGTGACGACACGGCTGTGCTGACCAATCAGACGCGAGCGCGCGCAAGGAGAGCCGCTCGCGTTTTGTCGAAGCGGGCAACGTCACGACTGCGGAAGCGCGGAAACGAAAACAAAAAGAAAAGCGGACGACAGTAGAGACGTGGGGCTCCGCCCACTTCCCCCACACAGAAATCCAAAATGGCGCGTGCGGCACGCGCGTAGGTGGTGCGCTGGCGAAGGGCGCGGTAGCGCGGTCTCCGTGCCGTGCTCGCTGCCCACGCGTTTTCTCTCCGACCGCGCTCGTGTGGCGGCTAGGCACGGCTTTTTCGCGTGAGTTCTTCCCTTCTGCTTCTCCGACCATTCGTTGGGCGGCTTCGACCTTCCTCTCGTGTTTTTTTTTTTATTTATTTATACGACGCTGTTTTTTTTTTCGCACCCACCACCTTGATTGTCCAGCGAACGAGGACATTCGTGCGGAGGCGTGCGGCGCATGGCCGCCGTGAGGCGGCGCTGCCAATCAATGGAGTGACGCCGCGTGAACAGCATTTTTTTCTTGTTTTTCCTGAATGAACGCGCGTACGCGAGGAGAAACCATTCAAGGTACACGTTCGCTCGCTAAGGAGGAGGGGAGAGGCTTCGTCACACATTGGGAGCGCGTTTCGGACACACGCTCTGACTGGGCTGCCTCGACCCCGAATGGGACGAACGGCCCGAGAACAAGAGGTCGTAGAACGCCGTTCTGGCGCCGCACAGTTCGTGTCGACCGAACGTTGCGCTAAGGGCAGCGCAGTCGTTACGAGCCGCGCAGCGCCGGCCTCATTCCGCTGCTACCTTGAAAGGACGAAATAAAAGTCTCCCATTCAGTCGAGCGCGGCCACCCGCGCGCGTCCGTTTCATTTTCCTGCACGGAGTCAGAATGGAGTTGCGACGTACGCGCCTCGCCGTGAGTGACCGCGTCTCGTAGTACTACTACTACGTCGAGGAAAACGGGCGAGGGTGTAGGGGGAGGAAAATGGCACGCGCAGAAGCGACTTCGTCCGCAGGTCGTTCGGTGTCCGTTGACGTGAGACGCGGTTTCCTTCGATGTATGATCCGCATGCACGGGCGCGACGCTCTTTGAGTGGCCACGACGTCGACGTGCAATGCCGGGAACGGCCGGCCAGACCGTGTGAACCGGAAGTGACATGAAAGGCCGGCGATATGCTTGTGCTTCGAGAAGGCCCTCCGTCGAGGCGTGTACACGTGACTTCCGGCTTAACGTACGCGGCTCCTTGTGCGCGTTCTGCATCGTTAATCCGTGCTTCCTCTGGACGCACTGTAGCACCGTCTCATTTCTCGCACTCCCCCGAGGAACCCGACTTGAGGAAAAAGCCACCGACGCGGCATCCGTTCCGTGGGAGACGGAAGCTAATTGTTTCCGCCACTTGAAACGCGCCGTCGCATTTCGACCGTTGCGACGGCTCTTGCGGGGGGTGGGCGTGGAACAGCCGGTGACGCGCCTGGCTTATTTTTGGGTGTCACCAACCGTCATATTTGCTGCACTTTTCAGTTCGTTCACTCCAGAAATCTGGCTGTTTGTTTATTCGGACGTTGTGCGCAGTTTTGTTTTCGCGAGCAACGAACTTGTGGAGATGGGTGCATTTAGCTCTTTCTGGCCCGCGCACCAACTCTGATCTCGACAGGCAGCCGTTGCTGAAGCTTCTTATAATGGTCACCTCCCCTTCTGGAGTGTCGTACAGGTGAAGGTTTGTAAATAGTGTCCGCAGCATCGCGGAGAATAAGCATCTGCTAACGAATCTTGTAGACACTTCCAATTTTCCGGCCTTTGGCTGCCGAGCCCCATTTGTGAAAAACGACATAGGTATACCGGCGTTTTTGTCAGTTGAAGTGTTCTAAAAATTACCGATAATATTCGACTAAAAAATGACTGCTTCTTGGAAAAGGCACCCAAAAAAAGAGTACCGGTAGGGACATGACATAGCACAAACACGAAAAAAAGGATTTTTTTATCATTAATCTATAGCCTGAAGAACTATGATGAACCGTAGTGGTACAACCTAAAATAGTAGATACTCGTACCCATATAAACTGACATCGATTGCGTTATCTACAATGGTTTAAATTATCACAATAGTTTGCTTAATACCAGTTATACACCGATTGTGCACACTAAAAGGAAAGATTATGAGAAATTCCTTCATCTTTGTTTCTACAAGACACACTAGGATTGTGTCTTCTACGATTGGCTTAAAGTAAGCATTGAGTTTTTTGTGTACAAGCTATAGGCAAAACGAATATGATTAAAAAACTGCACATGCAAGCGTGTCAGAACCATAGAGCATGCAATGAAGCGTGAAATAATCATTACACTCTTATAGGCACTCTGTTTCGCAATAAATCCTGGAAAGAGAATAACGTTTTACAAGAATAGCATTACTATTAACTCAGCACATTTTTCTTGAATTCCCATGAACTATACGAGGCTATAATAAGATGTAGCGTGCGTTAAAGTCGGGGTGAACATAAATATCACAAAGCCGGGTTTTGTGCGAAGACATCAGACAGCGTTATAACGCTTAAATAGAGTTAGTATTTATGGCCCCGCCACGGTGGTCTAGTGGCTATAGGTACTCGGCTGCTGACCCGCAGGTCGCGGGATCGAATCCCGACTGTGGCGGCTGCATTTCCAATGGAGGCGTAAATGTTGTAGGCCCGTGTGCTCAGATTTGGCTGCACGTTAAAGAACCCCAGGAGGTAGAAATTTCCGGAGCCCTCCACTATGGCGTCTCTCATAATCATATGGTGGTTTTGGGACGTTAAACCCCCCAGATCAGTTAGTATTTATGCGTCACGAACACGACAAATATACCTGGTTAAATGTCACTTTGACCTTGACATGAAATAATCACCCTCAATGGCATACCAACTCTATAGCGAAGGGGGGGGGGGAGGGGCATACCTACCTTACTCGTCGACCGAAATTTATATATATTGTAGCGAAGCCTCCGAACTCTGACATGGGTCGAACTCTTGAGTACCTCCTAGTGGGGCTACCCAACAAGGACGCCGCTCGCGCTGAGAGCCCGTGCTTGGCCGTGACTGTCGCTATTGTATGTTCTCGCTGGTTGCCGGCTAATAAACGCCTTAACAATTTGGTGGAGAGTGCTGCGATCCCCGTCTATGCCTTTGGAGCTACGATCACGTACCCTGCCATCTACTATGTACCACGACGCTTCTCAGCAAACGCCTCCTCCAATGCCACCCCCTTGTCCCGGTGTCCCCAGAATCCGCGATCCACCCATCTTCACTGGCGCTGATGGCACTGACGTGGAGGACAGGACTGGCTCGCCATTTACAAGCGCGTGAGCATGCCCAACAAATAGGACGAGGACGGCAAGCTGACCAACTTGGTATTCTACCTTGCGGGTGTTGCCAGTTTGTGGTACAACAACCACGCGTCCGATTTTGCCACCTGGTCCGATTTTAAGACCGCAATCATCAACGTCTTCGGAAGCCCTGCTGTTCGCAAGCTGCAAGCCGAGCAGCGCTTACGTGAACGTGCTCAGGAGGCTGGTGAGTCATTCACCAGCTATATTGAGGACGTCCTGGACCTATGCAACAAATCTAGCCACACCATGTCTGAGTCTGACAAGATCCGAAACATCATGAAAGGCATTGACGATGAGGCCTTCACGATGCTACTCGCCAAAAACCTCGGCACAGTGGCTGAGGTCATCACACTGTGCCAGAGCTACGAGTAGCTCTGCCGGCAGCGTTCGATGGCCCGACGCTCCCCACCACGAGCTGCAACGCTTGCTGGCTTGGAGGCCAGTTGTGACCAAGTGGCGTTGATGGCAGACTTGAAGTCCTTCATCCGTGTGGAAATCCCGCGTCAGTTCTCGCTCCTGCCCTTTTCCCACCAACCGACTGTTCAAAAATCGCCTACTACCCTTCTCCCTCCC
Source organism: Rhipicephalus microplus (assembly GCF_043290135.1). Taxonomy (NCBI): domain Eukaryota; kingdom Metazoa; phylum Arthropoda; class Arachnida; order Ixodida; family Ixodidae; genus Rhipicephalus; species Rhipicephalus microplus. The sequence goes on from NC_134708.1 coordinate 134,060,366, forward strand.
ATCCGTCGAGCGATTGAACAGGAAATAGCGGAGGTAATGCCTGCGTACCACCCTCCACAGCATCCGGCTCCTGCGCCCCTGAGTTACGCGCAAGTGGTCGCCAGGCCGCCCCAAGTCGTTCCAGCACCCGCCCCTCTTACTTACGCCGAAGCTGCCGCTCGACCTCCGTCCTTTGAAGCGGCTATGCCCACTACGTATGTTGACGTAACCCCTCAGCCTCAGCTTGTAGCTTCAGTCCACCATGCAGCCAACGTTCCGTCCATCGGCCCTTGCGACATGGGTGAGACCTATTCCGGTGAACAGATGGCGCACACCCGACAACCGGCCCATCTGCTTTGCCTGCGGTTACGCCGGTCACGTGCCCCGTTATTGCCATCGCGTACAGCCGGCAACGATTTCTTCACCTGTTGGTGGCCGACTCAGCCGTCCTTATCGCGAAGAACCGCCGTCTATGCCACCTCTGTCTCGCCCAGGTCCATCTCGAAGATCGCCGTCTCCACGACGTCGTTCCCTGTCCCCCATGCGGACAAGTGCGGCTGCTCATGAGCGGGAAAACTAGTCGTCGCAGTCCCTGAGGCAAGGACTGCGACGCTATCGCAATGTGAAAGCCCTCAGAGCAGCCCCTCGAATGTCACTGAGGTGCTTGTGGACGGTGTTTGTGCATCGGCTCTTATTGACACTGGAGCTGCCGTATCCGTTATTGATGAAAAACTCTGCCACTTACTTCGAAAAGTGACGACGCCACTTTCTGGGTTGTCCCTCCGTACTGCAAGTTTGTACCACATTCATCCTACAGCAGGGTGCACAGCTCGCGTTGTCATCCAGGACGTTCTGTATGTCGCCCAGTTCATCATCATTCCGGCATGCTCTCATGACGTCATCCTGGGATGCGACTTTCTCTCCCGCCATGACGCCGTCATCCATTGCGCCGCCGCCGAAATTGAGCTCTCACCCTTCTCGCATTTGACGCCAGAAGACAGTCCCTCGACACTGAGCAAGATTCTAACGGAAGACGATACAACAGTGCCTCCAAACTCGACGACGGCTGTGTCTGTCTACTGCGCCGGTCTCTCCGACACCATTGCACTTGTTTCGCCATCTGACCACGCTTGCAGCAAGAAAGGGTTGCTAGTACCTTTCACGACCATGCAGGTCAACCAGGGCAACGCTGCTATTTTTGTAACCAACCCGTCCCCGCACACTGTAACCTTGATTCGAGGGGAATGTCTCGGCAGAGTGGAACCAGTCGACGACGCACAAGTCCTGGACGTACCCGATGACACGCGCTGTCCCAGGTCGCGTACCATCAATGCTGTTTCCACTTCTGATTCGTCATCTGCTTATGTATTTGGCCCCTCGATCGCTGACAACCTTACGGCCGTACAGCGTTCCCAACTTCTGGACCTGTTGCAAGAATATCGTTCTTCTTTCGATGTCGGGCGAAGTTCTCTCGGTCGCACGTCCGTTGTTACGCATCGCATCGACACTGGTGCCCATACACCTTTATGGTAACGTCCATATCGCGTGTCGCCTGCTCAAAGGCGAGTAATTAATGATCAGGTTGACGATATGCTCCGACGCGACGTTATTCAGCCCTCGGACAGTCCATGGGCGTCTCCTGTTGTTCTTGTTGCAAAGAAAGACGGTTCTGTGCGGTTCTGTGTGGACTACAGACGGCTCAATAAGATTACTCGCAAGGATGTTTATCCACTGCCGCGCATCGATGACGCGATTGACAGCCTTCATGGAGCCGATTTTTTTTCTTCTCTCGATCTGCGCTCGGGGTACTGGCAAGTACCAATGGCTGACGACGTTCGACCAAAGACCGCCTTCGTCACGCCAGACGGCTTGTACGAATTCAACGTCATGCCGTTTGGTCTATCTAATGCACCTGTGACCTTTGAGCGCATGATGGACACCATTCTGCGCAACTTGAAATGGCACACCTGCTTGTGTTACCTCGATGACATTGTTGTGTTCGCCCCAGATTTCTCCACGCATCTCACACGTCTGAAAGAAGTTTTCGCACGTGTGAGCAATGCCGGCTTGCAACTAAATCTGAAGAAGTGCCGCTTTGCAGCACGGCAACTCACCATCCTAGGGTACGTCGTGTCTAAGGATGGCATTCTTCCTGACCCAGCCAAGCTTCGGGCCGTGGCTGAATTCCCCAAACCTGCGTCCGTCAAAGAACTGCGTAGTTTTGTGGGCCTGTGCTCATACTTCTGACGCTTCATACGAAACTTTGCCACGATCATATCACCACTGACAAAGCTTTTTTGAAGTAACGGGCCGCTCCATTCGTGGTCATCTGAGTGCGACGACGCGTTCGCGAAGCTCCGCCATTTGTTGACGTCGCCTCCCATTCTACGCCACTACGACCCTACAGCCGCAATGAAGGTGCACACGGACGCCAGCGGTGTAGGCCTAGGCGCTGTCCTGGTGCAGTGAAAACCCGGATTCCCTTAATATGTCGTAGCATATGCAAGCCGTACGCTCACGAGAGCCGAGGCAAACTACACCGTCACGGAGAAAGAGTGCCTGGCGATCGTCTGGGCCCTTACAAACTTTCGACCTTATTTGTATGGTCGCCCATTCGATGTCACCGACCATCATGCACTATGCTGGCTTTCATCATTGAAGGATCCCTCAGGCCGTCTCGCCCGTTGGGCTCTTCGCTTACAAGACTACGACATCCGTGTGCTGTACCGCAACGGACGCCAGCATGCTGACGCTGATGCCCTCTCACGCTCCCCTCTACCTCAAGACGGCGTGCCCTGCTCAGTAACCTCAATTGCTGTATCTGCCATCGATGTTGACATCCTCGCTATTGAACAGCGAAAGGATAATTGGATCGCCCCGCTGATCGACTTGCTCTCTGATCCATCCGCAACACCATCCACGCGTGCCTTGCGTCGTCGAGCTCACCATTTCGACATCCGTGACAGCCTCCTACACCGACACAATTACGACTCCGATGGCCGGCAGTGGTTACTCGTCATACCCCACAGTCTGCGGTTGGAGATATGTGAATCTTTCCATTCTGATCCGCAATGTCCGCACTCTGGCGTATTCAAAACTTACCACCGCCTTCGACAACGCTACTTCTGGCGCAGGATGTACCGCTACGTGCAGCAGTTCGTTCACTTTTACCTCACTTGCCAACGCCGTAAGCCGTCAGCACACATGTCGCACGCTGGTCTGCAACCGTTACCTCGCCCTGACCGTACTTCTGGACGCGTAGGTATCGATTTGTATGGACCACTTCCTCTGACGTCGGCTGGTAACCGCTGGGCCATCGTTGCCGTTGACCATTTAACGCTATACGCCGAAACCGCCGCTTTCCCTGCGGCTACTGCGCGCGATGTTGCGTCCTTCCTGCTGCATCGAATCATACTGCGCCACGGACCACCCCAAGAGCTTCTCAGCGATCGAGGCCGTGTCTTCTTGTAGGAAGTCGCCGAAGCCATTCTGACGGAGTGCCATTCTGTCCACCGCAAAACTACTGCTTACCACCCACAGACGAATGGCCTCACCGAACGATTTAACCGCACCCTCGGCGACATGCTCTCGATGTACGTCGCTGCCAACCACTCGAATTGGGACAATATACTGCCCTTCGTCACCTACGCCTACAACACCACCCCTCAGAGGACGACCGGTTTTTCACCTTTCTACTTGCTGTACGGAAGGCACCCGTCGCACACTATGGACACGATACTCCCGTACACGCCGGATCCATCTGATGTTGAATTCCAATGGCGGAGTCGGTGCAGCCGACCGACTTCGCGAGCGAGCACTCGACTCTGGCGTAGAGCAAATCCGCCATCGGAACACAACCCGCCCTGCTGGAGCAAGGCGGAAGCTGCCGCGTTACCCAGGATACCTTGCGCGTGGTCTTTTCCGCTGTCTGTTTTCCACGTGGTTTACCAGCATCGCCGCATCGTTCGTTTGCTTGTTCAGCGCTATTCACCTGTGTGGAATGGATATCACGCCAAGCGTGCAACAGCTATTGTCCACGATGTCTGCTGTCGCTATCGAGTAGCAGAAGCATTGCCGCACGCTTTGCCGAGGTAGCCGAGCCGTCCGTGCCGTCCACAATTATCAACACAACTCGCGCCGCGCCAGCCACGCCCCCAAGCAGGCAAACGTGTTAAAGGAAATACGTCACGTGGAGTTCCGGTCCACTCCACCGATTTCGGTGGAGCAGTTTTTCCTGCTCCACGGAGGGACTCCCACTCTGAATCCCCTCCGGCTCTCTCATTGGAACTTTTGACTCCCGCTCTCACTCTGTCATTAGAACACGCTTGCTCTGAAAGGAGGAGAAAAACTTGCTCCGACTCCGCCATTGGAATTCAACATGAGTGTACACCTATTTCCGAGACAGCCAGGCTTGCTGAAGAGTGTCGCGAGCTTGCCAAGACTTTTACGACGCAAGAGCAAGAGCGGCAGAAGTGTATTCGTGATGGCTCCACCACTTCTGAGCCCACGTTCTTTCCTGGTGCGCTTGTATGGCTCTCGATCCCGACCTCTGCAGCTGGCCTCTCTTCCAAACTACGTCCAAAATACGAAGGCCCCTACTGTGTCATCGAGCGCACCTCACCCGTCAACTATCTGATCGAACCCGTTGAACAATCTTCGGACATGCGCCGCCTTGGGCGAGACATCGTCAACGTGGAGCGCCTGAAGGCTTATTATGACCTGCTCATAGTAACAAGCTGTTAGGTCGCCAGGCGGCTCCCTCTTCGACCCCGGGGTAATTGTAGCGAAGCCTCCGAACTCTGAAATGGATTGAACTCTTGAGTACCTCCTAGTGGGGCTACCCAATAAGGACGCCGCTGGCGCTGAGAGTACGTGCTTGGCCGTGACTGTCGACATTGTATATTCTCGCTCGTTGCTGGCTAATAAACGCCTTAACAATATATATATATATATATATATATATATATATATATATATATATATATATATATATATATATATATATATATCATAAACACAGCATGCACTGGGACAACACATATATGCGCGTCATGCATGTATACAGTGTTACACGTGACGCTTCTTACCTCGCAACTTTCCGCATGAATACAGTTATGTTGATCGTGGCCTCCCCAATATTATATCTAAATGTATCATTTAATGATTTTTTTTATATCACTAAAAGCAGCTCACAAATAAAGCTCACAAACAAGTGCCCACATAATCGCTGCTAATAGGAAATGAGGGACAGAAGACTCCGATGGGTCACAGAGACCTGCAGTCCGTCTTCAGTTAATGCGCATGCAGCGAATGTTTGCTGTTCAACAACGCACAGGAGAACTCTCTCGCCAGCACTACCTTGGAGGTCATGATCCCATGCTTCTATATAACTAGGTGGCGAGTGAACAGTTGTGTAGCGCCAGCAGTCTTTTATTTTAATAACGAAACTTCCTAGCCGACGCTGCCTGCATCAGCGTTCCGAGGCGAGAGAGAGAAGGAGCATAGGAGAGGAGAGAGATGGGGGGTAGGGACGCGCATGCGCAATAGGGTAGTAAACAACCCTGGGAGGTATTTCTAGAGGAGGGAGAGCGAGCGTAGGCTAGCAGACGCTGTCGGCGTTGCGAGGGCAGAGAGGGAGAACGTAGGACAGGAAATAGGGGATGTGCATGCGCAGTAAGAGTGGTCACGGCGCACACCGGATTGAAGTCGACCATAAGATGCTTCGTATCTAAAAAAAAAAACGAGAAGGGGAATTATTGCAGTGAGGCGCCCAACCAGTGACCTCGTGCTCCTGAGTGCGCGACTCCAACTACTATGCCACAGAGCAACCGCTTTAGGTAATGTTAACGGCGAGCCCTTTATATACACCATGTACCGCTGGTGGTCCTCAGAGCTCGGCAACTTCAGCGCGTTTCCGTCATCAGTAAGAGATGTCATGACGGGCGTGTGCGCTTGAGAGGCCGAACTATATGAAACGTTTTTGCCGGCGTTTCCTGGCGTTGCGTCTCTCGGCGTCACGATATAAACGCCGCTAGAAAGTGTGGCCAGCCACATCGAAAGTGCTGAGGCCAGCGGTGGCGCAGCGTCACACATTGTATCAAAAAGAATGAACCCGACACCTCGCAAATCAGTGTCAATGGAGTAGCAAGAAATATTCCTAAATACAGGTTTTACTTCTCATTCATAGTTCTGAGGTGAAGGAAACAAATCACAGTGCCACCAAAAAGCTTTCTTTTGATGATGATGATGATGTTTGTGGTCGTCTCTTTTGTATCAGGTGGACACCTTGCGCTATCTTGACCGGAACGATAAAATCAACAAATTATCACAAAAATACACATCTCAAAGTTACGATAAGTCCATGAATATTACAACTGTTCAACGTTCCACTCACCCCCACATAAAAAGCCTTGCTTTTGTTATTGATGTTGCGGCCAGGGGGTGCACATTGGCGGCTCGGCTACCACTTCTATACGGTGCGTTGCAGCCATCCACGAAGCCAAGCGCCTCAGGTAGTATGGCGGCATCTGGTTGGTGAGGTGACAGATGTGTGCACTGAAGAACAATGTGTTCAATGTTTTCATCGTCCTCCTTGCATGTCCTGCCCTGCACAGTACTTTCAGCCAACGACGGGTCAGAGTGACGTCGATACACTTTAGTTCGGAGCGCTCCAGCACGGGCCTCAAACAGCAGGGCGCTGCCGACACTGTTGTCATATTGATGCTTCGTAAAGATGTTCATCTTGTGCGCTCTGTAGAGGGCCAGGCTTGGTTTTTTTCTTCATAGCAAAATCGACGTCTTCGCTTCCTGTACTCGGATTCGTACCCCCACTGACCATTTTTCCTGACTGTCCTCCTGGACGGGGTCAGCAAAACGGGGGGGGGGGGGAGGTACTTTCTGCACAGGTTGTCAAGACACTCGTTGTGTACGGATGCCTTTTAAGGCAGTATACCTAAATACACGCTGGGCCCGTCGCTGATGATTTATGAGGCGAGGACGGGCTTCGTAGGCGGCCTTGCTCCTGGCCACGCGTGCCTTATAACTTGACCTATACGAGGTCACTCTGAACCGCCTCAAGAGCTACACGTCCGTGACGCTCCAGCGCCAGTCGCCCAATTTCACCATGACCTCTTTCAAACTACTGGCACAGGACACCTCTACTGGCGTGTTGCGGTGGACTAGCAGATGACGGCGTTGGCGCATGTCAGCAGTGGTCATGGAAGAAAAAAGGAAGGAACCTTTCCTTCCTCCGTGGCACTGGTACATGTGCTACTTTTTTCTTTATTTGTAGCGCCAGCTGTTAAGAAAAAGACAAACTGGAAACTCACAATGTATGACCTTTGAGCTTGGAAGTTGTACAGTTTTGAGGCCACGTATTCAGCTAATACACTCAGGACTCTTAACCCTACCCATGGACTGGAGAATGGCGCTCGAAAACGATTCCAGGAATTTCAGAGCGCTTGCTGTCGGAGCTTCTGAGTAACAAGCTAAGTGAAGTACAAGCATCAGTTGAGAACTTTCACGTCACCCAGAACACGGCAGTGACGGGATAAATCCGAAATGGGTGGCAGCCATTTAGGTAGCAGCGACGTTGCTGTTACGCAGTGGAAGTCGCTGGCAGCTGTGCGCTAATTGGATCTCCACCCATCAACTCGCTTCCGGCGTTGGCGCCAACGGTGCAAATATCTGGATCCTCCAGAAGTGGACGTTTTGGCAACCGTCACCGCTGAAGCCGATGCCTAGTGACGCCGGCGTACGAAACGCGGTGATGAAGCCGGCAAAAACGTTGCATATAGTTCGGCCTTAAAGCTCGTCGTGCCGCGCCACACCTCGCGTCGCTGAGCGCGCAAGCCTTCACATGGCGTGATCAAAGTGAGTGAGTGAGTGAGCAAACTTTATTTAACCAGCGGATTGAGGCGTGGGCCTAAGCCGCGCCAGAGGTGGTGGAGAGACCATGTCTCTCAGCCGCCTCCCGTGCTCGCTGGATGGCCCATATTTGATCTGTCCGATCTGAGCTGATCAGCGCGGCTCTCCACCGCGCCCCAAGCTGTTCTGAGGAGACTGCATTGGCGTCCTGTATCTGTGTGAATTCCCATAACATATGCTCTAGGGAGGCGCGTCTCATGCTACATAGTTTACACGAGTCATCTGGGTATAGTTCGGGGTAGATGCGATTTATGTGCTTCGGGTTGGGAAATGTTCTAGTTTGAAGTCGCCTCCAGTCAACCTCCTGAGATCTGTCTAATGTGGAGCTAGGGGGTGGAAATCTGCGCCTCGACTTTTGGTAGAATTGGATAATGTCGCAGAACCTAAACATTCTGTCCCTCTCCCACCACTGATCTCCTCTCAGTACCTCATGTGAAGCTCCATTGCAAGTGCGGTAAGTGAGACCTCGCGCTACGCGGTGAGCCTCCTCGTTGAGGTTGGGAATGAGGGACGCACACGGGGTGTGGGCTGGGAACCATATAATATACCTTTCTTCGAATTCCTCTGATTATATCAGATTTGCCTTGCGGAGGAGTATGTTGGCTGCCTCGGGAGATATTCTTCCTCGTGCATAGTTACGGATTGCCGACTGCGAGTCGCTGATGACATACCTACACTTTGGGGAAATTATGGCCTGCGCAATAGCCACATCTTCCGCGATTTCTGAATTATGCGAGCGTATGGAGGACGCGTTTACGCATTTTCGGTCGGTGTTTATTACTGCCGCAACGTAGGATTTGTGACTAGGGTACTCCGCTGCGTCTACGAACAACGCCTCCTTGTCTCTGCCGTAGGCCTTGAGTAGAGTTCTAGCGCGACTTTCTCTTCTGCCCTGATTAAATTCGGGGTGCATGTTTTTGGGCAGATTGGGGACCTGGATCTTTTCCCTGATCACCTTTAGAACCGACACTTTACTTCCTTGTTGCCTATGGTAATTTATCCCCAACTTGTCAAGGATACACCGTCCTGTGCGCGTGCTGGCTAGTCTCTCCAACTGGGCAATCTGTTGCGCTTCTATCAGTTCCTCTAAAGTGTTATGTAAGCCCAGTTGAAACAGTTTTTCGTTGCTCGTGCTATCTGGAAGGCCCAAAGCTTGTTTGTACGCCTCTATAGTATGAGTGCGTAGATTTTGAGTTTTTCGGCTGTATACCAGTTTAGATATGCCACTACATATATAATGTGACTTATGGCGAATTAATAAATAAGCCTGATGACGTTAGCCTCTTTCATGCCTTGGTGTTTGTTGGTGACTCTCTTGATTAGCCGTATTGCGTTGGTGACTTTGGTTACTAACCTCTTGACGGTTTCACCGTTTGTACCCTTAGACTCGATGATGAGTCCAAGGACTCTGATTTATTGCACTATAAGAATAGTCCTGCCGTTTTTGGTGTGAATTTGGATCTCTTCGTAAGCACGGTCCCAGTTGTATCCCTTGGGTGGCCTGCCTTTAAGCGTGGGGTGATAGAGGAGGTGTTCGGATTTATCTGGCGAGCACTCGAGGCCAGTACCTTCAAGATACTCCTCAATAGTGGTGACGGCTTCCTGTAGTCTCTGCTCTATCTCTCCGTCACTACCTTCACACGCCCAGATGGTGATATCATCTGCATATATAGAATGATGTATTCCGTATATTGAGTTCAGCCACGCCGGGAGTACTATCATTATGAGATTAAACAGCATTGGCGATATGACCAAACCCTGTGGAGTACCAGCACTGCCCATAAGCCTTTCCTCAGATCTCAGTTCTCCCATTACGATGGATGCCATTCTGTCTGTTAGGAAGTCCTTGACATAGTTATACGCTCTCGATCCTAAGCTTAATTGGCAGATCTGATGTAAGATAGCCGTATGCGATGCTTTGTCGAAGGCTTTTTTAAGGTCTAATCCTAAGATCGCCCGGGTAGCTCTTGTTCTGTTGTCTAGAATCTGCTGCTTAATTTGCAGCATGGCGTCTTGCGTGGAGAGCCGTGTGCGGAACCCCAACATGGAATCTGGGTAGATTTCGTTCTCCTCAAGATAAGTGTTGATTCTGTCTAGAAAAGCGTGTTTCGTCAGCTTCCCAGCACCATATGTTAGTGATATGGGGCGTAAATTCGATAGATCGGGGGGTTTCCCGGGCTTGGGGATGAGGATTACTTTAGCTTTTTTCCACTGTTTTTGGTATAGTGCCCTCGGTCCAGCACTCGTTAATATATTGCGTGATGTTCTCTATGGCTTGGTCGTCAAGGTTCCGTAGTGTTCCGTTAGTGATCCCGTCTGGTCCCGGTGCAGATTTGGTGTTTAGCTTCTGTAGCGCAGCCCTGATTTCAGCCACAGTAAACTCCTCATCTAAGAGCTCGTTCGGGCCTCCGGAATATGGTCCGTGCTCTATGACAGGCATGGCGGGAATGTATGTGTTGCTAGCCTCAGCGATAAAGTCCTCCTCACTGCCGTTATACCGGTGCATCAGTTTACGCAAGGTTTGCTTGTGTGCTGATTTGGTGTTATCTGGGTCTAGCAGGTGTTTGAGCATGCGCCATGTCTGACTAGCATTCATTTGGCCATCGAGACTATTACAAACTTGGTCCCATTGCTGTTTGCTTAGCTGCTTACAATGTTCTTCGATCTGTTTGTTCAGCTTGGCTATGCGCTTGCGCAAGGGCCTGTTGTGCCTCTGTCCCCGCCATCTATTTTGCAGTGATTGCTTGGCCTCCCACATGTGTGCGAGACGGCTATCAATCTGCTCTAGGGGTGGACTTGAAGTGAAACTTCGCGTTGCCTTGCTGACGTCGTTATTGACATCTTTGATCCAGTCTTCTATATTGCGGATAGGGTCTTGTTTTTTCGCGTTTCTGACTTTCCGAAACTTATCCCAGTCAGTCCATCTAATCTGTCTCTGAATTTTTGCGGCAGCTATGGTTTCTATCCTGATTTCTAATATTCGATGATCACTCCCCAGATCATCGAATGTGTTTTTCCATTTAGCGGTCCCCGCGTTACGAACTAACGTTAAGTCTGGAGTGGTGTCTCTTGCAAGCCCAGTTCCCATACACGTAGGGGAGTCGGGGTCAGTGATGAGAGTTAAGCCTGTTTCTTGAATATCCTGCCATAGCGTTTTTCCTTTGGCTCTTGTGTATCCGTGTCCCCAAGCACTCTGAGGAGCGTTAAAGTCTCCACCTATGACGAGTGGATTGGGTCCCGCTATATATACGGCCTTCTTAAAGAGAAGAAGGAAGCGTTGTCGTATGTGTGTGGGATTGCTGTACAAATTCAGAATAAATATGCTCGGAGATTTTTTTCTTGTAGGGGCAAGTTGTACGAGAATATGCTCAATTTCTGTGATGCGGGTGTCGTGGCAGATTGCTACGAGTCCCTTCCTTACTAGAGTGGTTAGTGTTCTAATATCTCCTGTTGAGGGGCCGATCGCCTGATATCCCGGTAGCTTAGCTAAACCATGGGTTTCCTGCAAAATTAGAACATCCGGTTTGGTCCTGTCTCTAAGGTGTTGTTGCAGGACTGCTCTTTTCCCCTCATAGCTCATGCAATTCCACTGCCAAATAATTAAGTCCCTTTTTCTGGGCTTACCTATTTTGAGTTGGCTATAGAAGAGGGAGGAGGGTGAAAGGAGACAGGCCTCATGAAATTAGTTGATATAGCCACTGATGTGGTGCCTTGAGATAAGTGTGAATTGCCTTCAGTGCTCATCGGAAGGTTGGAAGCTGGAAGTACCGGAGGTGTCCTAGGGTTGAGATTAACTACGTTAGCTTCGAGTTTATCTAGTCTATTCATGATCATGGATATTGCAAGCGAGAGGTTGTTGGTTGCCTCTGCCTGTTCCTTAACTGCTTTCTGTATTTCGGACAGTGTTTGATTAATGTTCGAGGTTTGCGCCGTAGTTTTGTCATTCGACACCTGAGCTTTTCTTTATAGAGGTGGCGGGGTACTGTCCTCGTCCATTCGGTTATCTGGCATTTCTTCGAGGTGCTCTTGGGCCGCGGAACGCACTTGACTAGAAGTTCTATTTGTGCAGTTTTTAAGACTTTGAATTTCCCGAGTAAGTTGTGATATCAATTCTCTAAGCTCAGCGTTTTCTTTTTTCAGCTCCGCTATATCACTGACATTATGCGCAGTCTCCCCCGAAGGCTCAGGGCGCGTCCCTTTAGCCACGTCTGACCAGCTCACCGTGAATGCCGGGTTCCCTTGATGGCCATTGCCACCCTTTGGCTTAGACCGGGATCTGGAACGGGATGTAGTGCGCCTTCTCGGTCCCGGAGACTGGGTGGTGTGGCCGCGGGGCGTTGCGCAGGACCAGGACATTGATCTGGACCCAGGCGTTGCCCTCGTCCGGAATTTGGACCTCCCGCGTTCGGTTGGCTTGGTGGTAGGGGGGTAGTTCTCCTCGAGCGTCTCTTGAAGTTGTCGGAACCACTGGCGTTGTTTAACGATGTAGGTTGTCTTGAACTTGGCCTTGCAGAGTTTTTCAGCCGTGGGATGATCCTTGCCGCACAGCTGACATCGTGGCTGACAGTGGTGGTCCTCGCTCGGATCAGGTGTTCCACAACCCGCACATAGCTTGTCGTTTAGCCTCCAACACACGTCACTCCTGTGGCCAAGTCTGTTGCATTGTTTGCAAAAGTCAACTTGTTTCCTGTATAGTGCACATCGTGTGAGCACTCCTCTGTACATAACGTGCGTCGGGACTCTGCTGCCGTCAAAAAGGACTATCACTGTCGTGGTGTTGCCAAGACGTTTGGCTGCGATCGCCGTAGGATTTCGGGTTGTAATAATAGCTGCGGTGACGTCCCGTGGGGTTTCGTTCAAAGGAACTCCTTTGATTACACCTTTGGCAGTGAGTTCCGGGGCCGTCTCGTATGCTCCCACCTCATACAACTTGTCGTTGGCTTTGATGTGCTTGATGTCTTGGTACTTGTCTGCATGGTCTTGGTTTGGGGTGCTAACGACCAAGATGTTTTGAAAATTATTCGACAAATCGTGTCCGTCTCTCTTTCTTCATAAGGGATCTCGGCCGCTTCATACACAGCTTTGTCTAGCTCCGTTAAGCTGAGCTTGGATAGCTGTAGTCCTCCTCTTGGACTTATAACTATCTTGAAGTCGCCTGTCGGCAGTCTTGGCATTTTGCTGGCTCTGATTATCCGGGATATCAGATTTGCACCGCGCGTTCTAGGCGTTCGGGTAGGGCTAGGGCTACCACGGCGTTCCTGGCTGCCTTTCTTCGCACGTTTTCTGTTTTGAACTTCTGTCCACCCGTTGCCTGTGTCATCTTCCTGTTGGGTGACGCCTTCGTCTTCCCGTTGGGTGGCGTCTTCATTCTGCTGCGATAGCTCCATCATTGATGATTACGGCCTGTATGGCGCGAACGCCGAGGCCTGGCTATCGTGAGGCCGCCCCAGTCGACGCGGAGCGCCGGTCGTAGGAATAAGAGACGCTGCTTGGTGGGGGCTGGTTTTCGGTCGCAAAATCTCGAAAAATGATCACCCACCTTAGAATATGGTCTCTTCGGATTCTCGGTGACGAGAAGAATCAGATGGTATATAAATCCGAGCGGTGCCTGGCTGTATTCGCTGCAAAATCATTCTATGAGGACGGAGCCGACGTGAAGAGCGTCCATTCGCCTCGGTGACCGCAGCGCCTCCTCCCGTGATCAAAGTGCGTATAAAAGTTCTCTAGCGTGGTGGCTGACTCGCGCGCGCGCTTGTCTAGGGATTCGGGCGCTTTGTACTTCTTGTGCTACCACCGCAAGTTCGTTTTGAAGTTACAGTAGTTCAAGAGAGTACGGACGTCACTTCGGTCGCTGCCACAGCCACGTTCATAAAATTAGCGCGCTACTCACACACGAAGAAGTAAAAAGTGTGCCGTAGTTCACGTTCATCCTGTGTATGTATACCTAAGCGTTTATTTTGTGCATATTTCTGTTTGAGAAGCGTGATTTAGGTGGCCAGATCTGACAATTGTTTTTCCCCGCTCGTCCTGTGTAGGCTCATTTCGTGGGTGCTTTCTACTTGAGGTGTGTGCTTAAAGTTTCGTGCCCGGTTCTTGGCGTGACATTGCAATTTGTTACTGCACCATACGTTTCTTCGCACTTGTAGCAAAACAGTGCTCAATAAATGCTGAATACCTGAGCGAGGACGTGTACGGTACACTTTCGTGTTATAACGATTCATAAAAAGAACGTTCAGCCACGTGTTTTTTAGTTTTACATACACGTATGCACACGGGCTGGCACTCTTGGTTTTCTGGGCACTTGGGCAAGGAAGGCCACTTGGAACAACCCTACCACCAAGCGCAAGAACTCCTCCGCCGCGACGATCAATCAGCCACTGATGAGCTGGGCCCAGACATGCAGCTATAAGCCTCATTACTCACTGTCACGAAATCACTACAGGGTAAAGACAGGCGATAGTACCCCTTACCCCACACAAAGCTCGAACTCTCTCAATAGATAGGCTTCGAATGCTATAAGCGAGATCGTACCCACCACGAGGTCGACTCACTCATTAAAACTCGGACTTGACTCCACAATGCCCAGATTGCGCTGAACTTTAGCGCCCTCTCCCACGTGCTGTGGCAATGCCCCAACTGTATACCTCAGGGACCTCTCACCTGTGAGCTCGACAGGAAAGACGCACTCAGGAGCTCCGAGATCCACCACCAACTAATGGCAGTCCCATGGGCCCAAGTACTGGCGGAACGCTCCGACCCCTACTCAGGTGTCCTATACAATAGATGCTCTTAGGGTGTCCCTTGTGGACCCCCTGGTAGCTCAAACTCCTTAGAACCTCTCAATAAAGCTTTTAACTGGCGGCCTGCCTCTTTATTGCATTGAAAATGGTTAATTTCTGCAATATTTTTAGAGAAAAAAATGGCAGCATATCCACGGAGGGAATGATAGGGAGTGGGGTGTAGCATTCGCCCGTCCATTCGTTCTTGCTTCCGTCCGTTCCTGCGTACGTCTGTGTAACCATCCATGCGTCCATCCACCCATCCGTGCGTGCGTCTGTTCGTGCGTCCGTTCCTGCGTTTGTCCATGCATCCGCGCCTGCGTCCGTTCATGCGTCCATCCATGCATCTGTCTAAGTGTCCGTTCGTCCATCTATTCAGCACTCCAAGTACCACCATCTCGCATCTTTTCATGATATATTCTCCATAGAGAAGCACCGCCATCCAGCGGACATTTCAAGGACTAAACGGGAGGTGGCACATGCACACTTTCTTACGGCTTGCGCTTCGGGTTTACTTCCCACCTTTAACCACCTCGAGTTCATGGTATATACTAGTTCACTGTATTCATGGCTATGCGGCCCAGCGCTCGCTAAACCTTTCTAAAACCAAGAAGGTTACACCCAGCGAGTATAACGTAGCAACCCTTTCTTGTCAGATCATGCTCAATGTACATGCCAATAGCTGCTAATGGGGATCGCAGCATGCGCGTTACCTAAAGGCCGAATGCTCCTGTCTCTCATTCCCCCTTAGCAGCCATTAACATGAGCATTGAGCACTATCTTTTATTGTTCAACAACGCACAGAAGAAATCTCTCACCGGAACCACCTTGGAGGTCAAAATCGTAAGGACCGCTATTTCGGGTATGTGCCACTGGTGGTTACGTACTACGAGGGACGCACAAGCCACACCAAAAGGAGCTTCGCCCCTAAAATTTTGGTCTCGGGAAAGCTTTACTATTTCCCGGAATCTCGTCGGGGCGTAGTCGGTAGAAAAATTTATTCTAAGAGTCCTTCTCGCAGCAACACGAAATTTGGTTTGCATATTATGCAAAACCGTTCGGGTAAGCAATTTAAAACCCAATAACGTTAAACTTTTTGATGTAATATACACTTCCAGAAATATCGCCGAAATGATTATAGTAACTACGTAAACACGGAGGAAAAATATGTATGTATTAAGATACCAAAGAAGAAATGCCAAAGAGGTATAGTAAGACCCGTTTCACAAGCTGACATTATTTTATCCACCATCCAAATATCCTGTATACAGAGATGGCTTTGAGAATGAGTGAAGCTAAGAAAATTCGCAGGAAATATTTTATCGAGAATTTAAAGTCGGTTTTTGGATGGCACCCCTGCGGACTCCGACAGTCGTCAGGCTGCCGCTCCAATTCTGGCGAGTTTACGCACTATTATGGTTGGTTGACGTCAGATAACATTCGTTAAGTCCGCTTGTGCGTCCGCAATGGAGCCAGGGCGCGGAAAGGCAGCGGAAACGACATGATTCTCGCGTAGACGCGACGAGGAGCTTGTGCAATGCCGTGGTCTTAGGATGCAGCAGGAACAGAAATTGGCTTTGAAAAACACGTTGAATTTCTCAAAGTCACAATCGTTAATTCTCAAAGTCACATTCGCGCTTACGAGTATGTTTAGTACGCTTTTTACAGCTGGTTTTTATTATAAAGCAGAAAAAAATTGCATATTATCCACGGAGTGAATGATGATGATTGGGGCGAAGTTTCGGAATGTTTTATCGGAAAACCGCGAATTCGTCTGTCTGTCTGTCTGTCTGTCTGTCTGTCTGTCTGTCTGTCTGTCTGTCTGTCTGCCTGCCTGCCTGCCTGCCTGTCTGTCTGTCTGTCTGTCTGTCTGTCTGTCTGTCTGTCTGTCTGTCTGTCTGTCTGTCTGTCTGTCTGTCTGTCCCGCCGCGGTGGTCTAGTGGCTAAGGTACTCGGCTGCTGACCCGCAGGTTGCAGGTTCGATTCCTGGCAGCGGCGGCTGCATTTCCGATGGAGGCGGAAATGTTGTAGGCCCGTGTGCTGAGATTTGGGTGCATGGTAAAGAACCCCAGGTTGTAGAAATTTATGGAGCCCTCCACTACGGCGTCTCTCATAATCATACGGTGGTTTTGGGACGTTAAACCCAACAAATCAATCAAATCAATGTCTGTCTGTCTGTCTGTTACTCACACTAGCACCACCTGCAGAGACATCCATAAACTAGGCGGTCACGAAGCGGTCACAGTTAATCCACGGCTTTAGGAGCTTCCCCCTAAAAATAAAAGTTTCCATGTCAGTACTCCTATGCTTAGAAGAAACGAGCATGCATTCACCACAGTCAGATACATGGATCATTTGCGATTTCTCAAAACATGCAGACTCTGCATTTAGTATTTTCGAAACGGCAAACTGGCCTCGTCTTGTAGAAGAACTTTCAAGAGGTTCCGTCATTTGAAGTTTGTGGTGGCTGGTTCGCCACGCCAGCTGCACATTTCAGCCTGCAACTGTGGTTCATTTCCGGTGCCAGGGGGCGATTAAGCTTCCGATAAGCGATATCAGAACGGAAGAATCTGGGCACGCCTAAGAGTCGTTCCTTAGCTACACAACCGTTGAGGGGGCGATAACCACAACGCCTATTGCTTGTCGTTCCGAAACTCGTTTCCCGATCGTTTTTCTGACGTTAGGACGACGTCCGGGTATACGACTACGAGTGTCGCGCTGCTGGGACTCTTTGCGCAACGAGTGACCTCGGTTTCAACAAAGCAAGGACATCGAATGAAGGGGAACGCGTTCCGCTGTATACACGTAAAGGGGAACCGGTGCTGTGTGCGGTGGGAGTTGTGATGGGCGAGAATTATTTGGCCGGTGTGCGCTTTCAGCTTCAGCGCAAGCGTGTAATGCATGTAATTGATGGTGTGCACAGTAAGCGTCAGTGTGTTTGAAGTGTATGCACTGGATAGGGTCCAACCCACATCCCACCGAAAACGCTGTTCACGTCTTCTGTTTTTCTCTCAACTGGCTTCGAGTAGAGGGAGCAGTTTTTTAGCGGCGAAACTTCTTAATCCATGGGTCGTGCGTCCTTGATGTATGTATATTCGTAGGTAGCCACTTGTAGCCACATGTACGTTAGATGGTGGCACTCCTATATGATGATTGTATGAAGAAAAAAATGCGAAATGGTGGTACTTGGAGTGTTCACTAGATGGACGGACGGACGGATGTCTACATACATACATACATACATACATACATACATACATACATACATACATACATACATACATACATACATACATACATACATACATACATACATACAGATTGACAACCACACAGATGGATGGACAGACGAACGGATGAAGAGATGGACGGACACACGTACAGATATACAGACAGACTGGTGCTCGCACAGACGAATGGACAAACAAACAGACAGACGTGGACGAACGGACGGAAAGATGGACTATTTCCTGTTTACCAATAAAACCTTCAGAAGCTTCGCCCCACTCATCATCATTCGCTCCAAGAATATGCT